>NC_091458.1:64917134-65224826 GCF_027789765.1 Dendropsophus ebraccatus
GGGTAGGGAACGTCTTTGTGGTTCTCCGCAGTCGCTAGGAGTGTCTTCTGGCAAGTAGGCAGGGACAGTGGACGGTGTCAGCTTAGGGCTTACTGTCCGTGTCTTGTCAGACTGCCTTTGCCATACCTAATTCTAACATTAATTTTTTAAACTTTTTAAGTCCCCCTAGGGGACTTATATATGCCATCATTGGATTGCATATACTGATCAATGCAATACCATTGCATAGCATTGATTAGTACTATCGGTGATCTTCTCATAGAGCTTGCCTTAGGGCAGACTCTATAAGAAGATCGCTGATCTGACAGAACGGAAGTAAGGAGAACTACTTTGCCTGTCAGTGCGAGTCAGTGACAGGTGCTAGTATGGCTAGTATATAGCCGTATGGAGGTCATGAAGGGTTTAACCATTGCTTTATTTAGAGCCAGCTTATTCTGCAACACTTTACATAACTTTAAGCAGTATTCTGTTTATGTAAAAAAAATAAATGCTCCAGAAGCACCATACAACTTACCATCCCCCCCAAGTCTGTCAAGCCCAAAACCACAAAATTTTGCCATG
Organism: Dendropsophus ebraccatus; assembly: GCF_027789765.1. Taxonomy (NCBI): domain Eukaryota; kingdom Metazoa; phylum Chordata; class Amphibia; order Anura; family Hylidae; genus Dendropsophus; species Dendropsophus ebraccatus. The sequence goes on from NC_091458.1 coordinate 64,917,696, forward strand.
TTACATCACGCAGTGCCTGTGAACTACTAATCCTGGCATCCCTAGCTCTGCTTGTCTCTGCCCTTCTTAAACGCCCTGTCCGAATAACGCCTGCCCACAGCTCCCTCTGCATGCTGTATGTTTGCACAATAAAGTGCAAAGCAACATGCCAGATGTCCAGCATCGAAGCTCAGCATAGATCATGACCCATGGACCATCCTACAACCGTGATGTCAGTGGTGCGCAAAGTTTGTAATTCCATCCCAGAACAAACCAGGCCCATTACAGAAAACAGAGAACACATGATCTACGTCTCCAGTGGGCGGGGGGAATCAGAAGGAGCCAGACTGAGTGGAATGGCTGCAGCAGAATTTTCTCATCTTCAGGCCGACCGAGGAGAAAAGCATGCTAAATGTTTTCTTTCCCAGCTCTAAACCATGTGACTGAGCTGGACACACAATGAAAGTCTTTAGAACCGTCTCAGTGCCATTAACATAGAGCAGAGAGAGAGACGTGCATAGCCCCATCTTTTCCCGCTCATTCTAGCGATTGATGAGAAAATGGGTCGGAAAACTCAGACCTCAGCCAATCTAAACAGTTGACACTTATGGCCATAAGTTCACTCACTGCAGTTTCATACTAGTACAGTTGCATTACTGAATTGGTACTGCATAATTTTCCTGAAAACGCTGCAGTACTGCAACCTTACTCCAATAAGGCTATGTTCACACTACGTAAAAGTACGGCCGTTGTTGCCGTGGTGGAACAATGCCTGTTGTTCTATGGGATCCCGGCCGGAGCGTACACACATCGTACACGCTCCGGCCGGGATCCCATACGCCGCCGCAAACAACTAACATGTCAGTTTTCTGCGGCCGGAATTCTGTGAATTCCGGCTGCAGAAAGACCTGTCAGTTCACACAGTGAAGCGAACAGCTCCGGCCGCTTGCTTCACTGTGTGCTATGGGAAGCTCTGATGCGGGCTCGCGCTTATGCGCCCGCATCAGAGCTCTGCGGCCGAAAGGATCATCCGGCCAGAGACCGGCCGTTCTGTGACCCGGCCGGGGTCACGGAACAGCCGGTCTCTTACGTAGTGTGAACATAGCCCTAAACTGCAACTGATATGGACTCATTTTAGCTTCCATTGTACAGCTGCAACACCAGGACCTTAATCAGTTTAGTTGAATCTAGATTCCCATAATAATTTTATGGTGTTCTGAGTTTGGTTCAGCGGAGCCACAGGAGATCTGGATGCCGTGACTGTAACACAGCCTTACGTCTACTCATCCATTCATTCATTACTACATGAATGTAGTTTTCAACCATACTGTACATCAGTTTCCATGATGCCTACATTAGTTTGGCATTTTATCAATGAGTGCACATGACCCAGGCAAAGTTTTTCATGTCTGTGACTTTTCATTGAAAGCAAACACATTTTTCAGCTGTTTAAAATAAGGAAACTGGCTTCATCCTAACTACCCGGGGATCAAACTTGAAATAGAGCGTGCTACATCCTTCTCAGCACTCATAAGTGTATTTTACTGTTAATTACAGGAAAAAGACTGACAGAGAGCTGGGAAACAGAATGCATTATATAGCAGGAGGTTGCATCTGTGAACTGTTCACCCTATGATACTGTTCTTTTCTTCACAAGTTGTCAAATACTCAAATACTGATTTTCTATACATAGCCATCAAATTGCTCCAAATTGGCAGCGCTAGCAATGAGCAAATATAGTATCAAGCCATTTAGCTAGTCAATGTAATGACGCATTCATACAGTATCAAACACATGCTCAACATATACCTAGGGCAACACAGAGGTTTATTGAGTGATATCAAGATATCACATTTACTTTAGTCATGTTGACCACTAGATATTTCTCAGAAGACTACATAGGCACAGCCTTAAAGGGAATCTGTCACTCCCGGTGCCGGGGTGACAGGCTTCCGACCCCCGCTAGAGCACCTTATACGTACCTGATCGCGTCGGACTCACCAGTCATTCTCTATGAGAGTTGGACTCATCTCAGGAGCGCGCGCGCCGGGCTTCGGGCACTGAAATCTCCGTCACCCGACCATCTCAAGAAGTGGGACCCAGCGCGATCAGGTACGTATAAGGTGCTCTAGCGGGGGGTCAGGAGCCTGTCACCCCGGCACGGGGGGGTGACAGGTCCTCTTTAACGCTGTGCTGTAGGACCAGCCTGGCTTAGTAAATGAACAACCCTGTTTCTGGGGGTGAAATAAAAAATTTTTTTTTTTTTTTTTCATTAGTCAGCTGTAATGCTAGGTATAAATGGTGGCTATTTGAAGCATATTGACTGCCATTTTGAGTGTCATTCTCCATTTCACATCTTTAAAGGTCCTTCACTGATGGATGACCCAGATGACTGTATACATGAGGCTTCTGGGTCATCCAACAAGTTTGAAGAAGGCTTTTACTGATTCAATGGAGATAGTTTGCAGAACCAACAGAACATTTGACCAGCCTCAGTGATTCAACAGAATATAGTATAGGGCATAGTATCATCTAAACAAGAAAACCTCATATCATTGCTTTAGGATTAATCTGTGCATTGTCCCATTGTGTGAGTATTGTCCTCTTAAGGATTAGAACTGGCCATTCTATTCTTTAACATGAGGTAATACAAACAAACAGGACAGAGATCTGTGTATTCTAAACTTAGTGCAGCACTAAAGTGTATGAAGTTATTGATTCTAACTGTGTATAAAACCTGAAAGCTGCAGCCATCTGAGAGAGAGGTTTGGAGCTATGGTAAGGACGCTTTCATAGTGTAGGTCCAGGACTTGGTCTGTGTCAGATCGCTGGAAGCCTCTCCCCGGTTGAAGTCCTATGACAGATGAAGTATTGTTATGTTCCTGGTAGTGATTTCTTCTCTGTCCTGCACCGATTTGCGGCGAATGTTTGGTTTTGGCCACTTGCGGCTTTGCTTGTGGCTGATACTAGAAGGACAGATGATGTGACTATGCACTAATGATATTGTCAGTACTTAACCTTTGTATTCATATCTATGCAAAAGTGTACGCAATCTCATACTAAGAACACCTGGTTATTGTATTTCTGATATACCATCTGTATATAATCCTTTTATGAATTTCTATCATCTTTTTAATCATTTGTTTAATAAAATTGCGTTGTATCTTAATTGGTCGCCTTCTCTAAATACGTATCTGAACCTTTTGCTCAATAGTTAGCAAAACATCAGCATATGGTGCAGAATCCATAAGGATAAACCTTAGTGTGTTTCCCATGTAAAATCAGATCTAGTATGGACTCATAGCAGGCTCTACTTGCCGTACTTGGGATGATGGGATGATGAATCCAGAGTACATGGTCATGTGCATGATGCTTTAAACTAAACATAGACAGTAGATATTTTAAATAGGATCAGCTGCTAATTCATCTGTTGTTTTCTGTCTTTTCTGAAGCTAAGATTCCCATACACCTTACATTTACGTTGGCCGAACCCACTGCTCATGGCAGATTCATCTGCCAATATAAGGTGAATGGGGTTTAGAACAACCATGACAGATGATGTCGGTGGTGATAAGTTTTAAACCACTGTTGAAGGAGAACTCCAGCGAAAACAAAAAATCCAGTGCAGGTATGGGGTGCAGGAACACGATAAGGCTATGTTCACACTATGTAAAAACAATAGTAATTCTTGTTTAAAAAAATAAAGTGTGCGAACATAGTCTAAAGAAGCTATACACACCTCCACAGGCCTGCATCACCAATCAGGAACCCCCGTCGGCCTTCTGAAGCTCCTGCTCCTGCAATGTCACGACCTTACTCAGGAATGCCTGCTCAGCCAGTAAGTTACTGGGGCGGGACACCTCTGCTGTCACTGACAGGCTAAGCAGGCACTTCCCCGAATGCCAAAAAAATTTTGCTGCCTGAAGCCACACCTCTTTGTCAAGCATGGTATAAATATTAATTATTTTCATATAATGTATTTAATCTATCTTATACTTTAATTTCTCATAATTTTGTTGTTTGTAAAGTCAATATGAGAGTTAGCAATTTTAAATAATAAAAAAAAATGTTTAGTGTATTTTTGCCCAGTTGCATGCTAGGGTATAGCAATAGCCAGGGAGGTAAATTCCAGCCCTCTTTCTATAGTCAGTGCCCTTTGAGCTGCCTCCAACTATTAAGGATAATTTTACTTAAGTTACAGCTCCCACTGACACTTCACAGCCGATATGCAAATTGATATAATGGCCTTACAATTGCTCTTCTGCTTCAAACATGACATTAGAACAATGACAGAATAATTTGGCTCATCAAGTACACCTGTGTTTAGCTCTAATTTTAAACGTAATGTTGTTATAAATTGCAACATGTACTTAACCTCCCATGAATGTTCAGCATGTAGTGCGTATTTAAAAATAAAGACGAAAAACCATCATATAAAAGACTGTCAGGTTATCCCAGAAGATGGACTTAAATAACTTCTATCTGTAGATAAATAAGAGCTAAATCCTATGTACATATTTGTAAATACACTGCTCAAAAAATAACACAATATAACTCAATAATCAAACTTCTGTGAAATCAAACTGTCCACTTAGGAAGCAACAATGAATGACAATCAGTTTTACATGCTGTTGTGCAAATGGAATAGACAACAGGTGGAAATTATTGGTAATAAGCAAGACACAATTAATAAAGGAGTGGTTTTGCAGGTGGGGACCACAGACCACTTCTCAGTACCTGTGCTTTCTGGCTGATGTTTTGGTCACTTTTGAATGTTGGTGGTGCTTTTACACTCGTGGTATCTTGAGACAGACTCTACAACCCATACAAATGGCTCAGGTAGTGCAGCTCATCCAGGATAGCACATAAATGCGAGCTGTGGCAAGAAGGTTTGCTGTGTCTGTCAGCGTACTGTCTAGAGGCTTGAGGCACTACCAGGAGACAGGCCAGTACACCAGAAGAAATGGAGGATGCCATAGGGGGGCAACAACCCAGCAGCAGGACCGCTACCTCTCCCTTTGTGCAAGGAGGAACAGGAGGAGGACTGCCAGAGCCCTGCAAAATGACCTCCAGGAGGCCACAAATGTGCATGTGTCTGCACAAACTATTAGAAACCGACTCAATGAGGATGGTATGAGGGCCCAACGTCCACAGATGGTGGGTGTGCTCATAGCTCAAAACCGTGCAGGACGTTTGGCATTTGCCAGTGAACACCAGGATTGGCAAATTTCGCCACTGGCGCTCTGTGCTTCTCACAGATGAAAGCAGGTTCACAGTGGGCATATATGACAGACGTGACAGAGTCTGGAGATGCCGTGGAAAATGATCTGCTGCCTGCAATATCCTTCAGCATGACCGATTTGGCAGTGGGTCAGTAATAGTGTGGGTTGGCATTTCTTTGGAGGGCCGCACAGCCCTCCATGTGCTCTCCAGAGGTAGCCTGTCTGCCATTAGGTACCGAGATGAGATCCTCAGACCCCTTGTGAGACCATATGCTGGTGCGGTTGGCCCTGGGTTCCTCCTAATGCAGGACAATGCTAGACCTCATGTGGCTGGAGTGTGTCAGCAGTTCCTGCAAGATGAAGGCATTGAAGCTATGGACTGACCCGCCTGTTCCCCAGACCTGAATCCAGTCAAGTACATCTGGGACATCATGTCTCACTCCATCCACCAACATCACCAACGACATGTCAATACTTTGGGCAGAGAGTGGAGTCGCACAAGAAATCCCATTGAAACAATGGCACAGGCGGAATTTCAAGCAGCGGCGCGGGTTCCTCTTGAAATTCCACCACGTTTACTCAGTGTGAACGGGCCCTAACAGTAGATTTGCTTAAAGGGGACCTGTCACCCCAGGTGCCGGGGTGAAGCCCGCCCAACCCCCCCAGTGGAGCCCCTTATACTTCCTCAAAGTCTTGGTCCTGGACCCCGTCCCGCTGCCGGGAAATCCCCGTTGGAAGCCGTGTGGGCACCAGAGATAAGTCCGACGCCCATAGAGAATAACTGCTCTAGTCATTTTCTATGGGCGTTGGACTCATGGTGAGCGTGCACACGGCTTTCGACGGGGGTTTCTCGGCGACGGGACAAGTTCAGGGACTTCAAGAGGGGAATAAGTATAAGGGGCTCCACCGGGGGTCAGGCGGGCTTCACCCCGGCAGCCGGGGTGACAGGCCCCCTTTAACTCTACTATCCACCCCGGATAATTTTCTGTGAAAACAGATCTTTTACAGAAGTTTATCTGATACCATAATTGAGTTATGACCATAACCCATGGTTCTTCGTAAATAAATAACCCATGTCTGCAGCTCTGGTCCTTTCACTTTTTGTGGATAGGCACCAGTGTGTTCATGTTCAAGGCACTGTATTGCAGAGGATTCATTGCAGTCTGGCTCTTAGTAACTCCCTAGTTTCTACAGTACACTTTTCCAGTCTTACTCTACTGGCCTGTATAGAAAATAGTCCCTCACACAACTACACATATCTCACTAATCCATAGTGCTATGGCAGTGGTGTCAAACCTGCAGCCCTCCAGCTGTTGCTAAACTTTAATTCTCATCACGCTTATACAGCTAAAGCTGTTTTATTTGTAAAATCGGAAAGGGGGATGATTGAAATGTTTATTAGGGGAGGGGCTATGTCATTTTTTTTAAATTAACTTTTTTTTACACTTTTTATTAAAAATGCATGAAGCATGCTTCGTTTAGCTTCATAAAAAGCAGAAACATTGATATTTGGATTCCGCTGTCTGCCCACTATGGGGAGAAGGTGGAGGCAGCCTGAGGACCACATGGAAAACATGGATACAACCATGGTTCCAGGGTTTTATCCATGTTTTCCACGTCTCAGAAGTGGAGGCGGGATCATTCAGAGGGGGACATGGGGGAATGCGGTAAGGTGCGCGCATCTCTGCCCTTGCCATAGACTCCATTCCATGTAAAGGCTGGTTCCGCAGTACCCCAAAGAATGAACAGGTTCATTCTTTGGGCTGGCGGCAGAATCCACCTGTGCATAGAATGGATTATCCGCCCGGATTCCGTAGTGTGCACATACTCTAAAGGAGAAGTTCAGCAAAAATAAAAAATCAGGTGCAGGCAGGGGCAGGGGGGAATAGAATAAAGAAAGTATACTTACCTGACTTTGTTACCGTATAAACTCTTCCAGACCCCCGCCGGCGTCACAACCCGCCTAATGGATTGACCACTCAGCCAGTCGGTGATTGGGGTACAACACCGCTGCAGTCACTGACTGGCTGAGCGGGCAGTCCATTAGCTGTCTCGGGTACTTTCACTCAAGTTGTGATGTAGCAGGAAGGAGTTCTGGTCAGTAGTGGATTATAATAGGGGCGTTTTGGGCCCTGAGCTCCTGGGGGGCCCATGACCACCCAAAAAGACTTATACTTTCAATGGTGTACTGTCTCCTGGCTACACTTCTGCCATGATTTGCAAAAAATCACTGTTTTTTTATGGCAATTTTGCACAAATCAGGACATCATGACATTATCTATCCTGTACTATGAACGCCAGGCTAGTGCTTCCATAGTTACAGTGGGGTGGGGGGGGGCAGGCTTGGTGAACAGCCTGGGGCCTATGGTAAAGTTAATCCACCCCTTGTTCTGGTGGTGGATCCAGGAGTAGTGATGAGGTGCTGTGGGGGAACAGGATGTACTTAAGCATCGAAAATGTTATTCTGCCCAGGAGCTGAATTCTTTTTTTCTAGGAATTTAAATTTACTGAAAACATATAAAGGGGTAGTGCGGCGCTCAGAAATTATTCACAGAATAACACACATTACAAAGTTATACAACTTTGTAATGTATGTTATGTCTGTGAATCGCCCAGTTCCCCGTGTCCCACCACACCCACCTATGTACCCGGAAGTGTTGGCGCATTATACATTACCTGATCTGTGTCGAGGGCCGTCCGCCATCTAGTTATGCTCAGCCGCGATTGGCTGAGCACAGTTATGCTCAGCCAATCGCGGCTGAGCATCGGATGACGCTGCAGAGGGCGGCCGGCGAACAGCTCCGACTGTTCCGAATGCCGGCCGCCCTCTGCAGCGTCATCCGATGCTCAGCCGCGATTGGCTGAGCATAACTGTGCTCAGCCAATCGCGGCTGAGCATAACTGTGCTCAGCCAATCGCGGCTGAGCACAGTTGTGACGCGGCGGAGGGGGTACGGGCGGCAGCGACTCGGCCATCCATCCGAAGATGGCACAGTTATGCTCAGCCAATCGCGGCTGAGCATCGGATGATGCTGCAGAGGGCGGCCGGCATTCGGAACAGTCGGAGCTGTTCGCCGGCTGCCCGAAGAAGACGTCACTCGCTGAAGATCGGAGACTGGTGTCGGCACGTGACAGGTGAGTATAGCGCACCACACTTCCGGGTACACGGGTGGGGGTGGTGAGACACGGGAAGGGGGCCATTCACAGACATAACATACATTACAAAGTTGTATAACTTTGTAATGTGTGTTAGTCTGTGAATAATTTTTTATTGCCGCACTACCCCTTTAAGTTTAGTTTCTAAATTTCATTGGATTGTTTACATCTGGTTGTTTTCTTTCTTCCATCTGTGACCCCCGATAATGTTTACGGGCAGTACTTTTGCAACTTTGACAAGTCATCTAGTTCTTCTTATATGATCTGTATTAATTTGACCATGGGCCAAACAATAAAAAAGCTGCCCGAGCAAAGCACGTGCACTAGCCCCTTCTGTTTTCATTGACAGTAAAGCGCTAATTATCCAGGACATCTACTTGGCCTAGTAATGAAAAAGAAATTGACAAGAGCCTTTATTGACAAGAAAAATGAGTCCAGATGGGATTCGGTGCCTTTTGTGTTTAGTTTTGTGTATCATCCTCCTTACATCATGGAAGTGATAGAAATGTTATCTGTTAATTATGGCTATTTTCAATTCAACAGCACTAAGTATGTGAGTATGACCCAGAAAATCATATTCTTAACCCCTTAGTGACCAAACAATTTTCTTACTTTATTCATTGCCACCTTTCAGGAGTCATACCATTGTTTTATTTGTGTCACTGTAGCCATATGAGGGCTTTATATTTGCAAGACAAATTTAACTTTTTACTGGCACCTTTTTGGGATTCATGTAACTTATTGAATAAGTTTTAATAATCCATTTTTGAGGGGGATAATGGAAAAAATGTCATTTGGCACAATAAAGATGTCACTTTGGCACAATAGAGATTATTTTAAAAAAACGTCAAAATTCAATGTTGGAGCTAGTGGCGGACTTATTTTTTGCGGAAACATGTACAGTCTTTATTGCTACCAATTTTTCTGTAAATATGACTTTTCGATCTTTTATGTTATTTTTTTCTAAGGCGGATTGACAAAATACAGCAATTCTGGAACAGTTTTTCTAAAATATTTTTTTCACTGCTTTCACCGTGCTGTATAAATAATGGATTTATATATTTATAGCTTTAGTTGTTACGGATATGGCTATACCAAACGACAAGCAATCTACAGTGGTGTACAATGTTTAGAAGTGTACAGTGGTGTAAGGGTGTAGAGCCCCTGGGACTGCCATGGAGATGGATCAGAAACTTCTGTTCAGGTAAGTATTCTGCACATCATCTAAACCAGTTACATGCCGCTGTCATGAATTGACTGCAGCATTTATCAGGTTAAACTACCCCAAAGGATTCTCTGCTCCGGTTTCAGCGGGAGCCCAGCTGTCATACTGACAGCTGATCTCCCGCAATGCCAGTGTGAAAGAGCGACATTAACTCTTTCTGGCCACTCTGTAAAAAGGGGTATTGGTCGGAATAAGGCCTATTAGTGACCATTGAAAAAAGGCATGTTGACGGTTACTAAGGGGTTAATGATAAAATATGTAACAGCAGACGACCTACAGAAAACTCTACAAACTGCAAAAACCTCTGTTGATGTGTCTGCTGTTAGTAAAACACTGAACAAGAATGGTAATCTTAAAGGGACAGAGAAGAGGAAGCTGCTGCTGTCCATGAAAGAACATTGAGGATATTCTCAGGTTTGCTTGAGACCAGTTTGATGTTCCACAATGCTCCAGGAAAAATGTTCTATAGACAGATGACATAGATCCATAGATCAGCTTATCATTCAAGAGCAGAAAGATGGGATGGAGATTAAGCTATCAGACTGCTATTCTGATGTATTTCATTCTGGGAAAGCAGTCTTATTTAGATTTTTTTTAGAGAAACTGAGCTAATGTTTTTATACTGTCATAAGAAATAAAAATTACATTAAAAGGTTTCCATGGACTTTACACAAGCTATTCTTATATGCAAGTGTTTCCATGCCTGATGACAATGCACTATTTTTATTATCCACTAGAGGGAGTAAGAATCGTTTTGAGTGGTCCTTCTGCTTACAATATTTTCTTCCAAAAGATTAATTGTTGAAAACTTTGAAACTTGGACCATAACTATATGAATATCGAATGGTTGCAGACGCAGCAGAGTAAAGAGCAGTTGGAAGCTATAAACCACTTTTTATGTAGAGGACAACAGCTTCTTTGGGGTTTTGTGCACTACCCACAGTTAAGATAATAATATACTGTATAGGAGTTTTCCTCACTTGATGTACATAGTAGCGGCTCAGGGGCGGACACAGACTGCAAAGACTGTGTTTGGGCCCCCATAACCTATTAATTTCTCCACCTTTCTGCCTTAAAGGCACACACATATATACGCCCAGGTATCCAGTACATGTGTCCTGGTTTCTCAGGAGGGCCCTACAGTACAGCACAGATGCCAGGGACCACTAAAGCATTGTACTGTAGTCTGTGCAGGCTCCAGTGTGGGACTGGGGTACCTGTGGCAAACCAATAGAACTGAACAATAACAATAACTACAACTCTCAGAATGCCCTACACTTATGAATGCTGTGAGTTGTAGTTTCTGAGAGGACAACAGCTTGAGTTATCTGCTCATTTGTATTTCAAATCCCAGCACATCCTGAAGGCTGCAGACGGCAGTAAATGCTTGGAGTTGTAGTGTTTGCAGCTGTTGTACTTGGAGGGTCCTGGGTGCATTATACATTGGAGGCTTTTGGGGAGATTAGTATATATAGCTCAGAGTGTGGAAGTGACCCCAGAACAGTACTAATAGGGGATAGAATAAATGGGCCCTTAATCACTGTAGGGGCACGGGTGGGATACATGGACTGTATGTAGCTGCACATGTGGGATACATGGACTGTATGTGGCTGCTTAGGGGGGACAGGAAAGAGAAAAAACAACCATGTGGCAGGGGAGGGGGGCACAGTTATTGGCAAAAAAAAGGCATAAACTTACAATCAAACATCAGCAACCAGGGGGAGGGTCTGTGCTTTCTCTTACACAGTCCACCCTCTGTCTTACAACTCCCAGCAACCTGACAGACACACTGACAATAATCACTCACTGTCAGAGCTACTGCTTTTGCTCCTCTTCACAGTCCTGTCCCTGGCAGCGATAACTCTGCAGGATCCCTCCAGCCCCTGTCACCACATGCTCTCTCTCCTCTCCTCCTCACACAAGGTATGCCGGACAGTGGAGTACAGGAGGGGGAGGGGCTAGCAGCAGCAGCGTGCAGTAGGAGAGAGGAGAACCAGCTCCGGCCGGGCACAGCATCCAGTCACTAAGTGGGCCCCCCAGGAGCAGGAGGCCCGCACTTCCTGGGTGCTGATATTGCCTGATATGTGTGTGTGTTATATATATAGTATGCAGTTCTGTTCTGTAGAGAGATTATACTAGATAGGCAGTCATTGCATGTAATTCAGTAATAGCCTATGTTCACACAACGTTATTCAGCTTCTTTAAAATGACGTCCGTCATTTTGCGTCTAAAATGACAGACAATATTTAGCTGTCTGGCTGCCAATCACTGCAATAACCGCTGTTGGCACATTATTCTAGTTTGGGTTACTAATTGGACTTTGGGTGTGTCCTTAATTGAAAAGGCCATTGAATTTAATGGTAAAAATGGAGAAAGAACGGTGAAATAAGAAAAACTGTGTGAACAACTAAAAAAATAACGTCCTCTGTTTGCAATAAATGGGCAAAAATAATTTACATGATCATTATTTTGACGTCCGCGCAGACACGTCCGTTATTTTATACGTTGTGTGCATTGGACGTCTGTCATTCTATTGACTTCAATGCATTGCATTGCAGTCAGTGCAATCACGGCAAAAACGCATGTCTTTTTAAATAGAAAAAGTGGACGCCTTTTTTCTTTTTTAGACATTGTGTGAACATGGCTATACAGGTGTTTTACCAGTCAAATGCTAAATTTACCCAATAGTACATACAGCAGATGCAGTGTTTGCAGCATTGTATGTTCAGTGTGGTCTAGAAATTACCATTCTTTGTTCAAATTATAACAATCAGAGGTCATTGTAATTGAATGTAAATTTGTCATAGTAAATAAATGTTTTATTGGTATTTTTTGGTATTCTGAAAAAATGTGATTTATAAATGTTATTAATTTTTTGCCACATTCCTAAACTAAAAACTGTTATATATTAAGATAAAATGCTAAATAAACTTGGCACATAGATTTTCTGACTGTGTCCCATCTAAATTCTGTTGTGGTGATTGATTTTTATTTGTTTTTTTGTTCTTATTAAAAAAGATGGTTCAATTGAACACTACATAAAGCACTTTTTTTCTCAATAATTCCTTGTCTTGGCACACACAGAGTTAATTTCCTCTATGAATGTATTAACCATAACCTTTCTAAGCTGCCCCGACCTCTTACCGCTCTCATTCTCAGTCTTTAGGAATAAGATTGGTTGCAGAGAATTTCATCTGCAGACTAATTGAATGGGATGGCCTCTGCCTGCTTTGTTTGTGAAGAAGGGTGTTGCTATCATTGATCTTTCTCCTTCTTTCTCTAATCTGCGTAACTCCTAAGTCGTCAGATTGAATTGAAAGCATTACCATTGTCTCTTTTGTCTTACTTGTCTAAACCACATAAATTTGGATGGGCCCGAATTACAAAAATAATTGAACCTAAAAATCATTTGCATCTTGAAGGGGATGTGTCACCAGAAAGGGATCCATGGCTGCTATCAAATTTTTATCTTAAACATATTTTTTAAAGCCTGTCATTACTAACCACTTTGCATAAATTAATAGTGCAAGTGAATATAAGAAATTCTCTTATACCCCCACTTCTTCATTGATCATCACTAAGAAGACAGACTTTCAGCTTTACTGAGGGATCAGGTTGCGCTGCTATATTAGTCTATAAGAAATGTAAGAGAGGAGGATGGGGTGATAGTGAAGAAAAGGGAACGCAGGAAGAGAGTAGAAACACATACAGAGATGCTACTGGCTTACAGAGGCACCCTAGGGATGGATTCACATCTACCACTGCTTGTGAGGGTTTACTACAGAGAAATAGAAGAGCAGAATCCTCTGTTTTTTTTTGTATGTACCATATAGGAGCCATCATAGAGGCTAGTCTCCATTCATTCTGGTGAAATGTACCCAAAATTACAGCTACACAAACAATTTTTGGTGGTACTCTTTCCATGCACAATGACCTCTGCACAGGTCAAGATGCTTAGAACTCTCTCCAATAGAAGTCAACATGTCAGTTCCAGACTACAAAAAAATGTACCTGCTGCTAATCCCCCCTAATGTTGTATTGTTGATACCAGTCCCCATTGGTAGGTGATTCCTGCTCTCCTCTCAACACATACAGTAGCAATGCCCACTCAGCCAATCATAGGCCACAGCCTGCTCGTGGAGCGGAAAGCAGGAAGTTCTGAGCAGCAGGAACTGGAACCTTCAGAACGCCACCAGTGGGGGATTAGTGACAGATGAGTACATTTTTAAAACTTTTTTTTATCTCATTGTTGCCTAGTGTGTAGCACAAATGTGGTAACCCAGGGTAGCCAGGTGCTATTAACCAGGGCAAGTGGTTTACCTCTTCAGCTCTTGTCATGGGCCCCCCCCTGGTCCCAGACACACAGCCATTAGAAGTTGTGCAGGTGCAGGTGCAGGTGTTGTGCGACAAACTACAGAGCCCAAAATATAAATAGGGTTCTTAAGGGCACGAGATACAGTAAATCACGGTTCCTTTGGCAAGGTGCAGAAACACAGTAGTTGAAAATGACTGACTGAGATCAGTCAGCTGTAGTCAGCTGGGTACTTGGAATATGTTTGAATGCGCAGGTACAGTATATTGTTTAGGAGACTTAACCCCTTAAGGACCGGGCCTGAAATGGCCTTAAAGAGAACCAATCATCGATGATAATCAAATTTTTTTTCCCTCATTAGATGTATTTACTTATTTTATTAATATTTGTAAATATAATTGATTACTTTTTTGGCCGTGTTTTTAAAATATTTACTTTTTACTTTCCTATCTCTTTTGAAAAGAGCCGGCGCGAGACAGGAAGCTCCCGTCATGCAAAGCGGCAAGGCCGGGCGCTGCCATCTTGATGACGTCACTTGCATTCCACCGCTGGAACGCAAGAGACTAAATCAAGATGGCGGCGCCGGTCTTGCTGTAGTGGACCAGAGGATCAGGTAAAGTATAAGATACAGACTGCAAATGCAGTCTGTATCTTCATTTTGTCTATTTATTAAGATACAGACTGCCTTTGCAGTCTGTATCTTATACTTTACCTGATCCTCTTGTTCGGTGCAGGAAGGCCGCGCGCCGCCATCTTGAATACGTCACTTGCGTTCCAGCGGTGGAACGCAAGTAGCGTAATCAAGATGGCGGCACCGGCCTTGCTGTAGCGGACCAGAGGATCAGGTAAAGTATAAGATACAGACTGTAAAGGCAGTCTGTATCTTCATTTTGTCTATTTATGAAGATACAGACTACATTTGCAGTCTGTATCTTATACTTTACCTGCTCCTTTGTTCCGGTGCAGTAATGCCGGGTGCCGCCATCTTGATGACGTCACTCTGGAACGCACCGCTGGAACGCACGTGACGTCATCAAGATGGCGGCGGCCGGCATTACTGCACCGGAACAAAGGAGCAGGTAAAGTATAAGATACAGACTGCAAATGTAGTCTGTATCTTCATAAATAGACTTCAGAAAGATACAGACTGCATTTGCAATCTGTATCTTATACTTTACCTGCTCCTTTGTTCCGGTGCATTAATGCCGGCCGCCGCCATCTTGATGATGTCACGTGCGTTCCAGCGGTGCGTTCCAGCGTGACGTCATCAAGATGGCGGCGCCCAGCATTACTGCACAGAGGAAGAGGAATTAGGTAAAGAATAAGATACAGACTGCAAAGGCAGTCTGTATCTTCATAGATATACTTAGGGAGAGAGAATCTTTGATAATAGGGATAGTAAATTTTAGGTGATTGGTTCTCTTTAACCTCTTAAGGACATAGGACGTACCGGTACGTCCTATGTCCTCATTAGCACTTCAAAGCGGGGCCGCGCGGCGGCCCCGCTTTGAAGTGCCGCGATCCCGGGTGCCGCGTGTAGCCCGGGACCGCCGCTATTAGCGGGCACGGTCCGATCGCCGTGCCCGCTAATTAGCTAATCGGAGGCAGCTGTCAAAGTTGACAGCTGCCTCCGATTACCGGAGGCAACGTTTCCCTGGTGTCTAGTGGGGGAGATCGCTCCTCCGGGACCTTGTCCCGGAGGAGCGATCTCCGTTACTGATGCCGGCCGGGGACGCGTCCAAGATGGCGCCGTCCTCGGCTCGGCACTCGTTTGTTTCCGGCTGCAGCAGCCGAAAGCAAACGAGTGCCGATCTCATGGATCTCTGCAGCATATCTATGCTGCAGAGATCTCAATGAGAGATCCAAGTGTATATACTAGAAGTCCCCCAGGGGGGCTTCTAGTATATGTGTAAAAAAAAAAAAAAACGTGTTGTTAATAGTAAAAATCCCCCTCCCCTAATAAAAGTCTGAATCACCCCCCTTTTCCCAGGTTTTAAATAAAAGTAAACAAATAAATAAATAAACAAACATGTTTGGTATCGCCGCGTGCGTAATCGCCCGAACTATTAATTAATCACATTCCTGATCTCGTACGGTAAACGGCGTCAGCGCAAAAAAATCCCAAAGTGCAAAATTGCGCATTTTTGGTCGCATCAAATCCAGAAAAAATGTAATAAAAAGCGATCAAAAAGTCGTATATGCGCAATCAAGGTACCGATAGAAAGATCACATCATGGCGCAAAAAATGACACCTCGCACAGCCCCATAGACCAAAGGATAAAAGCGCTATAAGCCTGGGAATGGAGCGATTTTAAGGAATGTATATTGGTTAACAACGGTTTGAATTTTTTACAGGCCATCAGATACAATATAAGTTATACATGTTACATATCGTTTTAATCGTAACGACTTGAGGAACATGCATAACAAGTCAGTTTTACCCCAGGGCGAATGGCGTAAAAACACATTTCCCCCAAATAAAAGAAATGCGTTTTTTTTTTCAATTTCACCACACTTTGAATTTTTTTCTGGTTTCGCAGTGTACTTTATGCAAAAATTCAGCCTGTAATTGCAAAGTACAATTAGTGACGCAAGAAATAAGGGGTCATGTGGGTTTCTAGGTGGAAAAATGCAAGTGCTATGACCTTTTAAACACAAGGAGGAAAAACCGAAAACGTAAAAACGAAAATGGGCCATGTCCTTAAAGGGTTAAGGACCGGAGCAAATTTTATGAATATGACCAGTGTCACTTTATTCATTAATAACCTGTTTAGGTTTAAAGTGTATTTATGGGGACTGTATGTTAGAAAGCCCCACAAAGCACCCCATTTTAGAAACTGCACCCCCCAAACTCTGCAAAAGCACATCCATAAAGTTTTTTTTAACCCTTTAGGGGAGTCACAGAAATAAAAGCTGAGTGTGTAAGAAATTTGAAAATTTTAATTTTCTGTACAGAGATTTTCTTGTAATCCAATATCTTTCCTAACTGTAAACCTATTACCGGAGAAATGCACCCCAATATTGATTGCCCCGTTTCTGCAGTTTATAGAAATAACCCATATGTGGCCCTGTTACGCTATTTGACGCAACCACAAGCCTCAGATATAAAGGAGCGCCTAGTGAATTTCAATGCCTCCGTCATATTTGGTCATTTCTCACTGTACCACTTCAGGTTGGCAGAGGCTCTGGGGTGCCAAAACCTAAAAAACACCCCTAAAGGGACACCATTTAGAAAACTACACCCCTCAAGGAATGTAACAAGGGGTGCGGTGAGCATCTGGACCCCACAGGTGCTTCACAGATTTTCAGAACAATGTGGCGTGAAAAAATAAAAATAATTTCTTTATACTGAAATGTTGTTCTAGCCTTCAATTTTTCATTTCCACAAAGGGATACAAGGAAAAAAAATGCACAAAACATGTAGCACAGTTTCTCCCGAGTACGGAAATACCCCACATGTGGACATAAAGTGCCAAGCAGGCGCAGGACTAGCCTCCAAAGGGAAGGAGCGCCAATTGGCCTTTGGAAGCTGAATTTCACTGGAATGGATTTCAAGGGCCATGTCGCATTTACTGAGCCCTCGTGCTGCCAACACTGGAAACCCCCCACAAGTGACCCCATTCTGGAAACTAAACCCCTCAAGGAATCTAATAAGGGGTGCAGTAAGCATATGGACCCCACTGGTGAGGGGCACAAATGTGGAACAATGTGACATGAAAGTGAAAAATTTCATTTTATCACTTTCAAGGCACAAATGTGGCCATCATCAAGGGGTCCATATCCTCACTGCACCCCTTGTTAGGTTCCTTGAGGGGTGTAGTTTCCAGAATGGGGTCACTTGTGTGGGTTTCCAGAGTTTTGGCAGCACAAAGGGCTCTGTAAATGCAACATGGCGTTTATCATCCATTCTGGCCAAATCCAGCCTCCAAAATCCCAATGGCGCTCCTTCCCTTTGGAGACTTGCCCTGCGCCCACATGGCGCTTTATGACCACATGTGGGGTATTTACGGACTCAGGGGAAATTGCTCTACACATTTTATGTGTTTTTTTTCTCTTTTAACCCCTTTTGAAAATGAAAAATTCAAGGCTAGACCAACATTATAGTGTAAAAAATGTAATATTTCATTTTCACGCCACATTGTTCCACATTTGTGCCCGTCACCAGTGGGGTCCATATGCTCACTACAACCATTGTTACATTCCCTGAGGGGTGTAGTTTCCATAATGGGGCCACTTGTGGGGGCTTTTACTGCCTTGGCAGCACAGGGAGTTTTTAAATGCAACATGGCCCTCGAAATTCATTCTACCCAAATCCAGCCCCAAAAAGCTTCAGAGGCCCGTCTTGCGGCTGCATAGCGCCTTAAGTCCACATTTGGGGTATTTTTGTACTCGGGGGAAATTTCTCTACATGTTTTGTTTTGTTTATTCTCTTTTAACCCCTTGTGCAAATGAGAAACGTCAAAACTAGATCAATGATGTTGTGTAAAAATTTAACTTTTTACACTTAAACATTGGCCTAGCCGTGAATTTTTCATTTTCACAAGGGTTTAAAAGAGAAAAAAAACACAAAACGTGTAGAGCAGTTTGTTTCGAATACGGAAATACCCCACATGTGCACATAAAGCGCCATGCGGCCGCAAGAAGGGCCTCCGAAGGGAAGGAGCGCCATTTGGCTTTTGGAGGCTGGATTTGGCTGGAATAGATTTCAAGGGCAATGTCGCATTTACAAAGACCCTATGCTGCCAGGACAGTGGTAAAACCCCACAAGTGACCCCATTCTGGAAACTACACCCCTCATGGAATCTAACAAGGGGTGCAGTGAGCATATGGACCCCACTGGTGACAGGCACAAATGTGGAACAATGTGACGTGAAAGTGAAAAATTTCGTTTTTTCATTTTCACAGCACAAATGTGCCAGTCCTTGAGGGGTCCATATGCTCACTGCACCGCTTGTTAGATTCCTTGAGGGGTGTAGTTTCCAGAATGGGGTCACATCTGGGGGGTTTTCAATGTCTTGGCAACACAGGGCCTTTGTAAATGCGACATGGCATTCACCATCCATTCTAGCCAAATGGCGCTCTGTCCCTTTGGAGGCTTACCCTGCACCCGCATGGCGCTTTATGTTCACATGTGGGGTATTTCCGTACTCATGGGAAATTGTTCTACACATTTCGTGTTTTTGTTATCTTTTAACCCCTTGTGAAAATGAAAAAATAAAGACTAGATCAATGATTTAGTGTAAAAATTTAAATTTTTTTTACACTAAATGTTGGTCTAGCCTTGATTTTTTCATTTCCACAAGGGGTTAAAAGAGAAAATAAACACAAAACGTGTAGGGTAATTTTCCCTGAGTACGAAAATACCCCACATGTGGATATAATGTGCCATATGGGCACAGGGCATGCCACCAAAGGGACAGAGCGCCATTTAGAGGCTGGAATGGAGGACGAAGGCCATGTCAGGTTCGCAGAGTGCCCGTGCTGCCAAAACATTGGAACCCCCCCCACAAGTGACCCCATTATGGAAACTACACCCCTCAAGGAATCTAAAAAGGGGTGCAGTGAGCATATGGACCCCACTGGTGACGGACACAAATGTGGAACAATGTGCTGTGAAAATGAAAAATGTAATTTTTTACTCTAAAATGTTGGTGTAAGTTTGAGTTTTTCATGTTCACAAGGGGTTAAAAGAAAGAATGAACCCCTAATCACGTAGCACAATTTCCCCCCGATTACAGGAGTACCCCACATGTGGACACAGAGTGCAAAGCCGGCGCACGGAAAGCCTCCAAAGGGAAGGAGTGCAATTTGGAGGACAAAGGGCTCTCAGAGCCCCCGTGCTGCCAAAACAGAGGAAACCCCCCACAAGTGACCCCAACAAACTCAGGAATCTGTGGTTCGTACGGGGTGGGGTCACTTGAGGGGGCTTGTGGGGCTTCCTGGGGCAGCGCCTTGGGGGCTTGTCATCACTAAATGATGATGACGATGAGGAAGAAGAGGAAGGAAGAGGGGACGAGGGATCTTCCTCTTCTCCCTCACTGGTTGTCTCAGTATCGGATGCAATCCAGGCGAATGCCTCTTCAGCACAGAACAACCTGCGGGCCATTTTTTTGTTTTTTTTTTCTCTTTAGGATGCCTTCACACACACCGGATACGCACACTGGGGATCCAGCGTCAGTGCATCCCTATGATTGACATCCCGCTGCATATATGTAAGTTAAAGCCCGCTAGCCGGAGCATACTACCTCCTTCCCACTCCGGCTTGCTTCGGGGCTCCCGGCGCATCCTGCGCAGCCAATCAGTGAGCTGCCCCGCTGCAGCTACTGATTGGCTGAGTGCGACGTCCTGCTGAGAACCTCAGAAGCAAACCAGAGCGGGGAGGAGGTGATGTATGCTCCAGCCGGCAGGGGGTTAACTTACATACACGCAGCGGAATGTCATTCCTGCTGCGTGTATGTATTCTCATAGGGATGCACTGGCGCTGGATCCGCAGCGGATTTCGCTGCGGATCCGCAGTGTGAAATCCCCTGCGGATCCGGTGTGTGTGAAGGCATCCTTAGAGGGGTGTGTAAGTGTTATGCTTTTACACGTGTAAGTGTTAGTGTTTTATGTACTGTTTTTACATTTTATTCGTGTGTGTTTTTTAGGAGGGGAGGGTGGCAGCGGAGAGGGTAAGAGGAGAGGGTGGCAGGGGAGGGGAGAGGGGCGGCAGGACGGAGGGGAGAGGAGAGAGGGTAAGAGGAGAGGGTGGCAGGGGAGAGAGGGTAAGAGGGGAGGGTGGCAGCGGAGAGGGTGGCAGGGGAGGGGAGAGGGGTGGCAGGACGGAGGGTAAGAGGAGAGGGTGGCAGGGGAGAGAGGGTAAGAGGGGAGGGTGGCAGCGGAGAGGGTGGCAGGGGAGGGGAGAGGGGTGGCAGGACGGAGGGTAAGAGGAGAGGGTGGCAGGGGAGAGAGGGAAAGAGGGGAGGGTGGCAAGAGGGGAGGGTGGCAGCGGAGAGGGTGGCAGGGGAGGGGAGAGGGGCGCTGGCAGGACGGAGGGGAGAGGAGAGAGGGTAAGAGGAGAGGGTGGCAGAGAAGAGAGGGTAAGAGGGGAGGGTGGCAGCAGAGAGGGTAAGAGGGGAGAGGGGCGGCAGGACGGAGGGGAGAGAGGATAAGAGGAGAGGGTGGCAGGGAAGAGAGGGTAAGAGGGGAGGGTGGCAGCGGGGAGGGTGGCAGGGGAGGGAGAGGGGCGGCAGGACAGAGGGGAGAGGAGAGAGGGTAAGAGGAGAGGGTGGCAGAGAAGAGAGGGTAAGAGGGGAGGGTAGCAGCGGAGAGGGTAAGAGGGGCGGCAGGACGGAGAGGAGAGAGGGTAAGAGGAGAGGGTGGCAGTGGAGAGAGGGTAAGAGGGGAGGGTGGCAGGGGAGGGTAGAGGGGCGGCAGGACGGAGGGGAGAGGAGAGAGGGTAAGAGGAGAGGGTGGAAGGGGAGAGAGGGTAAGAGGGGAGGGTGGCAGCGGAGAGGGTGGCAGGGGAGGGGAGAGGGGCGACAGGACGGAGGGGAGAGGAGAGGGGGTAAGAGGAGAGGGTGGCAGGGGAAAGAGGGTAAGAGGGGAGGGTGGCAGGTTGGAGGGGAGTGGGTGGGAGGAGAGAGGGGGTGGCAGGACGGAGGGGGTGGGCTGGCAGGACGGAGGGGGGGGGCGCTGGCAGGACGGAGGGGGGGGTGCTGCCAGGACAGGGGGGGTGCTGCCAGGACAGGCGGGGGGTGCTGCCAGGACAGGCGGGGGGTGCTGCCAGGATGGGGGGTGCTGCCAGGATGGGGGGTGCTGCCAGGACGGGGGGGCTGCCAGGACAGGGGGGGTGCTGCCAGGACAGGGGGGGGTGCTGCCAGGACAAGGGGGGGCGCTGCCAGGACAGGTGGGGCGCTGCCAGGACAGGGGGTGTGTGCTGCCAGGACAGGGGGGTGCTGCCAGGACGGGGGGGAGGCTGCCAGGACAGAGGGGAGGGGGGGCTGCCGGGACGGAGGGGGCTGTCAGGAGGAGGATGCCGGAGGTCGCCGCCGGGGGAGGGAGCAGGAAGGACGGGGAAAGGAGGAGGAAGCACCCGGTGCAGTCCTGGAGTGTGCCGGGTGCCTCCTTCCCCCGAGCTGCTTCCTCCTCCGGTAACAGGGAGATAGATGATCATCTCCCTGTTACCGGAGGAGAAGGCAGCACGGGGGGAGGAGGCGCCCGGCACACTCCAGGACCGCACCGGGCACAGGACTCACCACCCCCATAATCACGTTCTCTGCTGCAGATTCTCGGCAAGCAGAGAAGGTGATGATGGGGGTAGTAGTGTGGATCACCCGTGATCGGCCGGCTGGCGGCAGCCGGCCAATCACGGGCGATCGGGGGCCGGCACCCACGGGCAGATGATGCCTAGGGACATCTGTGATTGGTGCTGTCTCGTACAGCACCAATCACAGCTCTGTGCCGGGGTCCGGTCCCGGAAATGCAGCAAATCGCTGTGATTGGCAGATGACAAGTCATCTGCCAATCACAGCGATCGTCGTCACGGGGGGCAGGGAAACTGATCCCTACGTGACACATGAAGATGGCTGCTGATAGAATCAGCAGCCATCTTTACCGGAGCGCCGCGCGACTTCGCGCGGCGCCCGTTTAAAGGGCTGACGTACCGGTACGTCATGGGTCCTTAAGTCACAGTGATCCATGACGTACCGGTACGTCATGGGTCCTTAAGAGGTTAGAGTGTCACTTTCGTTAAAATTTCTATTGCAGAAATCAATAGTCCAGGCGATTTTAAGAAACTTTCTAATTGGTTTTATTAGCCGAAAAATTTATTTGTATCATGAAAAAGCAGTTTGAAGCTCTCCTCCCTGTCTTCATGGTTTTCCTATGGAGAGAGAAAGTAAAAGCAGCAAAACAGGGCAACAAAGAGTTAATTTACATTCACATCCCGGGCTCTCTCCTGTGACAGTCAGCCCCCACCTCTCTGACCTCTAATCAGGGCTCTGAATAGCTCCCTACTGAGCAATCCTTTGTTCTCGGCTCTCAGCTACCCGCTAATCTCGCTCCTTCCTCCTCCCCCCTCCCCTGTTCATAGACCAGACAGATCCCACTGATGAAAAACAGTCGAGATTTCCTGATTCTGAGGAGTGGATGACAGAAAGGAAAGGAGGGGAGACCTGGGAAAAGGTTTTTTACATGCAGATTATGGCATATTTGTCCAATAAATCCAATTACAAAGTTTCTTAAAATAGCCTGGACTATTGATTTCTGCAAAAAAAAATTAACGACAGTGACACTTTAAGTCTTGATATAAATCACGACTTAGCACAGCTTGAATGAAGAATAATACTTTTGACTGGATAATAGATATGACAATAAATCACTGCTTTCCTAGCAGGTACACTGACAAAGTCTTTGAATACTTGAAGATAATACAGTAATACCTCAGTGTTCGATCCAAACAGAATCAGGGGAGATAACTGTGAGCTGAACTATTGTTGTTCGGACAACAATGTTACAGTTGCGGGGATTCTCTTCATAATGACGGGAATCCCTACTCTTAACAGGTGACTGAAGACTCCCTGCCAGGCATTTCTGGGTGCCGTTGGCAAATGGTTTACAGTAAGTAGTGCTGTGTGATGCACCAATACTTACTGCTAGTCCAGAGGAGGTAAGTGGTGATGTTATTGCTCTTTACTCTTTACACTTTGTGGGCTGGGCGCTCTACACTTGACCCATAGAGTGTAAAAACCATTCAAACACATTTTCATTGTTCCCTATGGCAACACACAACTCTGTTCTCAAACTGCATGGTTCTGGGACAGCCTTCCAGAATGAATTGTGTTTGATAACAGAAGTATTACTATACTTAGACTTGATTTGACTTGACTTAGAGTATGTTGGTGACAATAGGCTACCTTAAAGGGGTACTATCTAGATACTTAGGTACTCAGCTCTGGGGACTTTGGAAGAAGAGGTACCTGCATCTGCAGCTATGAAGATCCACTTGTTGCTGTCCGTGGGCACCGTGGTCCGAGTGACACAGATCCAGGAACACAGGCCCCCACCTAGTGGGTAAAGCCAGCCAGCCTGCCCTGCCATAAAGTACATAGAAAATAAAGTGACATCCAGTGGTGGGAGTGCAGACTGCAGCCTTCACTCCAGTACAAATACATAGAATACTACAACCCTACATACTTGCTAAACATTACTGGCACATCTGCTCTGGGGCACTGCACAAAGTCTGTAAGGGCCCTCTCATCACCTTAACAGTGACTTATCTGCCCCATATCTGTCAGAATGCTTTTGGTGGACATCTAGGTTCTTGTCCTTCTGCCATTTGCCTCAAAGTCTTCTTAAATAAGGCTTCTCATATTAGGAAGCTTTGACAATCTATTACTAAATTGTGCTGGGATACTCACCAATCATTCAGAAAGGAATGTTATACCCAAGTGGGGAGGCCCATTTGATTTTGAATAAAGTGTTTAATAAGTTACCAATACAGGTAGCTATCTGGATCTCATCTTCCTTGCCTATCTGGGCATCCTAAAGTGCCATCCCAATGTAATCATCACTAGTGCTTAAAGTGCATTGTTGTAGAAGGCAATGGAGAAAGAAGCTGTCAGTTAACAGCCATTTTTAGAAATTAAAAGTTGTCAGATCACAGCCTCTCTGTCTCTTCTTTACTCCACTGATTTATCTAACATAAAGATTAGAGCCGTCTGCTTTTTTTTGGAGGGGGAGGGGGGGGGGGGGGGGGGGGCTTTTTACTAAAATTTGTGAAACCAACCCTATACTACTATTATGGGTATTGTGTACATTTTAATTTCTATTATTTAGGGAACTTTCATTGTGCTATTCCTCTCTGGCCTGTTGCAACCACAAAGCGGCAGAACAGAATTGTGTTTTTGCTTTTCTGCTATCCTATTATTGCAGCCTTACTACACGTTGAGATTGACAGCTAAACTCAATTTCATGTAATGACCCAAGCAATCAATAGCTATCAGCCATCCACTTGAAACTGAAACATGTAGACATCTTTGTGTCAACCTGTTTGCACTATGTCAGAGGCAATAGAAAGGTAGCACACTTTATTAGAATCCATGCTTACACACATTACACACATGCTTACACACATTACTTGTAAGAGTATTTAGTTTTCTATTCATTCAATGGACATAACATAGGAAACAATTTACTAAGAGTTCTGTGTTAGTATTTTGGTGGTCCAGAATACTAGTATTTAAGTAAGTAAAATATCCAGACAAATCAGGGTAAAAAAAAGTCATGCACTGTCTGAATATACCCTTACAAAAGAGCCAAGTAAAATAAGACTTCTGAGAGACACGTCTGCCTACATCCTCACATCTGAATTAGAGAAAATTCACATTTCATTCCATCTGAAGATAATTAATCAGGTCACATCTGAGTGCTAAACGCAGCAGAAAGAGACAAAAACACCAAGATCAATACACAAAATTAATGAAGAAAGCAATAAGAAAAAGATTCAGGCTGAGTTCACATATTTTAAATGAAAATTTTACTTTTGCAAAGTAAAAGGGATGAGGATAAATACACAACATGCAAACATGGCCTGTACTCACAGATGTGGTCAATGTGCAATGCCGTAACAAATGCACAGCAAAATCATATGTGCTTTACTGTATGATGCTGCAATTTTTCAATTT
The DNA here is from genome assembly GCF_027789765.1 of Dendropsophus ebraccatus. Lineage (NCBI taxonomy): Eukaryota > Metazoa > Chordata > Amphibia > Anura > Hylidae > Dendropsophus > Dendropsophus ebraccatus. The sequence continues at coordinate 64,943,255 of NC_091458.1, forward strand.
TTTTTTGTAATGATATGGTTTTTATAGGGGAAATATTAAAAAAGTCATAAACCTGTAAACATTAACATATAACCATATAAATAATTATCATATTTACACTAAATCTGTCCGCTACAATTCAGATTCCAAACTGCAGACACTGTAAGATAGCTGATAGGTCAGGGAGACACATGGTTCCTCTCATATATCCAGCTGTGCTTCCATAACATAGGAAAATGCTCCCTGAAGTGCAATTTTGGGATTTTTATAGTTGCAATACTTTATTTTTTGTGATTCTACCGTCAAGGAAAGAATTGCACCTTTTGATTTGTTTTCAACCCACTCTTGGTTTGGGCTAAAAATACTGACTTAAATGCTATGTGTGAACATAACTTAAGGGTTCATTAGGGCTGCAAATGTAGGCTAAGTGCACACAGGAAAATGAAAGAAAAACACAGCCGTTTTCATGATAATATTGTCCTCCATTGAACTCAATGGAAAATGGGCCAGCAGTGCAGACACTGCAAAAACTGAGAAATCTGGCAAACGTGGCATTAACTATAGATATCTAGCTAATTTCCTGTAAAGACTTTTTTCAAACTATGTTTTACAGCGTCTGTTGCATAGCAACGGATGGTGTTAAACTGACAGCCGCCGGGCTGCATTCAGCACGTTCCTGCAGCGGATACCTCTGTATCAGCTTTAATGCAATGCTGCCCCTGCAGTAAAGAACGGATGCTGATTCCATTGCAATCAGCCTCCGTTCTTTACTTAAAAACAACATTGTGTGAACATAGCCATACACTGTTAGGCTGGGTTCACACTATGTAAAAAACACGGCCGAAGTTGTGCAAATAACGGTTGTTATTTGCGCAACTACGGACGCTGTTATGAAATACAGCCATGTTTTTTTTAGGTAGTATGAACATAGCCTTATACTGTTATACTGTTTTTCCCACAAAACCTTTTCTATTAATCTGTTCTGCTTATCCTGTCCTAAAACATTTTGGTAGATTGGACTGTGTGTACAATGAAACAACTTTGTTTGAAACTGGCAGTTTGACACTTGGGTGTCAAACTGGCGGCCCTCCTGAGAATGGTGGTTTTGCAACAGCTGGAGGGCTGCCAATTTGACACCCAATATCAAATGGCTAAAGAGTGAGAAATGAAACGGTGCTAAAAGGCTGTTAACATAGCAAAATATTGAGAAAAAGCTTGGCAATTGTAAATTATATGAACCAGATGTTTCTCTATTGCAGAAAAAAAAGATTTTTCAGATACGTTTCTTCACGTGCAATATATAAACCCTTCCTTGAAAATAAAGCTTTTCACATACAGCAATAATGTGCTGTGCCACAGGGCAGGGAAGTGCAAATTTCTTACAGTTCAAGAACTATCATTACAGTACATAGAGGTGCTATACTTAAAGGGGTTATCCAGTATTAGAAAAACATGGCCACTTTCTTCCAGAGACAGCACAGCTCTTGTCTCCTGTTTGGTTGGGATTTTGGAACTCAGTTGCAATGAAGTGAATGGAGCCTAATTGCAAACAACACCTGATCTGCAGACAAGAGCGATGCTGTCAGTAACTTACCTGACCGCGCTCCAGCGTCGTCTGGTCCGGCTGGAGCGCAGCGCCGCCCTCCTCGGCCGAGCCGGGTGACGTCACGGAGACCCGACGGCGTCCCTAGTAACCAGGGAAGCCGTGGGTCTCGCGTTAGTATACGTCGCCCGGCCAAGCAGCTGAGTGCTGTTGAGCTCAGGCTGAGTGACGGATCTCTCTGCCACTCAGCCTGCAGCGCACCAGCTGCTATGTGTCTGGATTCAGGAGGCCGGACCAATCAGTCTTTGGTCCGGGCTCCTGATCCAGTATAAAGTGTTTTCAGTGTCAGCCTCTAATCGCTGGCTATTAGTTGTTCTGATCCCAGCTCCCCAGTCCCTTGTATTCTGTCCTATCCTTTTCCATTTTGTCTTGCCTGGATTCTGACCTTTTTGCCTGTCCCCTGACTCTCCGCTCGGTTCTGATTTTGTACTGCGTTGCTCGTTTGGTTCCTGACTCGGCTAGTTTACTCTCCGCATTTTGTTTGTCTGTCTGTCTGCGTTTTATGTTCTGCACGTATACAGCATAGGGATTGTCTTCGTGGTTGTCCGCGACCGCCTAGGGTCGACTGAGGCAAGTAGGCAGGTGACAGTGGGTGGGGTCAGATTTAGGGCCCACTGTCGAGTGTCTTGTCTTCACCTGCCGATCGTGACAGATGCTTTGTCTGGAAGTAAGTGGCCATGTTTTTCTAACATAACCCATTTAATGTGATATGCTTTGTTAATACCTGCTATTCACTGCATACTGTATGATCACACAAGGAAGGCTAACCATTTGCTTTGCATCCTGAAGTCTATTTCATAAAATCACCAGTTCTTGTGTATATTTTGAGAGCTAGAGAACTATACAGATCAAACACTTCTTACCACTGACACAATGGGGAGATTTATCAAAGGGTGTAAAATTTAGACTGGTGCAAACTACCCACAGCAACCAATCACAGCTCAGCTTTAGGCAGTGCTGAAAGGAAAGCTGAGCTGTGATTGGTTGCTGTGGGCAGTTTGCACCTGTCTACATTTTACACCCTTTGATAAATCTCCCCCAAAGTCTACAGCAATGTATCCAGTCTAGGCAATCCACTCCGGACTGGTTCTTTCCACCAAACTCTTACAAGAAGAAACAAATCGGCATGCTTTGTGTTTATTTCACAGAAGAGACATGGTTGGATACAACTGTAGGACACTGCCGACTCAAACTCAAAGTATTAGAGCTATACTAAGATCTAATATCAGTCTACCATGGGATTTTATCGGGAAAAGGTGGATGTCAATTCATAATGATGGACGTAAATAATGATCACGATCACTGTTTGCAGCCGTCATTATTTATAGACGGACGACTTTTCCAGGTAGATAATGGCACATTCCCATAGTGGGAACATAGCCTCTAGATCTAAAAATCATGTTTCCGTTCTGCTAATGTGTAAGTTGAAGGGGATAAGGCTCTACCTGCTCTCCGTTGTTCAACTTCCCCCCTCTGACGAGGGGGTGGGGGGGGTGGTAGCATGTTGCAGGCGCGTGTTGGCATTGCATGCGGGCAAAACCACACCCACAAGCAATGTCCAATAGCTGCCTGATGTCGACCTGACATCGATAACATTGGGAAGCTATTGGTCACTTCATGCAGCATGCTCCTTCCCCCTCTCAACCGGGGAAGTATCAGCATAGATGGGTAGGGGGCAAAAGTGCTGCGTCGGAGAACAGACAAGGTAGGACCTGTTCTCCGGATATGCCCTTTAAACTCCTTAAGTTCCATCATTGAGCTGTACCAAATCAGTATATGATACCTTCTCAATGACATGCACTTTATTTGTGAGAAAGATCCCCCTCTTCCAATAACCCAAGAACAATTTAGCACAGGGACTTACAAGACAGCCCCTTATGGACAAAAGTATTTGGGTGTCTGCTCATTACACCTATATTAGCCTTTAGGACATCCTATTTTTATTCTTAAGTACAGTGCTGCCTTGGATTACAAGCATAATTCGTTCCGGGACTGTGCTTGTAATCCAAATCTGCTCCTAAACCAATGCAAATTTTTCCATAAGAAATCATTGATATGCAGACAATTGGTTCCAAACAAAAAAATAATGATTTTATATTCTGAATAACATGTAAAACAAATGAAACAAACATTTATAAACAGCTGAATATGTCATATTGTAAGTTACTGTACAGAAATCAGCATGTGGTGTATAATGTATAGTAACTGCATAAACCTGAAAAACAGCAGCAGTTTGTAGATACAGGATGGAACTGCAGATCCCTATAATGCAGTAGCGTAGTACAACAGGCTAGAATAGAGAAGCAGGGCTGCTGTCAGAGGTCTGTGTGGTCACATGACAGCAATGGAGAAGGGGTTTGTGTCCAGCATGGACCAATCAGGACTGACAGAGACTGCAGGGAGCATGAAGGAATAAGCAGGACATATGTGGGCACATACATGCAGCACTCTGTCTAGGGAGAGAGGGGTTACAGCTATGAAGAGATTTCCTTCACAGTCCTGTCCCCTGATGTAAGCCCCAGCCTGTAGAGGCTCTGCTATGATTTGGAAGGTGAGGGAGACTGTATGGGTCAGAGTACAATACTTTAGATCACACTATGCAGACCATCCCCCTCCTCACTTGCGCTCCCACCCAGTACAGGGAGCTTTTAAACCAAAGCAATGCTCTTAAACCAAGTCACAATTTTGAAAAACTGTGAGCTCTTAAACCAAAACGCTCTTAAACCAAGTTACTCTTAAACCAAGGTACCCCTGTATTATGATTTCCCCTGACTGGAACAAAGGGGCGATGTGCTTAATACCACTATTGGGGTAGACGATTGGGGTAGACGATTGGGGTAAATTAGTGGATTATCATGAAGAGACCCCTAGATTGTATTAGAAGTGGGTAAAATGGAATAGTAAGATAGGCAATGCAAACATTTAGTGTAATCCTGAAGACCAGATGTCAGGAATGTGCAGTAGCCTGGTGTGAACTGGGCCTGGTGTTTGCTTTTGTGTGCCACACTCGATTGCTTCTCAGCTTCCGGCAATGCAGGAGTTAAGCTGAGAAGCTGCTGAACTTGATTATGCACCTGTATTGTCTGTGTGATTGACGGGTTTCTCTGCCTGTCTGCAACCTGATCAGAGCGCTGGTCCAGACCGGGCTCTTGGTCAGCATAAAACAAAGCTGACAAGCAGCAAAGGAATCCCTCAAGGACTTAGGGATCCAACAATGATCTTCTAAAGTGCCAAGCGCAGATAAAAACTAGGACCGGGTAGTCAATGGTACATAGCCGCATATGCGGTTACCAAAATAGTAACTCCCAATCAAACTAGTCATAAAAACAAATAATTTATTGATAGCAGCAACGCGTTTCGGCACCAGCATCCATAGGTGCCTTTCTCTCAGAGGCTTGAGAAAGGCACCTATGGATGCTGGTGCCGAAACGCGTTGCTGCTATCAATAAATTATTTGTTTTTCTCTTTCTTGCTAAAACAAAGCTGAGGCAGAGTCCCAGCGCTGGCTATTAGATTAACATCCTGATCCCAGCTCCCCTTTCTCTATTCCTGCGCTCCCCGTCCTAACTCCCTCTACTTGCTCGTCTGTGTTACCTGACCTCTGGCTTTGACTTTTGACTATCCGACTGCTACTTGTTGCACTGCCTGTCTGGTTTTGACCCTGCCTGTTTGATTATCCTATATAGTGTTTGTCCGTCTGTCTTGTTCTGTGTTTCATGTACTCAGTATAGGGAACATCTTCGTGGTTGTCCACGGCCGCCTAGGGCCGATTGAGGCAAGTAGGTAGGGATAGTTGGTGGGTTCAGCATCAAGGCTCACTGTTGTGTCTTGTCCCTGCCTCCCCTGTCCTGACACCAGAAATTTCTGTCATAAATCCAATTAATGAAGTCAAACTAACAAGGTTTTCCGATAAACCATTTTCACATCAAAAATCCGGAAATGCTGACTTTGGCTGTTCAGTATTTATTGCGGACCACAGGAAATATGGATTTCATAGACTTCTATTGGCGTGTCTGTGACCGAAAAATTAGCAAATGTGTGAATATGAACACAGAAACCAATGGCATATAAATGTATCTGTAATTGTGCACCTGCAATAACGGACAAATGTTGTGGACATATGTATGAGGTCTTAACGGTTTACTTTCATGTGGCCATTAGTGCTGCTGCCTATCTGTGCTGGTGGAGACAGTCTCCTTCTCCCTTTGCTCCTTCCCTGACAAACATGGCAGAAAACTATTTTTATTGGCTGCTCTGCAATGAACAAAGAGTCAGTATGCTGAGATCTGTCTTTGGAGAGAGTAGCTGAGCCTCATAATGTGGACATGCTTATTCCTACTTTGAGCACCAGGTAGTGCCATAGTATATAATGATACAAATGATATGATGTTAAGTGGTAGAACAACTTCTTTAAACAATTGCATTTTTAAAATGCCCATAGAGATTTAGGCTATGTTCACACAACGTAATTTTTTGATATTTTTACGGCCATTGTTGCAATATGCAACAACGGCCGTATGAATACAAAAAAATATGTTGGCCGGGTATCTATGGGATCCCGGCCGGAGCGTATACACATAGTATACGCTCCTGCCGGGACCCCTAGCGGAGCCGCAAACAACTGACTTGTCAGATTTCTGCGGCCGCTATTCAGTGAATAGCGGCCGTAGGAAACCCTGTCAATGCACACTGTGAAGCGATCGGCTCCGGCCGCTTGCATCATAGTGTGCTATGGGGAGTTCTGATGTGGGTGCGTGCTGATGCACCCGCATCAGAACTCTGCGGCAGGAAAGGTCTTTGCAGAGACCGGCCGGTCTTTTACGCCATGTGAACATAACCTTAAACTACAGAATACTTAGAGCTTGTCTATACAGTTTACAGAATGACAAACCATATTTTTGGGGGCTCTTAAAATTATTTAAAGAAATATTCTTCATAAGCTAGAGACCAGGCATATTATACACAAATACATGCATATGAGGGTATGCCCGCATTCCAAATCACCATAGCAGACAATGTAAAGTGTGGCCGGAGCCACGCTTTACATTGTCTGCACCGTCAGTTTTGTGTGGCTGCTATTTAGTGAATAGTAGTGATGAGCAAGTACTAAATTGCTTGGGTGCTCGTTACTCAAGACAAATATCTCCCGATACTTGAGTGCTCATTTCGAGTAACAAACACCATTGAAGTCAATGGGAAACTCGAGCATTTTTGCAGGGGACCCAAGTTCGTTAGAGGGAAGGTCGTGTGAAAACCTGTCAACCTCAGAAAATGATGGAAACACAACGGAAATGCACAGGAAACAGCAGGGGCAGCATGTATGGATGCCTCTGAGGCTGCCTAATCACATTATTAAATATGGCCAGAAATCTGGAAATATACTAGTGATCCCAATAGTTTTGGGGGGGCTATGAGAAACAATCTAGTGGTGGCTGCACCAATACCTCTGACACCCCCTTTACACTGTGCGAGCAGTAGTGAATTTAAATATGGCTTGAGTAAGAAATACAGAAATCTGGAAATATAGTAGAGGGCCCTATAAAAGAGTACTGAGCACTTCTTAGGGGTCTGTATGCAACACCTAATGTCCCCTTTCTGCCAGCAGCCGATCACCACAGTGTGCTGCTGATATCGTGGTAGCTGCACTGCAAGTCCCAGCCAGCAGTCTGTAGTAATACAATTTAAAAACAATTTAAAGCCCTTACAAGGGCTGTTTTGTTGTTTTGCTAGTATATACCCTGCCTACTGGAACGCTAATTCCCTCCCTAACGCTCTCCCTTACCAGCAGCAGCTCTGTCCCTGATCTCTTCCAGCATACATGTGAGCCAAGCCTCAACGGCCGAGATTTTTATATGGCAGGGCCATCTAATCTGGCCAACCAATCGCTGCTATCGACATGTATGGGTCCCACGTGATCTCAGGATGTACCAAAGAGTCTCCTGCATGTTTATTGGTGGAGAAATAGCGCCCAAACTTACAGGAAACGAATGATGAGATTTTCTTGAGTATCGCGAGATGCTCATCCGAGTAACGAGTACCATCGCGTATCCTAATACTCGAACGAGTACCAAGCTCGGACATGTTTGCTCATCACTAGTGAATAGCGGCCACACAAAACTGACATGTAAGTTTTCTATGCGGCAATAGGACATGTTATTTTAATTTTCAATAAATAGTGGCCAGTGTTGCAACGGCCGTTATTTATTTAAAATTAATGGTGTGTGAACTTAGCCTAAAAGAGGTAATTTAACTATGACCTATATAATACAATTTTTGAGAACAGAGACCCCCTTTAAGAAAAAAAAAATACCCTGATATTTTATGTCAGAGAAGACATCCTGATACACTAATGAAAGGATGTATTTATGAAATTTCCTAGAGAAAACGTAATGTTTGTAGGAGTAGGTAACTCTGACACTTCAGTATGGAAAGCAGCAGCTTAACATAAACTGAGCTGCATGATAAAGACATCTCGCCCCTGGGGAAGTTATTTTCTGAGATACTGAGCAATTCACGTCTCACGACATTCAGTTACACCCAGCAATCCAGTCTCAGCCACGGCTACACAGCAGCTATGGAATAGGAAGTACATTCTGAGCATAAAATGGTAGAAAAGTTTTCCATAAAGGTTAGAAAAGGTCAGAACTGAGAGGACCTAGCAAAAATGTCTGCTGTACATTTCAGTACTCCTCAGTGTTTGAACTGAAAAGTTTGTAACTAATATTTTAATAGAGTGAAATGTATTACATTTAGTTTAATGTGACTTTAATATATAGTGTTATGATCAGTTTTATTTGTTATTCTTATACTTGTTTTGTTGAAATAAAACTGTAACTCTTCATTAAAAATGTCTTCAGTTTGTTAGTTGATTAAAATGCACAGAGAGACCCCTGAGGAAGCCAGCAGCAAATAAGCAAAACCTGTGGGGAAGGAAGGGGTAGCAACCATGCAGCTGCAAGACTGACTGTTTTTATTGCAGTACAGTAGTCTGTAACAATGTATTAATTGAGTATTGGCTATGCTAGTTTGGCTGGGTTCACATAGGGTTTTTGAATTCTGTTGAAAAGTACTATCTTAGATAATTTACCATTAAAATAGAACATAAGGCACAAAAATGATGCCGGTATCTTGTTTTCTGTTCTGGTCAGGAACAGGATGCAGATCAACCAGAAAAGAAGGAGAAGAAGTAGAGCCAACAAATGATACATCAAAGGAAGAGCCAATGGGGTAGGATAAAACCAGATCAGAGCAGAATCCTTAAAGCACAGAAATGTCAAACGTTTAGATTGCACCAGGTCTCAGTGTTTAAACCTGCTGTTCTCGTCAAAGGGAAAGCAAGTAGCAGCATGCTCCAGTCCTCGGTCGGCCACGTGATCAGACTGATTAAAGGAGTCGGGCTCCATAGCTTATTACTTTTGTAATCAGTCAGATCAGGTGGTCTGCCAGGGAATGGAGCACGACACCACATGTGTCCCCTGTTTATAACTCATAATTGCAGTGGGTCTTAGCACTTAGGCTTGATTTGAGGTAAATTTTTTACATGTGTGGACAACATATGAAAAGTTTATATAAACTACAATACTGCTTTAGGCTGTTCACACTGCGTATGAATCCGTCCATAGTGCGAACCGCGAATATACGCACGTAGTTTTGAGGTTGATGCGTTCGCTTAAAAGTATATGATATACGCCCGCACAGTGCACACTACGTATGAGCTTACGGCCGGATCGTATGCGGCACCGTAAAAAATGAACAAACCATTATTTGAGGACGGAAATGTTGAAACTCACGGCCGTGGATTTCCATGCGGTCCCGTATGAAGTACTTATTTCAGCCAAATTGAACTTGATTTTTCGATCCATAAGGTTCTGTGTTGTTTACGGGGCTGGGCGAAGATTTCCAAGTAAATGACCTGCCTCAGATCGCTTCGAATCAAGCTAGGGAAGCATAACTGTACTACGGACGTATGTTCGCGGTGCGTACGCATCCGGCGCCATGTCGATTTTTCACACGCCCGTAGTTTCAGCCGCACATGTACGGCGGCGTAAGAACTGCGGACGGAACCGTACGCAGTGTGAACATAGCCATAGAGTGTAATTTAAAATCAATAGTACAATCAGAAATCAACAGTACAAGCAATTTCAAGAAACTCTGTAATAGGTTTTATTAGGCAAAAAAGCATCTTTCTGTACTCAAAAAGCTGTTTTGCAGACACCCCCCTCTCATCTTCTTATCTGTGCATTATCAGGCTAGGCCATCTTCAACACAGAGGAGCAAAGTAAAAAGGGTTTGCTGACTCCATTGTAACCTAGGGAGGGGTCAAAGGGAATGAGTGAACAGGGAGAGCTGGGAGCTTAGAGAGATAAGACTGCAGGATGATGTGCTGTGTGGGACTGCCTTTTCTCCTCTCCGTGCTCACTCAACCCGTAACCCCTCCCCTCTCCATAGAGAATAGTGGACACAGAAATCCTGCTTCCTCTGACGGGGGGAGTACAGAAGGAAACTCTTTTGCTTGATAAAACAAATTACAGAGTTTATTAATGTCGCTTGTACACATGGAATAGAAAGTACATTTTGAGCATACAATGGTAAAAAAAGTTTTCGAAAAAAGCTAGAAAAGGTCAGAACTGAGATGGACTTAGAAAAAATGTCTGCTGGAAATTTCCGCACACCTCAGTGTTTGAATATTTTAAAAGAGTGAAATCTATTACATTTAGTTTTCCGTGTAGCAGTGGAATGTTGGTGATCCAAATAGCAAGAAGAAGTGGCGGCAACCCAGGCAGCACAAACATGGTTGCTGATTGTCAAATAACAACAACTTAGCAAAGAGGTCAGGAGGTGGAGACTATATATATATATATATATATATATATATCCGCAGGAGAACATACCAGAATTCTCCAGAATCTGTTGGCTGAGCTTATAAGTACAGGTGGACACGCCCATGTCTGACACCAGAGGGAGCCCAATCTTCCAGGAGGTCAGCTCAGAGCAAGAGAAGCTGGAGAAAGACAAGCAGGCTGAGAGAAAGGGAAATGATCACAGTGCGACCCAAAGCAGGCAGGGGGTAACGGATACGGAAGAATGCCATTACACAGGGGTTGCAGAGGACTGACTAGCCCTATAATATGCTACAATGTTAAAAGATTTGGAATACTGCTGTATTTTTACTTTTTAATATATGTACACACAGACATGCTTTTTAGATTACTGTATTTGAATGTATCCATGGTCTTCCATTTGCGTACCAAGCACAATGTACGGTATATGATTACTTATGATTATGCTATTAGATAACCTTGCAACAATACTTGTCAGGGCAAGCTGAGCAGATATTTGGGATAGGAAATTGCTCACATACTGGATGCGAATTTAATAAGAGTCTCTCTTGTTCACAGTATAAAAATTTGAACTTCAGCGCTGTGTCTAATGAAAGGGCTATTACACATCCCGTCTCTTCCGGGAGCCTCCGTGACCGTGAGCTGAATAAGCACACTTAACTTTTTACGTCAGTCTGCATTGCTGCAAATTGGATCTAAATCACACGGGATTTAGTACAAAGCAGAAGTGTGGCACCATTCAGTATCTTCCTCCTCCCACCTCCAGACAGATGTGTTACACTGCCATTGATATTCCCATGTTTGTCACACGAACAATGAATATAGTACTTAAAGATTAGTCAGTAATGTATACAATGAGTCAGTCTATGACTCTCTGTTGACAACATTTTCTGACTTGTGTCTGTCTAAACTTAAAGGGGTTATTCCATGTTAAAATTTACATTTAATCTATAAGATCAGCTTAAATGTAATACATTTTCAATTAGAGACATTAAAGGGGTAGTGCGGCGGTAAAGAATTATTCACAGGCTAACACACATTACAAAGTTATACAACGTCTCCGATCTTCAGCGAGTTACGTCTTCTTCGGGCGAACAGCTCCGACTGTCCCGAATGCCGGCTGCCCTCTGCAGCGCCATACGATGCTCAGCCGCGATTGGCTGAGCATAACTGACGCGGCGGAGGGGGGACGGGCGGCAGCGACTCGGCCGTCCGTCCGAAGATGACGTTTGGCACAAGATGGTGGACGGCCTCGACACGGATCAGGTAATGTATAATGCACCACACTTCCGGGTACACGGGCGGGGGTGGTGGGACACGGGGAACGGGGCGATTCACAGACATAACATACATTACAAAGTTGTATAACTTTGTAATGTGTGTTATTCTGTGAATAATTTCTGAGCGCCGCACTACCCCTTTAAAAAATATGCTCTTATGTAAATTCTTTGGGCGGACAGCAGAATCTGCCCAAGCATAGAATGGAGTCTATGGGACGGGCAGAGATCAAATCGGGAGGGCACGGGGGCAAGCGGCAGAATCCGCAGGATGTTATCCGTGCGGATTCTGAAGTGGAAATGTGCCCTTACACTAGGATAGATGCGGGTAAGGATAAATGAACACAGAGCAACGATTAGGAGACATTTAAAAACAGAAAATAGTATAGAAGAAAAAACAAAACATGGAGAAACGAGTGTCGCTAGACACTTTAAAGAGGCAGGTCACCATATATATGAGTTGAGATGGTGTGTACTTGAAGAAATACAAACTACGGGTTAAGAAAATAGGGACAAGCAGCTGCTACTTCAACGGGAGACCTATTGGATAAAAAGGATTGACAGCATTGAGCCGATTGGATTAAATGAAGTATGTAGCTTCAAAGCATTTCTGTAAACTTCACTCTCCCCGAGTAGACGACGTGAATGTATTATTATTACAGTGCAATATAAGTCACTAGACAAATAACTAGAGGTTGTGCCATGTGATATATGTTATATAATTTATGTCTTTATGTATACAACTAGACTACTGGTAAGACCTGACATCGGTATTTAGCTGAGTAGGAACCTCTCACCTGTGCGCATGAGTAAGGAAGCCCTGCCTTCCGAAACGTCGCGCGGCAGGGAGAGGACGCCTAACCTCTAGCTACCTCCAGTGCTCTGACCACACACAGCCGAACCTTATATATTGCTTCAAAATAAAGAAGTCAAGATGAAGACGACTGAAACGTGAGTGTACTTTTTTCATATATCGCACACTCACTGTAGAAAGTTAAAGGTGAACGATAGGATACACGAACTATTACTTTGTTACAAGCCAAAGAGGTGGCAGTATCCACGTTGATTGCTCGACACTGAGCTAAGCTGTGGTCCGAAACCAGACATTGCACTTTGTTGCCATTACACTAGGAAACAGGCATAAATGATGACAGAAATCTACACGTGCTGCAGAGCAGCTATAGATTTCTGCACCCACTGCACGGCAGGTGCAGGTCCCAACATATTTACTTAGAAGCTTGCACTTCTTAGTAAGTCAGGTGGGGTAAATGGAAGCAAGGGCCTATTTTAATACCAACAAATGACTGTAAATGGCCCCCCTAATGTTTCGCATCATAAAGGTGTTAATTACTATTAGCTATTTTATAGCATTTGTGAGCCTCCAGGGGGCTTTATGAAGTATAGATGGATTTTTATATATATTATAGCATATTTTTCTGAAAAAAGCTCTAAGCTTGCCTTCACACAAGCATGAGGTTGCATGATCAGGGGCATAGCTATAAGGTATGAAGAGATAGCAGTCGCACCTGGACCCCAGTGCCTGAGGGGACTCAAAGGTCCCTGTGCCTATAAGAAAACACTATGGGGGATATTTATTAAGTCCGGCGTTTTCTGCTCCGACGGTACAGAGATTTATGTAGAGGCGGACTGCCTCTACATAAATCCCGTGCACGCCGGTGGGCGCTGCAGGAAACCTACGCCAGTCCGCACCCCCCCCCCCCCCGTTCTGCCCCCTCCACACACCCTCCCCGCACCCCTGCTGTACCTGGCGGAAAGGGGCCAGATGCGAAAATTTTATTTGCAAAACGGCCATTTGTGAATAAATTTATTCGCATCTGGCCCCTTTCCGCCAAAGAATACGCTTTTTCAGCTTGATACATGTGCCCCAAATTTTATAACTGTTATGGGTTCTACATAAGGTCCATGAGGTGGAGGATAATTTTTAAAATTACAAAATTTAGTTTCCTGTGTTTCTTAAAGTTAAAGTGTCACTGTCGTTATAACTTTCAAAATCAACAGTAACATAAAGCTAGTTTGCAATTTACATTCATTTTTTTTTTTTTTTAGTTATCATGGAAAACACGGCCCTTCCTGTTTTCTGACTCCTTTTTTCTCAAAAGACAGGAAACATTCAGAAAACAGGAAGTACTGTGTATCCTAGGCCATCTGAGCGCTCACTGAGAAGGCAGTCATGCAATGGACGCATTGAGCTGTGACTGTGCACTGGCTGGGATTTCTGTGTTTAGGCTGTTTTTTTCAACAGCACAGACAGAAACTCTGCCTTCAGGAGACTGGACCTGGATTTCTGGTGAGTATAGCTTTGTTTTACAGCATGATAACAACAACAAAAAAATGAAGGAAAATTACAAAATTATCTACTGTTGATTTAGATTTTGAAAGTTATAAAGACAGGTACACTTTAAATTAGTCCTGACTTAAAGGAAAATATTTAGGAAAGACTTTAACTCAAAATGCACCAAAAACTGAACCGCATGACCCAGATATTTGAATGGCTCTTGTTTTAGAACCATACTGAATAACATCCTTAGCATGGTTGAGCATTGTGCTATTTTCACATCTACAGTATTAGAATATAAAATTCTAACTACTGCTGGAAAAGGTAGTTATGTTTTCATCTACTATAAGTTTGACAATTTGCTATTTTGTCTGAATAGACATATTAGTTTATGATATTCTTGGATGAGGAATGAAAAATGTATTTTCAAAGAAAATAGGCTATAGAGTATCCAACAAGAATTTAAAGTAATAAGAAGCGCTTACCAGAAATTGGAAATGACTTTATTCAAGGATGTATCATAGGCTGCTAAAATCCCAATTTTCAATTTAAAATACTTTATGAAAAGCAAAAAGCACTTCTCACCTTGCAACAAGGTAGCGGAGTAAGAATATTACATCGTTATTGTCTGCAAAACTATATCAGTAAAGAAGGACATACTATGAGATTGGAGATCTACACTGACCAAATCCTATTGTCAAATTTTCTAAGTACACTTCTTCAACAGTCACACCACTTAGAGGGTCCAGAAAGTTGAAGTATGTACATAGTATGTCTTTGCTAACCACTGTACAGGTCCTTCGCAGGTGCAGTATAAGTTGACCTTCAGGAAATGGTATTTCCTACTGGCAGTGATCTCTGTCAGAGGGATAATGTCTTCTGCCAAACTGCAAAAAAAGTTCAGAAATGGTTGGAGATGACAAAGACTTCAAGATGTTCACTTGGCATCCATGTTCCCTAAACTTCTGTAAATCTAATTAGATGGAGAATGGTACATGTACTGAATGAGAATAAATCCAATGCCCTTGGCTGGGAATTTATGTAGGACACTGTTTAACTTTATGTTATGTTTTTATATTGTACGAGGTGCTAGTGTGTACACATAGTCATACATTTGGAAAGGCGTTTTAATTATGCTACAGTGTGGGAGCAACAGCTTATAGAAATAAAAACCTGGTGATAGGTGTAACACTGCCTCTACTCACCGGCCATGGCACCACCCAAGTCCTGCTCCTCCCCACTGCCAGCCTGTCTTCTCCTCTGCTGTACTACGTGCAAGTCCCAGGGTTGCTCTGCTCTGTTGGCATCAGCTTTCCCTGATTTCCTTACAGATTCCGGCTGCAGAGACATCTCTGACCACCAGGTAACACACATGGCCATCTGCTCTGGATCTATAGGGCCAGCTTTTCTTCACCTGCTACTGCCTTCTGCCAATTCAGAGCCACCTGCACCTATTAAAACTCACTTCACCTGTTACTCCTTTCCTGGGCATTTTTGCTTTCCTGAATATGTAGCGAAGGTGTATGTCTATTTCTGCTGAATTCCAATGTATCCTGATCTGTTTCATTTCTTTAGATTTTGCTTCCTGTCTGATCCTTGTCTGCACTGTTTGCCTCTCTTTTTGCTATCTGACCTGCCTCTGAAGCTGCCTGCCCCGATCCTTAGCCTACCTGGCCATGATTCCTGTCTTATTCCTGGTACCGCGCTGACTCTCCTGCTGATGACCTGGCCTGCTGATACTCGCCCACTTCTCTGGTGCTTAGCACTGACTGGTCCTTGGGGCCAGTTGCTGCTTACACCAGGACCATACTTGTGGAGCGACCTAGTGTCATCTAGTAGCAGAAGACCATTCCCCATATCCTGGAGCGGGATAAAGGGTGAAGACCTAAAGGGCACTTAGATTCTCCTCCCTGGTGTGGCCCAAAGGAAAACTGATTGAGTAAGGGCCCTATTACACCAACAGATTATCTGACAGATTTTTTTGAGCCAAAGCCAGGAATGTACTATAAGCAGAGAACAGGTCATAAAGGAACGACTGAGATCTCTCCTCTTATCAAATCCATTCCTGGCTTTGGCCAAAAAAAAAATCTGTCAGATAATCTTTTGGTGTATTAGGCCACTAACACTGCGAGTTAACAATCATTGTGTTACAATAGGTTCCCTTAAAGCTGTAGAACCTTCATAAGTAGGGGGATGGTGTTTTATATATTTAAGTTGTCCATGTACATTAAGGCCAGGTTCACACTACGTAAGACACCAGCAGTTCTATGACCCGGCTGTGTCACAGAATGTCCAGTGTCAGTGAAGTTTATCACGGCCGGTACTGCAGTACTGGTTGGATAAACTTCAGTTCTATTGAATTGGCATGCAGGCGCATCCGTGTGTCCACATCCCAATTAACCATTGAACACAATGCCAACTCTCCATTGTGTGACCTGTCAAGCTTATGCGGCCGCAATTTAGTGAACAATAGCCGTGATTAATATAAAACTTATGTAGGTGAACATAGCCTAATAATGCATTCTAGAAGATATTCTGGAATTATTTACTTTTATTTGTAGTTGATAGTTACCAAACATGAATGAAGTTGAAAATACTGCTTGTATTAAAATCTATATAACATACAGTGGGGTAAAGGAGTATTTGATGCACTGCCGATTTTGCAAGTTTGTCCACCTACAAAGAAGGAGATGGGTTTAATTTTTTATCATAGGTACGCTTTAACAGAGAGAGACAAGACCTATAGAAAAAAAAAGATCCAGAAAATCCAATTATTTTATTTTCAAATAATAATTTAGCATTTTATTGCATGATATAAGTATGTGATACAATATAAAAACAGACCTCTGTTTGCAATTAAAGAGGTCAGATGTTTCCTGACCCACTCATTCATACAGATGTTTTCCAGATCTTTTGGGGCTGACGCTTGGCAACATTGAGTTTCACCCCCCCCCCCCCCCAAAGATTTTCCATTGGATTAAGGTCTGGAGACTGGCTAGACCACTCCAGGACCTTGAAATGCTTCTTATGGAGCTGATCCTTAGTTGCCCTGGCTGTGTGGTTTGGGTCGTTGACATGCTAGAAGACCCAGCTACAACACATGTTCAAAGCTCTCAATGATGGAAGGAGGTTGTTTGCAAAAATCTTGTGATGTATTGCCTCATCCATCCTGCCTTCAATATGGTGCAGTCATCCTGTCCCATTTGCAGTAGGCACCCTAAAGTATTATGTTTCCACCCCCATGCTTCATGGTTGTGATTTGTTGTTGGGTTCATACTCACAGAGTGAGTGGGGTTAAAACCAAAAATTTCTATTTTAGTTCCATCTGACCCACATGACCTTCTCCCATGCCTCCTCTAGATCATCCGGATGGTCATTGGTAAACTGCAAACTGGCCTAGACATGTCGGAGAGTGAGCAGGGGGGCCTTGTGTGCCCCGGATGATTTTAATCGGCATAGTGTGTTACTAATTGTAATCTCTTGTGGTCCCATCTCTTCTGGGCTGATTCCTGACCTTTTTCAGAATTATCCTTTCCTTACGAGGTAAGATCCTGCATGGAGCCTCCGACCAGGGGAAATTGACAGTTGTTGCCTTCTCACCAAGATGCTTGCCTACTGTCCTGTAGCCTATCCCAGCCTGTGCAGGTCTACAGGTTGCAGTGTGACTAATTTAGTATGTGGACAGGTGTTTTTTTTTTTTTTTTCCCCACAGGTAACGAGTTTAAACAGGTGCAGATAATACAGTTAATGAGTGCAGAGAAGGACAAGCTTCTGAAAGAGAAACTAACAGCTGTGTGAAAGTGAGAATACTTACTGGTTGGTAGGTGATGAAATAGATGATAGATTCTGTCTCTCACAGTTGAAGTGTAGCTACCATAAAAATAACAGACTCTCCATTCTTAGGTAGAAAAATCTGCAGAATCGGCAGTGTATCAAATACTTATTTTCCCCACTGTACATGCTAATGCAAACACTGTAGATACAAACCAGTCATTGCAGTCTTGGTTTAATTAATTCATGGATTTGTTCTGTATCCATTTTGAGCACATCTGCTCTTAGATCACCTTAGACAATGCGATGCAGTGACCCAGAGGAAAACATATGGATTCAACTGCAATTGTTGAGCGTGTTGTCTTTTCCGATGGCATAAGCTTATACATAATTAACTTGACTATTGAGAAAACAAATGTATTGTTGCCCAAAGTGATCTGCATGGTTTTTCCTATGTTAACCCTTCATATTGGTGACAAGGTGATCTTAGTGCTCTTACTGCTGTTACTGAGCCCCCAATAGTCTTCAACATGTTGCACAGCTGTTTCTCATTCTCTACATTTCAGGGGGCAGGACTAGTGATGGGATGTTTCAAGTAGTACATATACATAGACTTCTTATCCTTCATTGGCTAATCAAAGTGCACACTGTACTCCTCTCTGATATACCACAACATAGTACTGGAGTGTACTGGACTGAACAGGCACTGTGCTAGGGGAAAATTCACACTATATACCACTATAGATTGAAGGTGCTATGTGAACAGAAGGGAAAGAAACAGCAGTAGTAGAATCACATCAAGGAAATTGTTACTGTAGACACTGAAGGGAATTACACTTTAGCACTGTGGACATATAGCAGTAAGGTACACTGTAATTTACACAATGGACAGCTGCTCATAGCTTTTTAGGTCATGAGAGATTAGATGGAAGCTTTGATTTACCTTTAAGGAGCATTGTGGATCAGGCAGGCTCAGCTTGCAGGTACTCCGCTCAATCTCTCTCCTATACCCTCCTGCACAGAGCACATGGTAAACCCTACCCCCACTTCCTGTAATTTGTCCTTATCTTGCAGTTAGTTAAGACAGATTTTAATAATAAAAATATAATACAACTTACTGCACATTCGTTTTAGTCCATCTATGAGATTACTTTGAACAGCCGTCCTGCTGGAGGCCAAATCCAGCCCAAAAAACATATACAAAAAGGGTAAAAAGTATTCTCATAATACGCTATCTCATAAACCAGAGCTGCTTTATTTCTTCAATCATTATAGATCCACAATGGATCCTTGATCACTGAGAGGGATAGGGCCAACCATTTGCTGTGGCTCACCTGCCCTTCCTTTAATTGGCCCTTCATTGCTCCAGGAATGGGTAGGAGACCATATCTCTATTAGAATGAGCTGTCCTGAGAGATTGGTACAGTACTCAAAGAAGGATTAGAACTTCCAATACGTAATGATTTTCTTAAAATAAGTGAATTCTACTAATAAGTAAAATGTGTAACTGGGGTGTTTCATGGGTGCTCTTATCCTAATCAAGTTTCTTTATAAATAAATCCAGCTATCTGCAACCTCTCCGAATGAGATGCCATAACATGCCAATCTGTATGTTTGCGCTTCTCTCTTTCCAGCTGGCCCCACCCACCAGCAGGAACTTACATTCATATTGTATGGATGTGTGGCACTTTACAGCAATGCTATTTAGGCAACTGTATGGGAGTTTTATCAGGCCAACCTAAGCTTCCTGGTAGGTAGGTGTAAATTGTCATTTATGTATTGTATTGTACCATTCTGGACCCCCACTGCGCAGTTATCTCCATATATTATTACAGGGTTACTGTAATGATTTCTATGTCAAACAACTGCCTTGTTTAGCCCTAGTACCTCTTATGCTGTTGTCTTTTTAAAAAGGATTATAATGATAGGATTGTGCTTTGTTCTTTGTTAAATCTCATTGGTGCGTAACATGATAGATTTTTGGGTCATTTTATTGGAAAATGAAATGTTCTTTTTTATTCTGCAGCTGATGTGCAGCGTCAGCAGGAGTCTGACTCATATATATATATATATATATATATGTGTGTGTGTGTGTGTGTATGCACTGATTTAACCCTAAAATATAATATTTACCTCAATCTTATAATTTGCTAAATATTTCTATATGTACAAGCATAATATCAAGCAAAGCAAAGGTGCAGAGGTTTTGAGAGTCCTCACAAGGCTAAGGTTACGTGGTGACACTTGTCATGTACTACACTGCCACATGCCATCTAATGTTATTAAATACTATGTGGTTGCAACATGTAATAGGCTGGGTTCACACAAAGTTTAACAGCTATGCAACGGACGCTGTTAAACAGCCGGCCGTCGGGCTGCACTCAGCCCGTTCCTGCAGCCGATACCTCCGTATCGGCTGCAGGCACATTCTTTTTTCACAATTGATTTGTGGGCACCGGCGGCTGTGCCCGCAAATCAACTAGTCATTCACTCCAAGGCAATGTGCGCCCGCGCTGAACATTGCGTTGTGTGAACAGCTGATGTTTCCGGATGCTGTTTAGCAAACAGCGTCCGGAAATAATTGACAGGCACATTATTCTAACGTCCGTTGTAAAGATCGGGCGTTAGAATAACGAAGTGAGAACACAGCGGGCGGCATTGCATTGACTTCAATGCAATGCCGCCCCTGCAGTAAAGAATAGATGCTGAGGCAATTGCAATCAGCGTCCGTTCTTTACTTAAAAAGAATGTTGTGTGAACATAGCCATATAGTGGGACTGTGCCATGACAGTAACAAATATTCATGTTTGGTGAACCTAACACTAGGGCTCATAAGTATGGTCTTTTTATGCTTCTATAAACCTCTGAGTTGTATTAACCCCTTGCCTCCGCAGCCTGTTTTGGCCTTAATGACCAGGCTCATTTTTCAAAATCTGACCTGTCTCACTTTATACGCTTATAGCTCAGTGATGCTTTAACGTATGCTAGCGATTCTGAGATTGTTTTTTCGTCACATATGGCACTTTATATTAGTGGCAAAATTTGGTCATTACTTTGTGTGTTTTTTGTGAAAAACATCAAAATATCATGAAAAATTTGAAAATTTTGCATTTTATGAACTTATGAAATTCTCTGCTTCTAAAAAAGGAAGTCATAGCACATAAATTAGTTACTAAATCACATTACCAATATGTCCTCTTTATTCTGGCATAATTTGGGAAACATATTTTACTTTTTTAGGCTGTTATGGGGCTTAGAAATTTATCAGCAAATTATCACATTTTGTGAAAGTTTCCAAAACTGATTTTTTTTTAGGGACCAGTTCTTTTTTAAAGTTGATTTAGGAGGCTTGTATACTGGAAACCCCCATAAGTGACCCCATTTTGGAAACTAGACACCTTAAAGAATTAATCTAGGGGTATAATGAGCATTTTAACCCTACAGGGGCTGGAGGAAAGTATTCACAATTAGGCCTTAAAAAAATCGAAAATTTAAATTTTCCAATAATATATATGTTTAGATTAAAGTTTCTCCTTTCCAAAAGGAACATGAGAGAATCTGCACCCCAAAATTTGTAACGCAGGTTCTCTTGAGTACAACGGTACCCCATATGTGGGCGTAAACCACTGTATGGGCACACAGCCGGGCTCAGAAGGGAAGGAGCGCCAATTAGCTTTTTTAAAACGTTTGAGCGCCAGGTGCGTTTGCAGTGCCCCTGTAGTGTCAGCAGAATAGAATACCCCCAAAAGTCACTCCATTTTCGAAAGTACACCCCTCAAAGAATTCATCTTGGGGTAGGATGAGCATTTTGACCCCACATGCATTAGAGGAAAGTATTCAAAATTAGACAGTAAAAATGAAAAACACGAATTTTTCCAATAATATGTTCGTTTAGTTTGAAATTTCTCAATTTCACAAGGAAAAAGAGAAAAAAAGTACCCCAAAAATTGTAACGCAGGTTCTCCTGAATACAACGGTACCCCAAATGTGGGCATAAACCACTGTATGGGCACACAGCGGGGCTCAGAAGGGAAGGAGCGCCAATTAGCATTTTTAGTGCAGATTTTGCTGAAGAAGTTTCTGAGCGCCAGGTGCGTTTGCAGAGCCCCTGTAGTGTTCGTAGAAGAGAACCCCCCCCAAAAGTCACCCCATTTTGGAAAGTGCACCCCTCAAAGAATTCATCTTGGGGTGTGGTGACCATTTTGACCCCACAGGTATTAGAGCAAAGTATTTAAAATTAGACAGTAAAAATGAAAAACTCGAATTTTTCCAATAATATGTTCGTTTAGTTTAAAATTTCTCAATTTCACAAGGAACATGAGAGAATCCGCACCCCAAAATTTGTAACGCAGGTTCCCCTGAGTACAACGGTACCCGATATGGGGGCATAAACCACTGTATGGGCACACAGGAGGGCTCAGAAGGAAGGGAGCGCCAATTAGCATTTTCAGTTCAGATTTTGCTGAAGAAGTTTCTGAGCGCCAGGTGCGTTTGCAGAGCCCCTGTAGTGTCCGCAGAAGAGAACCCCCCTAAAAGTCACCCCATTTTGGAAAGTGCACCCCTCAAAGAATTCATCTTGGGGTGTGGTGACCATTTTGACCCCACAGGTATTAGAGGAAAGTATTCAACATAAGACAGTAAAATTGAAAAACTTGAATTTTTCCAATAATATGTTTGTTTAGTTTGAAATTTCTCAATTTCACGAGGAACAGGAGAGAAGCTGCATGCCCAAATCTGTAACGCAGGTTCCCCTGAGTAGAACGGTACCCCATATGTGGGCATAAACCACTGTATGGGCACACAGCAGGGCTCAGAAGGGAAGGAGCGCCAATTAGCATTTTCAGTGCAGATTTTTCCGAAGAAGTTTCTGAGCGCCAGGTGCGTTTGCAGTGCCCCTGTAGTGTCAGCAGAAGAGAACCCCCCCAAAAGTCACCCCATTTAGGAAAGTACACCGTTCAAAGAATTCATCTTGGGGTGCAGTGAGCGGTTTGACCCCACAGGTACTAGAGGAAAGTATTCAAAATAAGACAGTAAAAATGAAAAACTCGAATTTTTCCAATATATGTTCGTTTAGTTTAAAATTTCTCAATTTCACGAGGAATGGGAGAAAAAATGTACCCCAAAATCTGTAACGCAGGTTCTCCTCAGTACAACGGTACCCCATATGTGGGCATAAACCACTGTATGGGCACACAGCAGGGCTCAGAAGGAAGGGAGTGCCAATTTGCTGGAGCAAAACCGCAGCTAGTAATGGTTATTAGAATAGCGCAGTTACTAAAATACAATAAAAAAATTAGATTACAGGTAATGTGGGGTGGTTACGGATAATCTGGGGTGGTTATGGGCAACCTGCGTTGGTTACGGGCAACCTGCGGTGGTTACGGGCAACGTGGGGTGGTTACGGATAAACTGAAGTGCTTATAGGTAATCTGGGATGGGAACCTGTAACGTGCGGTGGTCGGGGGCAACGTGCGGTGGTCGGAGGCAACGTGCGGTGGTCGGGGGCAACTTGCGGTGGTCGGGGGCAACGTGCGGTGGTCGGGGGCAACGTGTGGTGGTCGGGGGCAACGTGCGGTGGTCGGGGGCAACGTGCGGTGGTCAGAGGCAATCTGGGGGGAATTACATGTGATTAGGGGCAACATGGGGTGGTTACAGACAATCTGCGGTGGTTACGGGCAACATGGGGTGGTTACAGACAATCTGGGGTGGTTACGGATAAACGGAAGTGCTTATAGGTAATCAGGGGTGGGTACATGTAATTTTGGGTGGTTACGGCAATCTGGAGGGGGTCACTGGCAACGTGTGTGAGTTAGAAGCAACGTGCAGTGGTTAGAGGCAACGTGCGGTGGTTAGAGGCAATCTGGTGGGAATTACATGTGATTAGGGGCAACCTGGGGGGGTTACAAACAATCTGCGGTGGTTATGGGCAACATGGGGTGGTTACAGACAATCTGTGGTGGTTACGGGCAACCTGGGGGGGTTACAGACAATCTGCGGTGGTTACAGGCAACATGGGGTGGTTACAGACAATCTGCGGTGGTTATGGGCAACATGGGGTGGTTACAGACAATCTGGGGTGGTTACGGATAAACTGAAGTGCTTATAGGTAATCAGGGGTGGGTACATGTAATTTTGGGTGGTTACGGCAATCTGGTGTGGTTACGGGCAATCTGGAGGGGGTCACTGGCAACGTGTGTGAGTTAGAGGCAACGTGCAGTGGTTACGTGCAATATGGGGGAGTTACGGGCAATCGGGGCTGATTACGGACCATCTGGAGGGGCTCACTGGCAATTTGGGGTGGTTACAGGCAACGTGCGGTGGTTATGGTCAACGTGCGGTGGTTATAGGCAATGTGTGGTGGTTATAGGCAATGTGTGGTGGTTATAGGCAACGTGCGGTGGTTATGGGCAACGTGCGGTGGTTATGGGCAATGTGCGGTGGTTAGTGGCAACGTGCGGTGGTTAGTGGCAACGTGCGGTGGTTATGGGCAGCGTGCGGTGGTTATGGGCAACGTGTGGTGGTTAGTGGCAACGTGCGGTGGTTAGTGGCAACGTGCGGTGGTTATGGGCAATGTGAGGTGATTACGTGCAATCTGGCGCGGATACGGGCAATCTGGGGCAGATATGGGCAACCTGCGGTGGTTACGGGTACTTTGGGGGGGCTAGGGGTAATCTGGGAGTAAAGTGCAATTATTACTATAATAAAAAGTGTGTTTTATTTTTTTGTATGTTTTTCACTTTTTGTACTTTATACATTAATTTTCACTGTATTACTATGATTACTGTGATATTTTCTATCACAGTAATCATAGTTCAGTGACAGAGACCAAATTGGTCTCTGTCACTTTAAATTTTCGGAGATAACTGATTCTGGAGCGCATGCGCATTTCAGAATCAGCCTGGACGTCGAGGAGGAAGGAGCTCCGTGGATCCGGTGAGTATATGGGGAAGGGGGGGTGACTTGGGGGACGGGGGTGACTGGGGGGGTGGGGGGCGACTTGGGGGGGGGCACGGTGACACTTTTTATCCCCTGTCACCAATGATTTATGGTGACAGGGGATAAAAAGTGCTGATCAGCACTGGGAACAGGCGATCGGTGGTATATAGTATATACCGCCCATCGCCTGTTCCGGGACCACACGGGGGTGTCCCCGATCACTGCCCCATGCTCTCCGCTACCTCCGGTGGCGGAGAGCATGGGGCTTTGATCACTAATTCATTTCCATCCCTGCGAACAAACATCGTTTGTTCGCAGGGATGGGGGCGGCCATCTTGGATCTGATGGCCGCCCGGGTAGGGTGATCGGGGGCTGATCTGGGGTCTGAGGGGACATTTTTCATCTCCCCCCACCGTGGATTCACGGTGGGGGGAGATGAAAGCTATCGGCGGCGCCGGTAATGCCCGGTACCGGCGGATCGCCGCTAAAACGGTAGTAGCGGCGATCCGCCGGTATCGGGGGACGAGGGGAGGGGGCCAGGGGACACAGATTGAGTGGCGGTGGGGGGAGGCAGCTTTCTGCAGCCTCCCCCCGCCGCCCGATCGGCGGGGGACACTGAATCTCCCCATAGACGCTGCGGTCACATTGACTGCGGCGTTTATGGGGTTAACTGCCCGGGGGGGGGGAGCGCGGCTCCCCTCCAGCCAGTGGCAGCAGGAGGATGCTGTGTGACACAGCCTCCTCCTGCTGCCCGATCTCACCTAGGGACAGAGGGGGGAGGCAGGGAAAGCATGACGTCCAGGGACGTCATGATGCGTTCTGCCACTGCTTTTCATGACGTCCCTGGACGTCATATTGGGGGAAGGGGTTAAGATGTAATAAAGCCCCACACAAATACTGTAATCGGAGCTTCATACACCCCTATATTCCTCCAGATTTATAAAGAAACAAATAAAAGTTTTTTTCAAATCAGATCCCATACAAATTCAACATAAAAATCCTTGGAAACCTCCTTTGGACACATAGAAACATAGAAGATTTTCGGCAGAAAAAGATCCTATTATGTTTGGACAGATATATGTTTATCCCAGGCAGATTTACATTCAGTTATTGTAGATTTACCAACCACATCTGCTGGAAGTTTGTTCCAAGCATCTACTACTCTTTCAGTAAAGCAATTGACACAATTGCCAAATCAGATACATTTTTGTCACAGAAAGATAGCAAAGAAGGTGTCTGAGAAGTCTCTCTGAGAAGCATTGCTTCTGGAATTATATAATAGAATTGTGTACCTAGGTATTGCTGTTGCCTATTTTTATGGTGGTTTCATTGATTCCCCCTCAGTATGTCCACCTGGCTCTGGTAAGAAAAAACTGATTATAGTCTTCTCAATTCTATTGGTTGGTCTCCGCAATAACAGAATCTACTCTGCTGACTGGGTACAAGAGGGTTTAGGTAGAGGGACTGGGCCAGGATGCTCTGTATTCCATTTCCTTTCTTATGGCACTTCCAGTAATTGAGTAGTTTTTCTTTTTTTGAGATTTTTTTTTAAATGTTTTTTTCAATTTGCTACAAAATTGTCTTTACTGTTTAGCTAGCCCATAAAAATGTTAAAAAGTATATTTCAGGAACAATTTTTTTTACCAAGTTTTACTGGTTGGCGCAATAGAAAAACATTTTATAAATAAATAGATTGTCCCACCACAATCCAAGTAACTGGTGGTCAGGGACTTGTGCTTTGCAGAAAAACTGGTACAAATAACTATTATTTCCTTTTTTTTTACTTTTTAACTAGTCTCATAAGGTGACTTTCACTTTCCTTCCTCTGATCACTTATTTCATACACTGCACCACTACTGTCATGGTTGTATACTGGTAAATACATGGCAGGCCTTTGGCTGTCATAACTTGACATTTAATGGGTTAAACTGCAGGGATCAGAGCTTTCTCCTATCCTGGCAGTTGGCATACTAACAGCCAAGTTCCCTTGGTCCCCTAACAGGAGACCTGTGCCAAGCTGCTACCAAACAAAGACAGTATTTTTTGGTAGCAGCTTGCCTACAGCCCTGTAGTGACTGCCATAAAAACATATCTGAATAGTCACTAAGGGGTTAAACACAGCACCTATCTTTCAGATCATATATAAACATAATATTACGAGTGTATTTTTTTTTAATAATCACATTACATTTCACACTGTAAGGATGAATCCTTTAACTTGCCCTCCCAGTGTCCCAGTGATAGTGTCCCAGTGTCATTTACATCATGTATATTATATGACTTTTACCGAAGCAGCTTGTGCATAACACTGGTGTTGAAGACAAGTTATTTTAATAAATGTAATGAGATTACAGTATGTTCAGGGAGAGTGCTCAGAGTTAGTAATGTACACAGCTTACTTACTCCAAGGTATTATATAAGCCCAGGTGCGTAATCGTCTCTCTCCTGCCTTACACACACAGCTACATTAATATTCTCATTTCTTGCAGATGTGCCCGAGTTACTGACTCCCTGTCGTGACGGTGTCATTTGCAGGAAGGAAGCTTGAATATTTGATAGGACTAAATAAAGTAAGAATGTAAACAGATCTTTAAGAAATTAAAGAATACAGGTATTTAGTTTTTTCTCACATATATTATTTTCAACCCATTTTTCAGAGTTTCCCGTATTACCAACACCTGTGCCTTTGTAGTCACTTGTAACAAGCTTTTCCGGAATACCAGCTTGTGGAAGTTGTGGAACCCAAGACAGGTGGTTTTGAGGGCCAGCTATAAAAGAGTTTGGTGCCAAGCAAGGGAGTGTGTATTGAGGCATATGGCAAGTAGAAAGAAATGGTGTTATATATGGCCTGAGCCAGTTATTGTGGGGCATGTCACTGGGCTGAGAGTACAAAAAAGTAGGACCAAAAATAAGAAGCATGTGTCAAAAAATATTACCCATGAAGTACGGAAGAACCACATTGTGGAGTGCAAAAACGATGAAGGTCAGATGAGAATTGTAGGTGAATGACAAGAGCTGACGTCATCTTGGGCACTGCCTGTGTGTTTGTCTCTTGGTTGGTGTCGGCTGGGGTGCCTTTGATGGTAGAATGTAAATAACTAACCAGAGACTAACTGCTTGGCTTACTATTTTCTTTTGTTGACTCAATCCTTTAGTAGTGCAATTCCCAGGTGCAAGGGACTGATCCCCCAAAAATATATGACATGATCACCACGACTATACTAGACCTAGCTGACTGGAAACCTGATGGGCCGAGTAAGGAACTGTAAGGCCATTGCACAACTCCTTACAGGCTATACCTTTCTGAAATGATAATATATTTAATTGTTGGCAGAATGAACACCACCAAAAAATTAATAAAAACCAATTATAAATCCACATTACAAAATTCATATAATCGAGATGAAGACTAGACCTCCCCACTTGGCATTAATAAATGCAATGTATGGCACAAACTGGAAGAATAGAAATAGTAACACAAAATCAGTACTCCATTTAAGATTTAACTGTGTTCAATACTCGCCCATTATCTAAGCTTGATTGTAATAAGTTTCCATTACATGAATTGAGTGGTTTGTCTGCAGCACATCCTGATGCTGCTGAAAATCCTCATTGCCTGGTATGACTCCTCCCCCTCCCTTTTGAGACCTAAGTCACATGATGTCTGTCTCTTCTGTTGCTGGGCAAGCTGTAACACCTCTCTGTAACTCCACCCACTACTGACATCACACAGTGTTTACCTGGCCAAGGGCGAGAAACAACAACCTCTCCTGGGTAGTATAGGGGAAAGGAGACACTGTTGTTTCATCTCTCCCTCTCTTTCTCCATCTATGTACCATATGTAGATGGATAGATAGATATAATATGAAATCTGTAAGAGCAGCACAACTTGTTGTAGGAGGGTGCCCTTAGGTAGTCTTGACCAAGACCTCCACAATATATCAAAAAGGATCGCCCACTGAACACTATGTGATACATTTATAGTTTCATGTTTATTTTTCGTGATCATGTAATCTGCCGTCCGGCTCGAGCTTGATCGTTTTTATTCACTATTTTCACTTTTGTATATACACAATGAATTGTATACACAATGTGTTTGCTTGTCAAACTCTGATCAATGGAATGTTTGTGCACCAATCATGTCTCTGCACTAATTATCACACATGTATAAAGAGGTCTGTTGTTACTTGTGAGTCACGCTTGAAAAAGACAACGGAAGGTCGTTGAAACGTCGCACTTTGACTTGTATGCTGTGCTGCACCACTATGGAATAAAAAACACTTGATTTTTCTAACTTACCTGGATAGATAGATAGATAGATATGAAAGTATGTCAGCAGCACAATGTAAGTGAGGTGGGTGCCAGTAGTAGTTCCAACCACGAACTTCCAATATATTATAGTAAATCCAACGGCACTCCAAGATATGTTGAAATCCAAAAATGTGATTTATTCACGTGATCAAATCATGTTATAGCACAGCAATCAAAGAGGCAACGTTTCTGTGGCCTCACGCCACCATTTTCAAGCCAAAGAAAGTGAGCACATCACACATTTAAATACAAGAGGGTTACACCCTAGGGTGTTTCCCATAGGTGAAGTCATATGTCCATCAAAGTGATTATAAATACATTCATCTGGTGTGGTAAGTGAGTAAAATATATCAGGAAGCAATAGTATATGCACCGTGTCATGTACTACAAAATAAACAACATAAAGTGTACTCAAGTGACCCTGAAGTGTACATATAAATATTTTACAATTTCCTAAATATGGGAAAATCCCATTAAATGTCCATGTACCATATTCGTGAAAAGTCCTTGGAAAGATCATGTTTCCATATGGATAAATCCATAAAAGTCCGCCTGAAAAACAAATATCGCAATATTTAAGGATCCATTTCGGGAACTTCATCGGCCGCTAGAGCTTCCGTGGTTACATCTTTTAGCGTCCCAGTCTCCAGTCTCACAGCTGACGTCAGGAGTAGCGCTCCCAATATACGTACATCGGTGTCGGTTGCAAGCTAAAATAAATTAGCCACCAAGGCAGGCAGCAAAATATGATGTCAGTGTCAGCTTCTCTGCAGCGGAGTGTTGCCACCCAGCTCAAGAATGCCATTCAGCAGTGGGGCCCGACAGGCCGCCATGATCGCCCAGCAAGACAGAGGCACTATAAGAAATACCGCAACCACCGAAGACGCATCATCCGGGCTGTGTCCGACAAGGAGACGGGTAAGTAACACACTTTGGCTCACAATATGCGGTCTAAAGCTGAAGGTTCCGTCCATGTCCCATAGCAATCTGAAAATATATACAAAGAAAAAAAATATCAATCGTTATATCATGTAAAAGAGGATCTAATGATGTAATTGCTCACATTACACAGGGTGCACTCCCAATTCCTGGGGTAGAGAAGCATTATCTTGACATATGTTTAGCAGTCTTATATTCTATATTTAAACCAAATTGTCCAAGAGCCTCAGTTCACCTATGGGAAACACCCTAGGGTGTAACCCTCTTGTATTTAAATGTGTGATGTGCTCACTTTCTTTGGCTTGAAAATGGTGGCGTGAGGCCACAGAAACGTTGCCTCTTTGATTGCTGTGCTATAACATGATTTGATCACGTGAATAAATCACATTTTTGGATTTCAACATATCTTGGAGTGCCGTTGGATTTACTATAATATATTGGAAGTTCGTGGTTGGAACTACTACTGGCACCCACCTCACTTACATTGTGCTGCTGACATACTTTCATATTTATCAACCGGTAAGCTGGCACATACTTGTGAAACTTTTACTACGATTTTTTTTGACCTTTTGAGTTACAATGGATGAACAATCAGCACAAGCATTCCTTTTCACAGAAGGTGCTACTAACCAAATCCTGGGGGATGTGCAAGCGGATATGACATTTTTGAGAACTCCTGCATGCATTGATCTACAGAGAGACTATGAATATCTGTCCAAGAGACAACTTAATTTACAACTGCATATTGGGACACTGAGCGAGTACCACAAACACCAAAGAATACCAAGAGGCATGAGAACACGTTTAAAACCCAACATGGACTTTGAGGATGAGGAATCCCGGCAAAGATTCATTACGGTTTCCAATAAATATGCCTTTGAACTTATCTTGATTCAAATGAGTAGTATGCAAAAGCAGCTAAAAGAGGTGGAAAAGAACTTGAATGACACTAAGGACCAACTAAATACTACTATGTCTACCGAGGAACTGGAGAGATTCTATCACAAGCAAAACAATTTTTTGGAAAAATTCAAGTGTGACCTACAGGAACAGAAAAAACATAAATGGTTCAGAGACTTACATGACTATACGTCCGGGAAAATCTATACATGGAGTCCAGTAGCGGATACGCCCTTCAACCTGAGAAAAAACAAGAGAAAGGATACTAACAGATTTCAGAGTGTGAACAACGACAATGAGGTTTTTTTAGCGCAAGGTCCCCCTCCCGCCGCAAAAAACGACGAGGAGGAAAAAAGAGGAACCGAGAACGCAAAAGAGAGAACACAAAGAGGCAGCAGGACTACTCCGAGAGTAACCATCAAAAAGAAAGCAATGTGGTAAATATTTCTTCTGTTGTACTTGAACCTAGACACTTGAATGTTTTGAGTAAAGGTCTGAACTATTGTCCCAGCCAAGTAATTGACTGGTTCCAGTTAGACTTAGATGTATCTCAATTTATAAGACGTTGTAACTTACGTGTATGGTTTGCTGATAAAACTAGGGACCAGGTTAATGTCACAGTTCCTAAATTTAATTGTCATGATTTACATATCACTACAGATAGCGATTTTAATCCCACCAATGTCTCTACAGCCATCGATTCCTTTGCACTACTGGTCAAAGACGAATTAAGAGAATTACGACATAACTCTGAATCACACACGGTTTTGCATCCTAACCTCACCACCTCTGACATGACAGCTCTGAATGAACTCACACATAATTCACAAATTATCATAAAACCGTCCGACAAAGGCGGAGCAATTGTGATAATGGACAAAAAGGCATATCTTGATGAGGCATACAGGCAGCTCAATGATAGGGATGTCTACATGCCCCTCAATAGTGATCCCAAATTCAAAGTGAATAAATTGATTG
This sequence comes from Dendropsophus ebraccatus, assembly GCF_027789765.1. Lineage (NCBI taxonomy): Eukaryota > Metazoa > Chordata > Amphibia > Anura > Hylidae > Dendropsophus > Dendropsophus ebraccatus. The sequence continues at coordinate 64,975,085 of NC_091458.1, forward strand.
ACAAAGTCATACAGGAAGGTCTACATCAAAAGATTATTGATGAAAAATTAGCTGACTTCCTTATGGTCGAACACCCGAAAACACCTGTCTTGTATTTTTTACCCAAGTTACATAAAGATCCAGATAAGCCCCCGGGGCGGCCGATAGTCTCAGGGAGAGATTCGGTCTTAAGTCACATATCAGTATTTTTAGACAAAGTACTAAGACCTTTGGCGACCAATACGAGATCTTATGTTCGTGACTCCACTCAATTCCTTAGGGAAATTAGAGACCTTACTATACCTGATCAATGTATTTTAGTTACACTAGATATAGTGAGTTTGTATACCTCTATAGACAATGATTTGGGCAAAACTGCTGTCACTAGGAAGATGTGTGAATTAGGACTGAAACCAAAAGAGGAGGATTTTATTTTACAACTGTTGGAAATTACATTAACCAATAATTTTTTTATGTTTGAGGAGCAACTGTATTTACAGACACGTGGAGTAGGGATGGGTGCTAATTATGCACCTACATACGCCAATATTGTAGTGGCATTTTTGGAGGAGTCGGTCATCTATGGGACGCCCCACTTCCAACATGTTGGAATGTGGAGGCGCTTCATTGATGACGTCTTCATGACTTGGCATGGGGACATGACACAGCTAGTGACGTTTGTGAACTTTTTGAACACCATCAACACTACCATTAAATTTACCATGCACTGCGACTATAACACAATCAGTTATCTTGATGTATTGGTTATCAAAAATGGACAACATTTAACCACTGATATTTTTTCCAAACCAGCTGATTGCAACAACATTCTTCTGTACAATAGCTGCCACCCGAGACAAATGGTGAAAAGCCTCCCTAAGAGCCAAATGCTCAGAGCTAAGAGAATTGTAGAACGAGAAGGTGATTTACAGAGGACCCTGACACAAATGACTAAGGACTTCAGGGATAGGGGTTACCCATCCAGAATCCTCAACACATGCAGAAATGACATTCAAAGGGTGGAGCGGAGTGTTCTGCTACAGGACAAGGTGACTGACCGGACAATTAGGAGAATTCCATTTGTGTCAACATATACGGATATGTCATCTAAAATAGCGAAAATTGTGAACAAATATTGGCACATAGTCAAGAACACACATAAACAAATAGCAGTTTTCAGGTTCCTCCGTTGATGTCCTATCGGAGAGGAAGGAACCTGAGGGATCAACTTGTGAAGAATGTGGTAAGCAAGACACACAGTAGTCGACAAACATACCTCAGTCAGAAAAATACTGGGTCTTATCCCTGCCTTAACTGTATTAACTGTAAATTGATGAAAAAGGGCAAAATATTTGTTCATCCAATTACACAACAAACATTTAAAATTAATGCCTACTTAACGTGTTCTTCGGATTGGGTCATTTACATTCTGTGGTGCCCATGTGGCTTCATTTATGTGGGTGAGACATCCTGGGATTTGAAGACGAGATTAAATCACCATCGCTACACAATTAGAAAAAACAGATTAGATCTCCCCGTAGCCAAACATTTCACTGAAAAGGGACACACAGAACGTGACCTGAGATTTATGATTGTGGACAGAGTGGAAATGCCACGCAGAGGAGGAGACAGACATCTCCTTCTTAAAAGAAAAGAGCTTGAGTGGATCTTTAAAACTGAGGCTCTTGGACAATTTGGTTTAAATATAGAATATAAGACTGCTAAACATATGTCAAGATAATGCTTCTCTACCCCAGGAATTGGGAGTGCACCCTGTGTAATGTGAGCAATTACATCATTAGATCCTCTTTTACATGATATAACGATTGATATTTTTTTTCTTTGTATATATTTTCAGATTGCTATGGGACATGGACGGAACCTTCAGCTTTAGACCGCATATTGTGAGCCAAAGTGTGTTACTTACCCGTCTCCTTGTCGGACACAGCCCGGATGATGCGTCTTCGGTGGTTGCGGTATTTCTTATAGTGCCTCTGTCTTGCTGGGCGATCATGGCGGCCTGTCGGGCCCCACTGCTGAATGGCATTCTTGAGCTGGGTGGCAACACTCCGCTGCAGAGAAGCTGACACTGACATCATATTTTGCTGCCTGCCTTGGTGGCTAATTTATTTTAGCTTGCAACCGACACCGATGTACGTATATTGGGAGCGCTACTCCTGACGTCAGCTGTGAGACTGGAGACTGGGACGCTAAAAGATGTAACCACGGAAGCTCTAGCGGCCGATGAAGTTCCCGAAATGGATCCTTAAATATTGCGATATTTGTTTTTCAGGCGGACTTTTATGGATTTATCCATATGGAAACATGATCTTTCCAAGGACTTTTCACGAATATGGTACATGGACATTTAATGGGATTTTCCCATATTTAGGAAATTGTAAAATATTTATATGTACACTTCAGGGTCACTTGAGTACACTTTATGTTGTTTATTTTGTAGTACATGACACGGTGCATATACTATTGCTTCCTGATATATTTTACTCACTTACCACACCAGATGAATGTATTTATAATCACTTTGATGGACATATGACTTCACCTATGGGAAACACCCTAGGGTGTAACCCTCTTGTATTTAAATGTGTGATGTGCTCACTTTCTTTGGCTTGAAAATGGTGGCGTGAGGCCACAGAAACGTTGCCTCTTTGATTGCTGTGCTATAACATGATTTGATCACGTGAATAAATCACATTTTTGGATTTCAACATATCTTGGAGTGCCGTTGGATTTACTATAATAGATAGATAGATAGATACTGTGTTTAGTGTACAAAGCAGCAGCAGATGGAGTGAGTGGTGGGTAGAAACTACTAAACAGGAGCGGGCACCCTGCAGTTGGTTCTGAGGTGCATTGCATGCTGGGAGATGTAGTTTCCCGGCTGGATGCCATGATGTAGAACTAGGATCATTTGTAAAAGTTTGAATCTGGGGCTAGGAGCAGCATAGACAAGTGTGAAAGGTTTCAAACAATCTGTGGGGGATCAGTGAGTGCATCTATATGCTTTTTGTGTACGTTAGTTTTTTATGGGATTGCTGGAGTTCTCCTTTAAATAACATACACTTAAGCAGTCAAGAAGAATTTTATTACTAAATTATGCATCAAAGGGAAAAAGTAAAAGGAAGGAGAGTGCAGAACCATTGAAGTAAGAAATATATAAATTTCATTGAAAAAGAAAGTCTTATTCACGTATTCCCATGTGGGCGCACAGTCCCCATGTGTGTCACAGCTAAACTGGCTTCATCAGGGATATAGGCATCTGTTCTTTTTGTAAAGATGAATAACACCTGATGTATACATTCAATTTATTAAAGCCATTGTAACATTTTATTTTCCTTTTTTGGTGATATGGTGTTTATGTAGCAGAGTTATCAATCAGAGTCATAGTGGGGTATTCCCATCTCCTGAACATGGCTTCCAAAACCTCCGGCCTCTTTGTGAGAGCCTGAGGTGTTTGAAAGCTGAAGACAGTTGAGCGTACGAGTTACACAATTTCTGTACCTTCCACTGACCTTAGAGAGTTGACCATGAAATTTGTGCAAACAATGTAGCCCCATAAGCTACATTAGATACCTAACTCCCAAATTCTGCTGTTATGTGCACAAGACAGAGAATCTGCTACTGTATATCTAAATATCAGTTAAAGGAGAAGTCTGGCCATTTTGAAAATCCAGCAGCCGACAGGGGCAGAGGGGAATTTGATAACAAGTATTAACTTACCTCTCCCTGTGAGCAGCGTGACCACCGCTGGGTCTGGGATCTCCAGCACTGCCACATCTCGACCTGGTTGATGGACTGGTCACTCAGCCAGCTAGTGACTGGGGTGGCATGCTGCTTCAGTCACTGATTGGCTGAGCGGCCAATCAATCAGCCGGGACAGGCTTTTTCCCCCGAGTGGTGATGTCATCACAACTCGGGGGACAATGCCTTCCGACAGGGATCCTACGGCTGCTGCTCACCGCGGGCACGGGGAGAGGTAAGTTCCTGCTTGTTATTGAATTCCCCCCTGCCAGATTTTCAAAATGGTCAGACTTCTCCTTTAAGATTGATGTTCTGCAACTGTCATCTGCTGAGAGAAACCACCGTGCATGTTGTACCTCAAAAGAGAGGCTTAGGTGACCATTACAGGAATAGCAATACATCCCCACTATGGCATTACAATGACTGATTATGTATTGTCAGCTTTATATTCTGCTTCACTAATAAAGTATTTTTTTTACTGTGCAGCATCAAATGAGAGTATATGTCATTGTTCAGAGTACACTGATGTCTCAATATCAACCCTCACACTCTAGATATATTCTTCATAATGTCATTGACATGTGGGAATGCTGCTGGTAAGCATCTATGTTCTCAAGGAGCAATTATTGTGGAGAAAATATAACATAATAAAGCTCTACATCATTATGTCTTGTATCTTGACACCTCAGTGTTCCTTATATCTTCACCCTGATTGCATGTGCAAGAAGCTGTTATGGTCTGCTTGGTGCTTAAACTGTATGACAAGGGAGCGTGACTGATGGAATTCTCATGTGTCGGAGGTAAAGGTGACTTCCGCATATAATCCATATATGAAAGAACATCCAACCTTTGACGTGCCATACCTACTTAGATTGCACAGCACTCAAAGCACATGATGTATGTGACGTTATATATAATTTCGGAACTATATATATATATATATTTCTTTTTTTATCCCCCCTTGGTAATGTGACTTTGTACAACAAAAATCTGATTTTATTTTGACCCTTTTTAGATTGTCCTCATTTCATCCAATACATAAGTGACCTCACCCTTTAAGCATCTAGGCAATTATTTGATCTCACACTGGCATACACAGCTATCTACAGTTCTTTGTTGGTGCCATGCAGTGTTAACTCATTTACTGATCTATATTGACATTTCATTAACTAGTTGGTGTCACAGTTGCAGTGTTTCCAGGTCTTCTGTGTTAAATACTGTGGGCTCCTGCTTTGCTAAAGAGCTCCAGTGATAGCAAGTAGCCTTTTCTTTGTAGATGTGCTCTCTTCAAAGGTGTCTTTTCTGAATTTCGATTATCATTTCAAAAGGAAGAAACATTTTAAAGTCAGATATCTGCCTTTTCATCAATGTAACTTGAATGTTCATCACTGAAGTCTGGGTACCAGGAACCAAAGCTATCAACATAAGCCTTGTATAGGGGGACAAATTCATATTGAATCTTAATGTTGGGAAGATCTACTTATATATATTTCTACATAATAGACATGGTGCTCAAGGTACCAATTTTTTGATTGACTAAACTGGTTGAAGGCAAGTTGTAAATTGACAAATGAAGTCCCATGTTGTACACTGATGTAATAAAGGAAAACATTATCATTATTATTACTATTATTATTATTGTATAATTAGGCTATAAGCAAATAATAGTGGATCATACCCCATTTCATATAGACAATGGCCTCAGGTTAACCAAAATTAACAATATCTGTGCAGCCCTTGCTTTAAAAGTGTAATAATAAAGTTCATACATACCTCTCCACACTCCCGGGTGTCTTCTTGCCTTCTTCTCCTTCCTGCTCCACAATTGCAACTTCAGAACCGGTCTCTGAAGTCACAGGCCGCTCAGCCAATCACTGGCCGCAACGGTCCTGTCCTGGCCTGTGACTGGCTGAGTGGCTTGTCACTTCAGAGAGCGGCTTTGAAGTTGCACTGGCAGCTGTGCGGAGCAGGCAGACGACAGAAAAACACTGGGAGCATGCAGAGGCATACAGGTAATGTAGAAACTTTATTATTTTCTTTACAGATTCATCAGCTGTCGGGTGCGCATCACTACTATATGTAGTGCTGCACAGGGGCAACCAATGATTTTAGGTCAGGACTTAGACACGATCTGGAAAAGCAGAAGGGTTCCACAGCACCAGAAAGTCCCAATTAAGCAGATAACAGATGCACGCTGGTTGGTCCACAATCCCAAGTGGACAAGATATCTAGTAGCAAAGTGTCCAACAGCATCCGAGTGTAATCATCTTTAATGCTTTATTGGAGGATCAAGAACAAAATAAGACGTTTCAGCTCACATTGAGCCTTTCTCAATGTGAGCCGAAACATCCTATTGTGTTCTTGATCCTTTAATAAAGCTTTGAAGATTATTCCATTTTGATGCTGTTGGACTCCTTGCTGCTTAAAGAAACATTTAGTTGATGATGGTTGTAATCGGCTGATCGTTGTCTTTATTACACGGATCGATAATCTACTGAATCGGCCTGATTCGGCAGATTATCAATCCATGTAATAGGGCCCTTAGTGGACTTTGAGGTATGTTTAGACTTTATGCGTTGGGGCATGAAGACTTTTAGGCCAAATTCACACTACGTAAGACATCGGCCATTCTGTGACACGGCCGTGTCACAGAGCGGCCAGTGTCAGTGAAGTTCATTCCGGTTGGTACTGCAGTACCTGCCGGATGAACCTCATTTCTTTAGATTTGGAATGTGGGCACTTTCCTTGGGCTTGCATTTCAAATCACCATAACCAACAGTGTAAAGTCTGGCTGAAGCCGGACATTACATTGTGTGCTCTGTCAGTCTTGTGTGGCTGCTATTCAAGGAATATCGGCTGCACAAAACTGGGATTTCATAGCAATTAAAGCAATCAATAATTTAATTAAATAGCGGCCGTGGTTGCAAAACTGCAACTATGGCCGTTGTTTGATGAAAATATAAGTTATAGCCTTAAAATGTTATACATTATAGCGTTAAACATAACTTACTGTGCAAACATAAATCTCAATCCCTGCTCCCAACAAATCTTGCTGAAGGGGTTTTGCAGTTGTTTTCAACCACCTTTACCCTCAGGTATTTGGTAGCAACTGGTGGTAGCTTCCTCTTTTTACCATGTCCAGGTAGTGTGGCTGCTGTTTCACTAAAGTGAATCTATCAGATGCAATTCACGTTTCAAAATGCTAATTCTATTTAGGAGGTTGGAAAATTCTGAGACTGCAGTAGTCATTAAAAAAGCATTCTGTGAAGAGTTTGGAGAAACCCCTGGTTATCTTGGTTATGTTGAGTTATTCACAATGTTCTTGTTTGATTGTTTTTTGTTTTTTTTTCCCCCTGAAAACAGTTTAAAGTTTGTAAAGTTGGCAAATAAACCTTCTTTACAATGGGGGCTGAATAATCTGTATGGAGTTTGTGATGATATTTGAAACAGTAGGAAAATGTAAAGCACAATTCATTTAGGAGTCATTAGAAATTGTCCATGCCATTACTGCCCCCATATTATTAGGACATTTATACTGCCTATCATATGAAATATTTATCATTAACTTAATCAGTATTCATTGTAAATGGGATTTAACATTATGTTAATCAGTGAGTGAAAATGTGTCATAAAAATAATATTAACCTCTGAGTGAATGACTTATCACTTATGCTAACTGCACAAGACCTTATCACCTCTAGCATCATAAAAGACCATATTAGAAATGGCTATAATCTAAGGGCCCTATTCCACCAGACGATTATCGTTTGCATAATCGTTAACAATTAACGATCTCAAACGACCGCTATTGCGAAAGACCTGAAAACGTTCACTCATTTCCATGGAACGATAATCGTTACTTATGATCGTAATTGCGATCGTTTTTCTTCCCTATTTATTCGCTATTGCGTTTGTATCTATTGCGAATGACCGAACGATGTCTTATTCAAAGCGAACGATTTGCGAACGTTTTGCGAACGAGCAACGATAAAAATAGATCCAGGTCTTATAAAGCGATCAACGATTTCTCATTCGGTCGTTAATCGTTAACTGCATTTCAACCGAACGATTATCGTTTAGATTCGAACGATTTAACGATAATCTGAACGATAATCGTCCGGTGGAATAGGGCCCTAACCCTCTTTAAGCTAGGTTTCCAAGCGAGGAAACAGATGACTGGCCTTAAATGAAATGTTAGCAATGCATTTTATACGTCATTATTTTCTGAGGGTAAGATGACCAGACTACAATGTAGAGACGCTATGAATAATGCATGCAACTAGCAACTATTGTGTTCCAGCATTGAGAGCCTCTACATGAAGTGGTTTTACTGCTTTACCTACGACATGAGATAAATAACACTTAGTGATAGTGCTGCCTGAGTTTTATTTAACAAGTGAAATAAAAGACTATCAAGCTCACCAAAGCAGCACATTCAATGCCCACATCTTTTAGTGGCACAATTAAAGTGTCCCTGTCATTTATTAAAAAAAAACAAAAAAAACAACTTCTGATACAGTATGTCAGACAGATATAAATACAATAGAACTGACCAGCACATCCAATGGAACTATTATAAATTAAGGTATATGGGTTTACAAAGTTTAGTTTGTAAGGGTATTCTCACACTGAGCAAATGGGACAGAATTCTGCCTGCTTCAGTGTCAGACCACATCTCTATGGGAGGGCTCGCGTGCCTCTGCTCTCTGCTCATGTCAATACTTTGAGCCGAGAGCGGAGGCGTGCAAGCCCACCCATAGAGATGCGGTCTGACAATGAAGCAGACGGAATTCCGCTGCGGAGAGTTGCACCACAGAATTCCGCCCCATTTGCTCAGTGTGAACATAGCCTAACTGGATTAGTCAATGATTGCTATTCCGAATGGTCCCCGGTTAAAAGTGGTGTACCCCAAAAGTCAGTACTGGGCCCCCTTCTGTTTAACTTGTTTATTAATGATAGTGAGAATGGAATTAACAGTTTCTCTCTTTGCAGATGACACGAAGCTTTGTAGTACAGTACAGTCTATGGAGGATGTGCAGATCTTACAAGCTGACTTAGACACACTGAGTGTTTGGGCGTCCACTTGGCAAATGAGGTTCAATGTGGATAGATGTAAAGTTATGCACCTGGGTACTAATAACCCGCATGCATCATATGTCCTGGGGGGAGTTACTCTGGGAGAGTCGCTGATAGAGAAGGATCTGGGTATACTTGTAGATAATAGACTACAGAACAGCACACAATGTCAGTCAGCTGCTTCTAAGGCCAGCAGGATATTGTCATGCATTAAAACAGGCATGGACTCACGGGACAGGGATATAATATTACCGCTTTATAAAGCTTTGGTGTGGCCTCATCTGGAGTATGCTGTCCACATTTGGAACCCGATTCATAAAAAGGACGTCCTAGAACTGGAAAGGTACAAAGAAAGGCAAGTAAACTAAGTTTAGTTTAGTTGTAGTTTTTTATGTTTATGTCAGACAGACAAGTTAAAAGTTTAATCACTTAGGGTGCTCAGAATATCTCAGAGATCTCAGAGTCTAAATATCACAGAGAGTAGCGCATGATATACTTCCTAGGTGACAGCCTAGGTTGGGTTTCATTATACATCTATGGAGCCCATCCTGTGCAGCTGGACACAGATTACAGTCAGCTGGGAAGTGAAGTCCGATATTTAGGGTTTGGTCATGGTTTTAATACTCAGACCTTATAGCTATATTCACCTATAACCAGCAGGGAGAAGTGCTCTCTATCTTAAGGGCAGAGTGGGGAGATTAGTGCTTGGTGAGCACTTCTCCCCTCTTGTTCTAGCAAATAGCGGGGGTTCTAAGTCTCCTGTCTAACTAAATAAAAACTTTTTTTTTAAAGATTTCAAATGTGTTTATTGGAGAAAGTTAAATGTTCTTTTAAACATATATTAATTTCATATAGTAGATGCTGATGGTCTTTCCGGCATACTCCTGCCATAAACTGTGTTTCAGAATTGTGGCTGGCCTGGCCCTATTATGCTTGCTTCCCTTAAGGCAGGCATGTCCAAACTTTTTTCAAAGAGTGCCAAATTTGATGAAGTGAACATGTGCGAGGGCCGACCATTTTACATGCTACATGCTATATGCTTTATAACACAGGCAGATAATAGCAAGCTGGATACCTGGGGGGCCGTAAAAGTTCGGAACGCGGGCCGCAAATGGCCCTCCGGCCGGACTTTGGGCATGCCTGCCTTAAGGGGACTGTCTAACAATGAAACCTATTTTCAGTTGTCTAATAAATGAAGATATATTGAGAAATATTTGCTAGCTTTCTGTGGTCTTTTTAAGCTTTATTTCTGCTTTTGATGCAAACTGTCTGCTCTTTTGTCTTTATTAGTCCAACTTCCGGTCTAGTGTACATTGTGAAACAGACTTCCCCTTCCTGTGTACGCTCAAGAAATCAGCCAATTCGGATGAGCCAGCAGATCTGCGATAAGAAATCCTGTTAGGGTCCTATTACACGGACCGATTTTTAACGATTAACAACTAACGATAAACGATCGCAAACGAGATTGTTTATCGTTAACCTGAAATCGTTCACCATATTACACAGAACGATAATCGTTAGTTATGATCATTACTACGATCGTTATTGCGATCATTACTATGATTGTTTATTCCTTCTGATCCCAGCAAAACAATGGACAATGTGCAATTACACTAAGCGATTAGTGAAAAAATGCGGAACTTGAGCGAACGAATGTGGAATTACAGCAAACGAGTAGCGAATAATAAGACAACAATTAACGATAATTTTAGGTTAAGATCTTAATCAAAGATCAACGACATACGAACGATTTTTTGTGCGTTGCCTGCAATTACACAGAACGATTATCATTTGAATTCAAACGATATAACGATTTTTTGCACGATAATTGCCCAGTCTAATAGGGCCCTTAGTGTTTCATGCTGCTCATTCCTCCAGAATAAAATTGGTGAAAGGTTCCTTTTAAGCTGTTTTTTTATTATGATGATTTCACAATAAATTGTGTCTTTATTTTTGGGATGTATTCTAATATGATGACGCTGTATTTTCTGTGGAGTATTTTCTGATTAGTGTATCTCTTTTTATGGCCACTGCTATTAACTCCTTTAGGACCAGGCTAATTTTCGTTTTTGCGTTTTCATTTTTTCCTCCTTGTGCTTAAAAGGCCATAGCAGTTGCATTTTTACACCTACAGACCCACATAAGCCCTTATTTTTTGCGTCACTAATTCTACTTTGCAATGACAGGCTGAATTTTTGCATAAAATATGCTGCGAAATCAGAAAAAAATTATATGCGCGGTGAAATAAAAAAAAAACCACAGTTCTTTTTCTATGGGGGGGCTTCGTTTTTATGCCGTGTGTCCTATGGAAAAACTGACAGATGCATCTGAAGACTTAATTAGCGGACACGGCGATCGGACCGTGCCCGTTAATAGCTGCGGCCCCGGACTGCATGCAGCACCCGGGACCGTGGCGGTTCAGAGCGGGGTCGCCGCGCGGCCCCATTACGAACGCCCCCACCCGCGCGAGGACGTACAGTTACGTCCTCGTGCAGGAAAGGGTTAATTAGGTCACAATAGTCTGAAAATTCATGGATAATAATTGCATTAAGTTATAATTTTGTAATAATCGTTTCTGAATATGGTTAATTGTAATTATCGTTAGTAAATTGTCTAGAGAATAATTTTCATTAGGAGACTAATTTATGTGAAATTTGTCTTTGATAACCACTGTTATTGCTCTAACCACAGCACATGTTATCTTGGTGAATACTGGGTCTTGAGGAATAGCAGTATTTCTTTTTTATTATTTTTCTTTCCCCAAAATCTATAAATATGTGTATATAAATGTAGAACACTTATCAGATTATAGCCTACACCCTCTGTGTCATAACAGTTCAATTATTATTATTTTTGCATTGAATTATTTTTAAATGGAAAACAAGTTGTATGTGTACGAGTGCAGATTACAATGGAATCTTCTCCCGTGTGGAAAACAGACCTTTAACATTTAATGTTGGACAACTCTTGATCTCTAGCAACTCTCAGTAATTACTAGTGTAACAAATGAGCAAGAAGGTAAGCCAACAAATAGAACATCTGTACTACTAACATACTGCTGCTCCATATTATTTTAGTTGTACTCGCACTTTCAGAACACGCTGTCATATGTTTGTGGACAACGAGTAGCAGTAGTTCTGACTATTATATAATCTGTAAATTGCACACTTCATTGGTTTTCCCAGGGGCATTGCCAGGGTCCTAAAACATCTACGGCATGCTCTGATTCCAGAACACATAGTAATTAACTCCCCTCTGAGCCCCATATGCCCTATCTATTCTCCCATATAGTATAGGCCTGGTCTACCCTCACATAGTATTAGCCCACCAGTGCCTGTCTAAAATATAGGCCCCCACTGTGCCTTCATAAAGTATAGAACCTTATGTGCCCGTGTATATTATAGGGACCCCCATGCATCAGTCCCCATATAGTATATGGCCCCCTGTGCATTAGCCCCCATCAAGTTTAGGCCCCAATGCAGCAGTCTCCATATAGAATAATCCCCTAATCCCCTCCTGTTTTGCAGCTTCCCCATATAGAATAGGACCCCCAGCTGTGCAGCATTCCTATATAGAATACCTCCCCCCGCTGTTCAGCATTCCCATATGAAATAGGCTCCGCCTGCTAGGTAGCATCCCCATAAAGAATAGGTCCCCCTTGAATGGTTTATCTGTACCTCGACTTTTACTATTTTAATGTATGTGATGTTTTTAACAGCACAAATTAATTTTAACCTTAGATCTATCTTGTTATTGTTATATTAAACATTGCTATTGATCACATCAATCTCTATCTCTGATATTATACCTATAATTGCAGCTTAGAGTTCTAGAAACTTTTCTATTTTAGTCCCCATATAGTATATGCCCCCCTGTGCATCAGCCCCATGAAGTATAGGCCCCAATGCAACAGTCCCCATATAGAATAATACCCTCCTGTTGTGCAGTGTGCCCATAAAGAATAGTCCCCCTCTGCTGTGCAGAATTTGTTTACAGAATAGTCCCCCTGCTGTGCAGCATTCCCATATAAAATAGCCCCTCCCCTGTTGTGCAGCATCCCCATAAAGAATAGCCCCCCTCTGCTGTGCAGCATTCGCTTACAGAATAGCCCCCCTGCTATGCAGCATTCCCATATAGAATAGACCCCTCCCTGCTGTGCAGCATTCCCATATAGAATAGCCCTTCCCCTTTGCTGTGCAGCCCCCATGTTGAGAAAAAAAATTAAATTAAGGGTGCCTTCACACCTACCGACTCGAAGTGTAAATCGGTCTGAAAGACTGCTGTGAGCATGTAATTCTGCTGCCCCCTTAACCCCTTCTGCTTCCGCCCGGCTCTTGCTCTGCTGTGTATATACATTACCTCTCCTCGCTGCACGGGGTCCCGGAGTCCTGCTCTCCCGACCAACCAATTAGTGTGTTGCCCAGCCCCAGCCACTGATTGGCTGGGCGGGAAAGCAGGACGCCGGGACCCCGTGCAGGAGACAGGTAACGTATATACAGACACAGCGGAGCGGGAGCCGAGCTGGAGCAGAAGGGGTTAAGGGGGCGGCAGAATTACATACTCACAGCAGTCTTTCAGACCGCTGCAAGCATGTAGAGACAGGAACTGCCAGGACCTGCCAGACTCGCAGCGAGATTTACACTGCGAGTTGGTAGGTGTGAAGGCACTATAAAGCATACTCCCCTTGCTCCCCAGCAGCATCTTTCTTCTCCCGGAGCCCTGTCATGCTCACTCATCTCTCTTCCCTCCTGGTTAGTCTTTGGTGTGTCCAGGAAGTGACATCAGCGGTGGGAGGTGTGTTGTAGCATGTCTTCTAAAATAGCAAGGATTTTAAAGGGACAGAGTGACCTTAAAGCCAGAGGCCCATAGTGAACCTGGGGGTGGGGGGTGGGGGGTGGGGGTGGCGCTGGTGGTCATTATTTAACTGCATCATTAAACTGTGATTTAGGCACAGCTAGGCCCAGTTCACCTGGTGCTACCGCTGGTTGGTGATCCAGCCCCCCTTTTTACAGTGACCTCATGGCACAATAGCCCCTGCAGGGCCACCAACTTTGTAACGTGCCCTGTACTGTGCACCAGAGCCAGCCCTAAAGTGTGCTCCCCACACACTACTCACACAGTATAGAAGGGCCGCTACTCCCTTATCTCTATACAGCATATACTCTGAAGTGGTACTAAAGTAACTCCCCTCATTATGTTTCCCTATGGAGGATCATATTGTAATAGTTATATGCTCTGTATGAAGAAATATTGCATATACTTTATAGCCATTAAGCAATACAGTAGATTTTGAGGTCATTGTTTAACAGACTCCTGTAAAACATTACAAACCAGTGAGTAAGTGGTTAAATGTTCTTGTTAAATCAAGGTGACAAGAAGCCTGCCCCTAATCATGAGCTAAAGCTTTCACCAGCTGTGTGGTAGTTGGCATGGCTGCAAGGGACTGGAGGTGCAGGCGGCTGCTTTAATGCCAATACCCATCCCCCTGTAAATGTCCCAGACTCCCACCATCTCATGCTATTATGATTACACATGCCACTTGTCTCTGAAACATTTATACTGGCTTGGAGGCAGAATTCCCTCATGGATGTAAATAGTGTTGTAGATGAATGAATTAAAACACAAGACAAGACAAGAGAGAAATCATGGAGAAACTGGGCTCAGTTGAATATGTGCATAGCCAGGTTGTACATGATGTCATATACAATAGAAGTTACCTACTATGACTCTGGTCTTTGGCAGCAGGTACACAATATTGGTATTGGTAAAAAACGGTATTGATACTGTAATAAGTATGAAATGAAGTTTTACTGATATTAAGGCAGGAGGGAGCCAATAAGTTTAGGTGCAATGAAAAACTGCCAGACATACTCTCTGATGTGTTATTCTGCTGGTCTTGTAATGGTTGTGGTCATGAAGACAGGACACCGATGCTGCCAGTGACTGGCTGATGTGACAGGTCCTGTTCCATGTCACTGGTCTCAGAACCGCGGCTATTAGCCTGTATTCGATGATCGATGTGCCCGGCTAATAAGCAAATTGAATGCAGCTGTCAAAACCGACAGCTGCATTTAAATCCTTTACAAAGCCCCATCCCTGGTGTCTAGTGGGGGGGTTAAGTTCCAGTGCTGCACTCACCCCTTACCCCTCCGGACATGACAAAAATCTAAAAAGAAACATGTTTGGTATCGCTGCATGTGGAGTCTCCCAAGCTATTAAATAATTGCATTCCTGATCTCGCATGCTAAACGGCGTAAGCGCAATATTCCACCAAAGACTAAAAAATAAAAGTGTTTAAAGAAAACCTGTCACCCCCCCCCCCCCCCGTGCCAGGGTGACAGGCTCCCGACCCCCCGCTGAAGCCCCCTATACTCAACTGATCCCGCCGGGTGCCGCTTCCTGAGCTGGTCGGGTGACTGAGATATGAGCGCCCGAAGCCCGGCGCGCGCTCACAGGAGAGTCCGATGCCCATAGAGAATGACGGAGCATCGGACTCCCCATTCATTCTCTATGAGCATCTGACTCTCCTGTCAGCGCGCGCGCCGGGCTTTGGGCCCTGATGTCTCAGTCACCCGACCGGCTCAGGGAGCGGGACCCGGCGGGATCAGGTAAGTATAGGGGGGTCTAAAGGGGGGTCCAGAGCCTGTCACCCCGTCACGGGGGGGGACAGGTCCTCTTTAAATTGTTTAAAGTCAAATACAATAATAATTATATAAGTTGGATATGGTTGTAATTGTACCGACTTGAGGAACATAGATAACAAGTCAGTTTTACCATAGGGCAAACGGTGTAAATATAAAATCTCACAAAAATGAAAAACAATATATATATTTTTTTTTCAATTTCCACTTTATGTATATTTTATGGAAAAATTAAGTCTGTCATTGCACAGTACAATTGGTGTTGCACAAAATAAGGGCTCATGTGGGTCTGTAGGTTAAAAAATGCAAGTGCCAAGGCTTTTTAAACACAGAGTGGAAAAAACAAAAGTGCAAAAATGCAAAGTGGCCGGGGAGTTACAGTTGTGTAATCAGTTGTGTGGCCATGTGAAGGATCCTTTTAATGGATGCCAGTTGATTTGTACGTCCTCTCTGTACTCCTGTTAGACCAGCACAATGTTTCGATGGTCGCCTCATCTGCATTTGAAGCTAATTATAAAACTTCACCAGTCATCTCATACATTGTTATAAATATACGTATAAAATCTAGTGTTTCACTTTATGATAACAAACATTTCAATTTTTGCCCTTCTTTTTATTTTTCCTTTTACATTTTTTCCTTTTTTTTTTGTATTAAGAAAACTGGTCAGAATATAGGGTTATGTGGACGCTCTATATGTACTGTAGGTGCTGCAAAGCTTGAGTTCAACTAAGAATGCAACGCTGCAAAGCACTGAGCTCTGTATTATCTTTACTCTGTATGTGGTGTAGCCATAGCATATTTCTGAATATTTCTCTGACTATAAGACACTTATTTATATATACAGCTTTCTTTTCTCAGAATGCATTGCAGTGCTTATCATTTACAAGCTGCTATCTCCTAATGCGCAAGTGAATACATACTGTATGAAAAATAACAAATAGTTTATTTCTAAAGGATGGACAATCATACAATATATTTTTCCGACAAGGGTTAACAAATCCCCTCTTCCCCAGCTATGTCTTTAGCCCATTCTTTTTTAATAGGTACTGAAATGTACATGAGCAAAGTCACGTCAATTATGCACCGTGTGGAAGGATTTTCAACAAGGGAATCACAACCCTCTGTCCAGCCTCTGCTTTCATACTTAACTAATTCAGTGTCACCAAGTCTCTAATACATCTATGTCGTGGTCCAAGTAGGTTAGCCAAATTTACAATTCTGCTTTTCACTCTAGTCTTTTTGTCTTCACTAGCAAAAGTAGCTATTTTTTATAGAATTCTCTTTCAGTAATGATTCTCTGGAATCTCTTACATAAGGGACAGGCTCTGTGGCTAGATCAACGGTAGCTCATTTGTAGAACATAATACAAAGCACTATGCATGACAGTGGCTTGTAGCAGTTGTATCTTGTATTGTTTGCCTGTATTTTTGTTCTTATGACATCTCTACACTTGCGAACATGTCATTTTTTTTGCTGAGAGCTGAAGAACATTCACCATATATTAATGACATTTTTATTGTTGCTTGGGTTAACACTGGAAGAATACTTTTTCACTACTCCATTTTCCTTTGGTACTAAGTGGCATACACTACTCACAAAATGTTGAAAATATTTGGCTTGCTGGGAACCTTAAATGCACTCTAAGGCTATGTGAACACTGCGTAAGGGACTGGCCGTTCCATGACCCGGCTGGGTCACAGAACGCCCGGTCTCTGCAAAGATCATTCCTGCCGGTACTTAAAGAGAACCAATCATGGACGAAAGTTAAAAATTTTTTATTCCCTAATTAGATGTAAATCAACATTTTATTGACATTTGTAAATATAATTCATTATTTTTATTGCCACGTTTTTTAATTATTCACTTTTTACTTTCCTGTCTCGAGCCGGCTCTTTTCAAAAGAGCCGGCGCGAGACAGGAAACTCCCGTCATGCAGAGCGGCAGGAAAGGTTCCCATGATCCTTTGCCCGCCGCTCCGTTAATACACAGTGATCGCTGTGTATAGTGAGCTATACAGCGCAAGATCGCTGTGTATTTTCTAGTCCCTCTTCTCTAATCTATTTATGAAGATACAGACTGCCTCTGCAGTCTGTATCTTTATACTTTACCTATCCTCTTCTTCGGTGCAGCAAGGCCGGCGCCGCCATCTTGATTACGTCACTTGCGTTCCAGCGGTGGAACGCAAGGCCCGTAATCAAGATGGCGGCACCCGGCCGTGCGGCACTGAAGCAGAGGATAGGTAAAGTATAAAGATACAGACTGCAAATACAGTCTGTATCTTCATGAAGTCTATCTATGAAGATACAGACTGCCTTTGCAGTCTGTATCTTTATACTTTACCCGATTCTCTGTTCCCTGGCTGTTCCGGCGGCGGCGCCATCTTGATGACGTCACGCTGGAACGCACCGCTGGAACGCAAGTGACGTCATCAAGATGGCGGCGCCCACCGGAACAGCCAGGGAACAGAGGATCAGGTAAAGTATAAAGATACAGACTGCAAATGCAGTCTGTATCTTCATGAATAGACTTAGGGAGAGATATACTTTCATAATAGGGACAGTTACATTTAGGTGATTGGTTCTCTTTAAGTACTGGCCGGATGATCTTTCCGGCTGCAGTGTTTTGATGCGGGCGCATCAGCGCACGCCCACATCAGAACTTCTCACAGCGCACAATGAAGCAAGCGGCCGGGGCGGCTCACTTCATTGTGTAAACTGACATGGGTTTCTACGGCCGCAATTCACTGAATTGCGGCCGCAGAAAACTGACATGTCAGTTGTTTGCGGCGCCGCATGGGATCCCGGCTGGAGCGTATACTATGTGTATACACTCCGTCCGGGATTCCATAGAAGAACAGGCTGGGTTCCACACCCCGTTATTGCCGATGGCAACAATGGCCGTGCTTTTACGTAGTGTGAACATTGCCTAACCTATACAGGTAAACTTAAAGTGTCACTGTTTTAAAAAAAATTGACATGTTGGGGTTGATCTTGGAGTGTGATGAGTTGGTACATTCTGTGTGATCAAATGGTTTGCTTAGAACTTCCTTTTTTATAAAACAAACAAAAAACTTTATAACAGGTTTTTATGAGGTGCATGGTGGAGGTAGTAGATGCGGTGAGTCCTGATACAGCATTTGTCTGTATGTTAGCCACGGCAGTGTGCAAACTGCACAGTGTGAACAAGTGTTAGTGGAGTGCTCACTGTTGGTTTGCTTTTTATGTCATAGAGACATGTTTATGTTAGTGAGTGTTCAGACCCCTACTGATTGTGAGAATTGTGAGTCACATGATAAGTTTTTACGCTGTGTGTCCTATGGAAAAACTGACATGTTGTATATGTTCCTTAAGTCAATACGATTAAAACGATATGCAACTTGTATAATTTTTATATTAATTGATTTCTCGTAAAAAAATAAAACGTTTTACAGAAAATAAATGTTTCTTAAAATCGCTCTATTCCCAGGCTTATAGTGCTTTTATCCTTCGGTCTATGGGGCTGTCTAATGTGTAATTTTTTGCGCCATGATGTGTTCTTTTTATCGGTACCTTGATTGCGCATATGCGACTTTTTGATATTTTTTTATTACAATTTTTCTGGATTTGATGCGACCAAAAATGCGCAATTTTGCACTTTTGAATTTTTTTGTGCTTATGCCCTTTACCCTGATGGATCATGAATTAAAAATTTATATTTCAGTCGATTACGCACGCGGCAATACCAAACATGTTTGTTTATTTATTTATTTATATTTATAAAATGGGTAAAGGGGGGTGATTTGGACTTTTATTAGGGGAGGGGATTATTTATTAATAAAAACACTTTATTCTTTTTTCACATACAGTAATTAGAAGCTCTCAGGGGGACTTCTATATACACAGCACTGATCTCCCATTGAGATCAATGCCGTTTATATAACAGAGCACCGATCCATCAGATCGGTGCTCTATTATCATGGTCTGCTGCAGACCATCTACATGGATTGCCGAGCCGGGATCAGCGTCATTCCGACGCTGAGCCCTGGCCGGCTCATTAGAACGGATCTCCCCTCCGCGATCGCACCAGGGAGAGGGGCCATATCCACTATTATAATGCAGCTATCAGCTTTGACAGCTGCATTTGAATAGTTAATTAGCCGGCCGCGGCGGCTAAGACCTGCGGTCCCTGGCTGCACATAGCAACCGGGGACCGTGGGCTTCAGAGAGGGCTCACGCTGAGAGCCCTCTCTGATCTCCCTTAAAGGTCGCATGACGGGTATACCCGTCATGTGTCGTTAAGGAGTTAAAACGACTGACTCCTTATTGTCACCTTCTCAAAAAATTTTAAATGCGCATGCACTGTTCAATGTTTCAGTACTTTTTCCAAACTTGCTCTTCTCTACCAAAGAGCTTGGCGGCAACATTTACAACAGGTGTTTGATCCATGAATTGCCCAATAAATTTCCTGGTTCTTTTAGAATTGGTATTTAAACAGTGCTTATCATCATGCTATTCACATTTTGATAGCATGAGACCAAGAAGATGCCTAAGAATTCATTAACAGTACCTGGCCACCTGGCCATATCCGACACTAATCACCACTTCATTGTGCCCTGTGGCACCGGATTATGAATGCCACTCAACTTTGGACACATTTAAGGGAGGTAAGAGGCATTCAAGAGGCATATTAGACCGTTTGAAACCATTTACAGCAATGTGGTATGTGTGCTAGATGACCTGCAAGGGGACCTGAACACACCACCAGACATAGGCATTATTGTCTTGCATGGGCCAGGGAGCATTTACGATGGACGAGCTACCAGTGGGCTAGAGTAGGACTAGTGAGTAGAAATGATCATCGCCAAAGATGTTGGAGGCATCAACTTGAGAACTATGCATCAGCCACTATTGTTTTGGGCTGGTGGTGATAGTGTGTGTAGGTATGTCTAGACAATACAGAACTGCCCTTCACTTTGTGAATGACACAATAAGCCCATACTACTTAAATAATATCACTAATCTGGTCATTGTGTCTCTTCATGGATGACAATGCTTCAGCCCACCGAGGTCACATCGAGACTGGAGTAGCTCAAATGGGGTGGCCTGCACTTTGTCCACACCTGAATCCTACAGAAAACCTGAGGGATCAGCTGAGTTGCCGTGTAGAGGCTCGTAACTCTGCACCCAGAACCGTAATGACCTGACGGCTGCCCTTCAAGAAGAGTGGAATGCCATGCCTCAGCAGACAATAAGTTGATTCATGAACAGCATGAGAAATTATTGTTAAGCTGTAATTGATGCTCAGGGGAACATGACAAGTTATTGAGACACTGACATTTTTGTTGGAGTATACCCACCACTGTTCTTGGCTTTTGTTTCAATAAATGATATGAGCTGACGATAACACCATTGCATGTTTCTACTTTATTGCCCTACTTTCATGATATAATATCATTGTAGCATGAACTTTTTACATTTTGCATAAATTTGACCCACAAGCCAAATACCCCTAACTTTTTGTGTGATAATCTATATGTATATGTGTAAAAAAAAATTCAACTTCTGCAGAAGCATAATACATTACTTACCTATCTATCCCAGTTTTGTAACTACCAAAAATCCATTTTTTTAGGGATTTTTTGTTCTGTATTGTGTTTCTGTACTTCCTGGTTGAGCAGGATGCAGTACTGGTTCCAGAATGCAATGCTTTCCCTCAGCTGTCCATCACAGTCCTTGCAGCAGCTGCTTCTCGCCGGTCAGAGATGGAGAATCACTCAGGGGATTGGGGGATCCAGCCAAGCCTCCTGTGACATCACACCCTGCCCCCTGTCTGTATCATCAGCCTGTGGCTATCAAACACACACAATTTGAGACAGAGGCATGGAATATTTGTCTCCTAAGGTGGGAGTGCAAAGGGAGCAGGAGACAATTTGAATTGGCACAGGGGCCATTTTTTTCACTTGCTGGATGTCAATCAGCTACCAGTGTGGCAGAACCGTACAGCTACGGTAATACATTATATAGACACATCTATATAACTTTTAATGTACTTTTAATAGAAAACAAGTTTTCCTTATGTGAAGTTCCCCTTTAAACAAGATCCAGCCATACCTCCTGAGATACCAGGAAGAGGGAGGAGCTGAAGACAAAACAACATTGAAATGTTGGGAGTAAATCAAGCAAAAACACACTGAAGCCAATACTGTAGGTTATAACACTATAATATTAAGTTATATAAAAACAATTTACTGATATTGGAATATTCTTTTAAGAATTAATAGGCATATTAGAGCTTTATTTTTTCACTTGGGAAAACATTAAAGCCGTTGTCCTGCATAAACTCTTAATCTGCAATGCTTCTGGGGCTGCAGGGGACATAACAGTGTTGTATACTTACCTGTTATGCTCTGCTGCAGCTGCCAATTCGCCGGCCTCCCACTGTGCACCACTGTCATCAATTTCACAACTGACGTGCCCTTCCTACCAGAAATGGATGCTCAGCATAGATAGCACTACACCTTTTTATGCACTATGCTAAGTGACCATTTCCTGTTTTGATATTGTGAAAACAATGACAACAGCGGACAGCAGGAGGACAGGGACCCAAGCAGCCGCAGCCGAATGGGATAGGTAAGTATACAGCACTGCCATGTACCCTGCAGCCAGACACCCCCTTTAATCACTTAGGCCCCGTTCCCACTGAGCAAAACTAGCGGAATTCCGCCGCGGAATGCCGTTAGCCTCCCGCTCATAATGGGAGTCTATGGGAGGCGCGCTCTCCTGCCCTGTCCGCGCTGAAGAGTGAACATGTTTATTCTTCAGCGTGGACAGAGCAGGAGCTGAATTCCGCTAGTTTTGCTCAGTGGGAACGGGGCCTTATAAGAATAACCTGATATGCATGGAGAGGGAGAATCAAATATCAGCTACTGTATATCCCAGGATTGCTAGGAATAGGCTATAATGGATCTGAAAAAGAATGTAAAACAGAGCATTTGTAAACTCTGATAAAGTGGAGACATTCAGTATTATCATTCTGAAAAATACCAGTTGGAAGCCCAACTATGACTCATGGCTGAAGCATACAGTATGCTGAGCATATGCTAACACTATTATCAGAAACAATAATAATTATTATTTATATAGCGCCAACAGATTCCGCAGCACTTTACAATTCTGGGGGTACATACATAGACATAAATCAGACATTACAGAGATCTACATATAATTATCCATACATGAGGAGTATCATATGTCATGGCTTTCCTGAAAATCACACCAACTGTTGGGGCCAGGTGTTGCTGAACAGCAGAGGCAGGATTAAAGAGCTCACCACAGATTCCTCCAAATTCAAACTTGACCATCACTGGATCCAAAACACAACCTGGGTTTATTGCCAAAAATGATACAGCTCCAGACTGTAGCAGGGTTCTTGTTCTTGACACCAGTGCAAACAAAGGAAACTTTTTACAAACAACATTGACACTTTAAAGAGACCTTCTATCTCAAGTGGTCATTTCTCATCTGCACAACAAGTTTGTGGATGTTTTGAAGAAGAGTATGGCGTCCTGGAAAACGGCAGTAGCGGCAGAGTATAATGGTTAGGTAGTTTTTTATGTTCCCTACAGTATTTTTCATTATGACAACCCTTCCTTGGTTAACCCACCTCCTCCTTGATTAAACTTGACGTGTCTTTTTTCAACCATACTAAATATGTAACAACTGGACAGTCCCTTAAACATGACGTGGTTCATATGGGTGTTGTAGTTGGCAGGAGTGGGCTATCTTGTTTCTGTTGCTTGACTACTCAGGGGATGCATGGAAATAGTTGACTGGATTGTAGGCTTAGGGCTCTTTTCCTCCTGCATACCGATGGTGTACATTAAGAGTATCCGAGAAGATATGTGAAATTATGCCTACAATATTATGCTTTTAACCCCCCCCCCCCCATATTCTACAATATAATGATTTTACCCCTCCCTCTAAACACACACACACACCACCTCTAGCCTATAGAAAATGGTTTTTATGAACATGGACAGTAATGGGGTCAGGGTACATCATCTTTGCCCTGGACACCAAAACATCTTCCCCTGTTCTTCACTGTAAAGCCACAATCTTTGTAAATGTTGTGTTACTAACACTTGCTGTTCCTGTGTGGAGTTATATAGTTATAGTTATAAGAAGGAGTTATATAGTTACGGAAAAAGCAGAAATGAGTGACAGTTATGTCAGCCTCTACCAGGAGCAGCAGGATGCACCTGAGTGATTCTGCTTCATCCAAGGTACTTATCCACCCACTCGCTCAGCTTCCCCTTGGAGTCTCAGGAGAGAAGAATAACGTGGCATTCGAACCTGGCATTTTATTTAAGATCAACATCTTAACCCATTTTTATCCCTGATTGATCTATTAATAAAGAAATCTATAGTACCTACTGGACAGACTCTGATAACCAGCTATTTAACTATTGAACCCTCTATAATAACATATGATATCAGCGCAGCAGTAACATAACAGATGATATTACCTGGATGTCTAGTAGAATTGGACCTTTTCACAAAACAAAATAAAAAAAATCCCCAGATACTATAAAGCATACAAGTGACTAAGCAAGTACAACTCTAACAAGGCTACAGAAAAAACAATAAGATGACTTAAGTCAAACATGACCAGTTATATTTTTACACATGTAAAGTGCATAACACCTATGTAGTGCAGGACAATTTTTAAACAGTGCTTAATCTGCTGTAAAGATTTGCCCCCGCCCCACACAAACACACTTTCTGAACATTTTTTTATGCGCCAACATTAGGTTTATGCTGCACTTAGAGTAGCATAAACATGTGACAGAGAAACTGAACAGAATGATGTGTCATGTACATTACTCTTTGCAACCAATTCAGAGATATCCTCCTGAATAATATGGACTGCACACTGGTCCTTTTTTATTATGTTTGTGTGCTCAGTAGTCCTCGATATTCATCAACACCTGCACCCTCTGCCCACCAGCTGCTGATTGGCAGTTGCCTATACTGTGCATATATACTTTGTGTAGACAGGCAGCTGTCAGTCGGCAGCTAGAGGGCAGAGGTAATAGTGTGGCATAAAGCCCATTGTACTGCACATCAGGAGAATGACTGAAGAAAATTATGTAAATAATACATCGTTCTGTTTAGCATTTCTGTTTCTAGTTTATGATGCTCACATTTAAAGGGGTACTCTGGCAAAATATTTTTTCTTTCAAATCAATTGGCATCAGAAAGTTATACAGATTTGTAATTTACTACTATTTAGCAACTGTCCAAAGCAGTGAAGGTTTTTTAATGGTGATTTGCTACTGCTCTGTACAGTTCCTGACACAAACAGGTGGCAATTCCCTTCAAAGATTTTCTGTTGGGTTTAAATCTAGAGACTGGCTAAGCTACTCTAGCACCTTAAAATGCTTCTTACGGAGCCACTCCTTAGTTGCCCTGGCGACATGGTTAAGACATACCACACTGAAATGGGAATACCCATTAGGGGGCATGCACACTACGGAATTGTGGCAGAAAACCCGTTGCGCATTCCGCAGCTCGCATGCGCATCTCCGCCCATGTCATATTCCATTCTATGTACCGAAGGGGTTCGCCTCCGTCCAAGGAATGAGCATGTTCATTCTTTGGACGGATGACGGAATGCGCCCGTAGAATAGAATGGAGTCTATGACACGGACGGAGACGCGCCCGCCTCAGTCCGCCGTAGTGTGCACGCACCCTTAAAGGGAAACTATCAGAAATATGTTAATGTGCTGGGGCATTCCGTGGCCTGTTAGGAGTAGAAAGGATTACAAAGCTTAGTACAAGTCAACGGGTGTGTGCACTGAGGGGCCGGGGAATGCCCCCAGTCCACCAAACAGGCTCATTAACATATTTCTTTAGGATGATCCAAAGATCACTCAGTTCTACATCTTGTCTTATTCCTCTCTAGACACCCTTATTATTTTTTCCTTTGTTGTCAATCCCATATCTAGAATATTTAAAGTGTCACTGTCGTCATAAAAAACATTTGACATGTCATAGAGACATGTCAAAAGTCTTGATCGGTTTGGGTCTGAGTGTCCAGACCAGTACCATTTAGCAGAACGAGCCAGGAGAAGACCACTCTAAGCGCGGTCATCTCTCCCGGCTCAGTGTCTCGTAATCAATCGAGCTTATAATGGAGCTCGACTGATTATGCTGACACAGAGCGGTAACAGAGAAACCAGAACGAAACACAAGTATTAGGGCTGGGGCTAAACTACTGCTACTGTATAAGCTGAATATAGCCTAACAAAGAATGGGATGTGTTCTTCTAAGTTGAGCAAGTCTCCCTGCTGTTTCTGAAAGGTAAATCAAGGCCTACTTGACACCCAAAAAGGTCAGAGCAATTGTCTCTTGTGTACCTGCCAGTGTACCTACAGATGTATTTCCTTCCTTCCTTCCTTCCTCTCTCCCTCCCTCCCTCCCTTCCCTTTCTTTTCCAGTTATTAGTGTAACCCTTATTCCTGCTGCCGTTTCTTTCACTTTTGCTTACAATGTACCTTGCAAAGTCAATGCTTTAGTAACCTATTCTTTTCCACATGCCATTTATGCTGTGTAAACCTTCCTCCACCACATTGCCAACCTCTTTAGTCCAGTGCACTTTCTCCAGCACTATGTCATGGCATGTCAGGGTGCTGTACTTTGAAGTGATTGGCTACACAAGTAAGGGTAAGGAATTCCAGATTGTAATACTCCTGGCAAATGCTTTAGCAAATTTTTTAGTTCGTCCAAAAATTAAGAAAATGAGAAATAGCCATATACCGTATATCTGAAGCCTAATAATAGCAGTGAGATCACAAAACTCACCTTGTCACTATTCTAAAGGGTTATTATAACCAAACCTTGCAGGTTTTTAAAAATATTTAGAAATGTCAGGTGCTCTTTAAAATCCCAGACTAGGGGCCCTATTACACGGGGCGATTATCATGCGAAAAATCGTTAAATCATTCAAATTTAAACGATAATTGTTCTGTGTAATTGCAGGCAACGAATGAAAATTCTTTTGTATGTCGTTGATCGTTGATATAGATCTGAACCTAAAATTATCGTTAATCGTTCGCTAATCGTTCGCTGTAATTCCAAGTTCGTTCGCTCAAGTTTCGCATTTGTTCACTAATCGTTCAGTGTAATTGCACATTGTCCATTGTTTTTCTAGGATCATAAGGAATAAATGATCATAGTAACGATCGCAATAATGATCGTAACTAACGATTATCGTTCTGTGTAATATGGTGAACGATTTCAGGTTAACGATTAACAATCTTTTTTGCGATTGTTTATCGTTAGTCAGTAACCATTAAAAATCGTTCTGTGTAATAGGACCCTAACCCTTTAAGGCCTAATAGACCATGGTAAAGAACAGTGTTTTAAGTCTTATCATCTGTCCTCATAGGACCAGTGCTAGGGATTTTAAGTAAACTTTTAAAAGTAATTTTGCTAAAGTTTTCCTGCCCTTCAAGTAGCCATGATATCAATAATGACAAAGTGTTTTATTTTGTCTTACTAAAATGATCTATTTTCACCTGATTGTTTTATGTTCCTAAAATGTAATATGGCATCTTAATAAACACTGGCTTAATAAATGGCACTGACCCCTTTCTCTTAAGCCTCTTCTTTTCTATGTGCTCTGCATTTGGAAATTGCTTTACCTTTTTTCTTACTGCTATTTCAACTTTGCTTAAATTGAGAGAAGACAGATCTCAAGATGCAAGGGTTGTGCATGAATTATGGACCTTGATGAGTAATATCAGAAGGAAAGGAGGGGCTGGGTGAGGATGTGGTGAGGAAGGAAGTTACACAG
The DNA here is from genome assembly GCF_027789765.1 of Dendropsophus ebraccatus. Classification (NCBI taxonomy): domain Eukaryota; kingdom Metazoa; phylum Chordata; class Amphibia; order Anura; family Hylidae; genus Dendropsophus; species Dendropsophus ebraccatus. The sequence continues at coordinate 65,002,379 of NC_091458.1, forward strand.
TGATTAACAAGATTCCAGACATACATTTTTAAAAGGGAAAAGTTTATTTTGCCCTAATTTTTCCTTGTAGGAAAAAAATTTAAAATATGAGGCATACAATGTAATAACATGTTTGTAAATGTCATTGGCAGTACCAAATGTTATCTGTCATTTTGATTTATAGGACCAAATCTGTTGAGAGATATATGTATATGCATCTGTGTATCTGTGTTGCAGTTAAGGAGAGTATAATATAATGTAAAATTATGTACAGGACTTTACAAAATAAAGTTAAGGTTCCTCTGGGCAACAACCTATCGAATTATATAGGTGACTAGTAAATTATAACTATATATCATAACCGTCTTGTCATATGCATATGACTAATGCAATATTAAAATTTACACCAGAGAGATGATAGGAAAGAGAATATGTTATGACTAGTCCTGATAATAAGTCACAGTGTGTCATAAAAACGTAATGAATTAAAAACAATCCATAGCTATATACATTCATATATTTACCAATAGCCACATGGATATAAGCATTTTTATTTTGCATATACAGTGGTGCCTTGGATTACGCGCATAATTCGTTTCGGGCTAGAGTTTGTAATCCAAATCCACTCTTAAAACAAAGCAAATTTTCCCATAAGAAATCATTGAAATGTAAACAATTGGTTCCACACTCCAAAAATCTTTTTTTTTATTCTGAATAACATGTAAAACTAAGGAAACAAACATTTAGAAACAGCTGAATATGTCATATTTGTACAGTATCAATCAGCATGTAATGTATAATGTATAGTAAGTGCATAAACCTAAAAAACAGCAGAAGTTTGTAGATACAGGATGTACAGTAACTGTAGATCCCCATAATGCAGTAGTTTAATACAACAGGCTAGAATAGAAAAGTAGGGCTGCTGTCAGAGGGCAGAGGGCATGACAGCAGTGGGGAAGTGTGTGTGTTCAGCATGGACCAATCAAGAAGTGAGAATCACAGAGATCTGCAGGAGGACAGTGACAGAAACCTCTCTATACAGCAGTGTGAATGGCTGAGTGTAAGTGCAGGCACATTAAAGTGAGTAAAGTGCTGTAGACCACGTAATGCAAACCATACCCTAACCCCACTCCTTCTTCCAACCAGTACAGGGAGCTCTTAAACCAAAGCAATGCTCTTAAACCAAGTCACAATTCTGAAAAACTGAAAGCTCTTCTTGCAAAACGCTCTTAATCTAAATTACTCTGAAACTGAGGTACCACTGTACAGTTAATCTTGGCTCATCCTACAGAAATGCCCAAAAAAATTTTTGTATTTAAGGGGAACGTGTTAACATTTTCACTACAAGAATGACCGCATTACAAACAACTATTTTTTTCTTTTGCCCCATTTTTTTTACACCCCCTCAAAAAAAAAATAAAAAAAAAATGGTACCATTAAAAAGTTCATAAAATTTTGTAAAAAAAATTTCTGGATCTTTGAATTGCAACATTAAAAAAATTATTTAAAAAAATTCACACAGAGTGATACTGACACTACGGTTTCGCGCTGACTGACAACTGATGAACTGTGCACAGGAAAGAAGGATTGCAGCAGGGCTTTAGGGCAGGGCAGGGAGAGAAATAGAGAGAGAGATAGGCAGAGAGTGTAGAGGAGAGTCGATTATCGGTGGGTGTCTGTGGGTGCTGTGGTGAAATTATCCCAGTGTGTTGCAGAAGTGGTCAGTGTCCATTGAATCCAGTCTGTGGGTGCTGTGCAGCCAGTGTCCATTCAAACCAGTCTGTGAGTGCTGTAAAGCAAGTGTCCATTTAAATCAGTCTGTGGGTGCTGTAAAGCCAGTGTCCATTCAAACCAGTGTGTGGGTGCTGTAAAGCCAGTGTTCATTCAAAGAAGTCTGTGTGTGCTGTGAAGCCAGTCTGTGGGTGCTGTGAAGACAGTGTCCAGGTTCGTTTCCATTAGATTCGTGAGTCTGACCTGATATTCGTGAATCTCGTGAAACAAATTTTTAACTGATTCGCTCATCTCTAATTCTGGTAAATACCTGCTGTGTTATGGAAAAATACATATTACAATTAAAATTATGTGAGGCAAATTAAACTTGGCTGCACCCTGAAGGGGTTAAATAGACTTTTTTTTTCATTATGATGATGTCATTAGAGATTTGCTAGGCAAAGCTGTATTGTGAAGATTTCATTGAAAAATGTGATATTCTTTAATAGTTTACATTCTGCTGGGATAATGTCACAATGGTCTCTGTATTCATCTCCAAACAAAATAAAATAAATGCACAAGGGCAGGATGACATAGCAGCAACACAAATGCAATCGCAGATAAATCCCAGTAGCACAAGATGTGAATATTGAACATATGATGGGTTGAATAGCATTTCTGTTATATTTCCTATATACATCTGAAGCTTCTAGCACACATTTTGATTCTGTTGTGTGAACCCATATTCCACAGCAAAGTACAGTAACTCAGATCAGTTGGGACCCTATTATTACACAAACTTGAGTCTTTTGAAGTCTTTTGTACCTTAGGCTGGGTTCACACTACCTTTTTTCATCTGTGGTCGACTGTTTTTTTATAGGTTAAAAAAAAGTGGATGTGTTTTGTTGGATGTGATACCTTTTTTTAATAATGGAAGTCAATGGAAAAACGAATCATAACCCATGCACACAAATGCATCTGTTTTTCCATCTTTTTTTTGTTGTTGTAAAAACGGAAGAAAAAAACGTAGTGTGCTTCCAAAATATACTCAGGGCGTGTAGAATCCAGCTATACCTTTCTGTATTTGAAAATAACCAAGGGCAGATGGGAGAAGTGCATGACTGAAAGGAGAAGCCACTCCACCATATAACGAATATAAGAAATTTGATCAACAGTGTCAACACCTTTTCATTTACATTGCAGCCATGGCCGCATGCACCTGGGTACTTCTGTGTGTGGAGATGCTAATCAGTTGTTATTTTACTTGTATTTGTGGTGGAGTAGCTGTCTCAGTTTTAGTGGTGCACATCTTCTATCTATACAAGGTTGTTTTTGAATAGAATAAAATGTGGTACCTACCTTCCATGAGCAAATTTTGGACTCCAATGCCCAAGAGAGTTACTTTTTATTTAACCACTACTGGATTGGTCCAGTTACCCACATTCATTCTTCCCCAAAGACCTTGCTACTTGTGTCTTCTCCAGGCATGATAAGGACTACTCAAAACAGTAAGTTTAGGCTGGCTTTCTACTTTGCTAACTTTCCTTTAGTACCCCAGCATACCCTTTCCTCAAGACTAGATGGTTCCCTACAACAGAACTGCAAAAACAGTGATAAGCAGTTAATCATAATCAGAGGTATTTACACAGTGAATTCAATGGTAATTTTTGGTAACCTGAGCTCCACAAAGTGCTTGATTAAGCACTACGCTTGACCGAGCATTATCGCTCAATACTACTACAGCTTATAACATGTGCGTATAATTGTGAAACACTACACAAGAAAAAATACTACATATTAAAATAACCCAATACAAGGAGTTGGTCATTTTATAGTAAAATTGTTCAGTGTACAGTATAAGTACGGTATTAACTACACTTACTGACAGCAGCTCCCTGTGTATTCCATAGAGATAAAATCCAACTCCCCTTCTCAAGGCTGCGCTGCCCTGCTCTGTGGTGAGTCTGTCCATAAGATGGCTTATATGGAGAAGCATGTAACCATGCCCCACCCACCAGTGTCCTTCATAGGCATATACAGGCTCAGTGGTGGACAATGGGGGGATGGGGCATGGTCACATGCTCCTTCATCTTATGGACAGAATCACTACAGAGTAGGACAGCACAGCCTGAAGGAGGGGAGTGTGATTTTAGCTCTGACACAAGTACACAGAGAGCTGCTGTCAGCAAGTGAAGTGAGTATACTTACTAATACTGGACACTGAACAATCTTACTGTAAAGTGGACAACCCATTTAAGTGTATTTATGCCATTAATTCTTTAATACTGTATTATTGTAGTGACCTCATATTTTACATTTGGTAATGTGTTTACAAGTTTTCTCTATTGTAAAACTGCAAATGATTGTGGTCTTTTCAAGATCAGCTTGATTTTTGACACATCTTGGAAGATGTAGTGTACCTGAGAGTGAACGTTTCCTTCACTGAGGGCGCTGTCAGCAGGCATTGTCCTCAGACAGCTAGGTGTGAAACATGATGTCCGTAATTAGCAGCCTCTTCTTCCTGGCACCATTGGATGTAATTAATGCCCTGGCAATCACAGATGCTGCCCTGTTATTCTTCTCTATCCTGGAAACTACTGGATTGCATTCTTAAAGATGCTGAGCTACTTCTAAAACACAGAAAGAAATGGCTAGAAGGAAGCGGTGCTCTAGCAATTAAACAATAAGCTCTGGATTTTTGCATGTTACTTCTTATCCACCCAGTATCAAGCGTTATAGCTATAGAATTGCAGGGTGAAGTGACAGGACTAGTTTGTACTTAAAGAGGACCTGTCACCCCCCGTGCCGGGGTGACAGGCTCCCGACCCCCCGTTAGATCCCCCTATACTCACGTGATCCCGCTTCCTGAGCCGGTCGGGTCACAGAGATCTCAGCGCCCGAAGCCCGGCGTGCACGCTGACAGGAGAGTCCGATGCCCATAGAGAATGACGGAGCACCGGACTCCCCATTCATTCTCTATGGGCGTCTGACTCTGTCAGCGAGCGTGCCTGGCTACGGGTGCTGATATCTCCGTGACCCGACCAGCTCAGGAAGCGGGACCCGGCGGGATCACGTGAGTATAGGGGGATCTAACCGGGGGCTGTCTCCTTTAAGACATCTTTCAGCCTTTGTCTTTACGCACTGTGGTTCCCTATTGATCCTGTCAGTAATCATTTTATGTTATCATTTCCACAGACAGCGCACATTTTATTGGGATGTGGACATTTATATGTATCTCTACATTTGGCAACATAGTATCATCTTTTTTTGATATTTTTAATAGAAGCTGTAATGCAGCTTTTTGCTTACCTTGACAAAAGGATCTGATGTTTGTTTACCTAGCTACTTTCTTTTTTAAATGACCAAATTGTTAACACTGCAGTCCCTCGCGAGAAGAGAGTCTTTCACATATTCTAACCACCCTGTGTGACTAGGCCCCTTTAACAAGATCTGTGTAGTTTGCTTCTATGGTCCGTATGCCTTTAACCTTTTAAGGATGGAGCCAGTTTAAATTTTTGTGTTTATTTTTCTCCTCGTGTTTTAAAAGCCACTTCCCTTGCATATTTACCTCTACAGACCCACATGAGCCCTTATTTTTTTGCAACACCAATTATACTTTGCAAATAAAAGACTTTTCTATAAAATATGCTGCAAACCCAGAAAAAAATATATGTGCAGTTAAATTGGGAAAAAAAAGGTACAATTCCTTTTATTTTGATGGGTTTCGTGTTTACGCCGTTGGCCCTATGGTAAAACTAACATGTTATCTATGCTCCTCAAGTCAGTACGATTACAACGATATGTAAATTGCATGACTTTTATATTATTTGACGGCTTATAAAATGTTTTATTTTGATGTAAACAAATACGTGCAATTTTGCACTTTGGCGGGTTTTTGCGCTTGCTCTGTTTACCGTGCGAGATGCGATGAATGTAACAATTTAATATTTCAGGCAATTACGCATGCAGCAATACAAAATATGTTTATTTTTATTTACAAAATGGGAAAAGGGGGTGATTTAATCTTTTATTAGGGAAGGGGATTCAGACGGCTGGATCGCATCGCTAGGAGGGACATCCCCCCCCACTAGACACCAGGGACAGGGGGCCAAGGACTATTTAAATGAAGCTGTCAGCTTTGATGTTAGTGATGAAAAAATAGAACAGCTTTACTGTCCAGTCTCTTAATAGTAAAAAACAGTTTTGCAGGAATGGATAAATCTTTGTAAAGACTTTAGTGCTTAAATTCAGAAAACTTGAGAGAATACTGAAGACTGAGGGTGGGTTCACACTGAGGAATTCTCACGGATAATATCCGGGAAATTCCGTCGGCACGGCCGTGCGCCTTTCCGCTATCCGCCGAAAGAATTGACAAGTCTATGGAGCCTGCGGAAAGGCGCGCAGCCATACAGACAGAGGAATTCCGCAGACATTATCCGCGAGAATTCCGTAGTGTGGCACCACCCTAAGAGATACTTGTACCCGTGTATAGACTATAGTCTGACCACCTTCTGCCCTACAGTGTCGAGTTACCCATCCTAATAGGGTGATACAAGCCCCAGCCTTGGTTACCTGGGTGAAGCTAAGTATCTGAGTCTTCCCGGGTTACTTGCACTGCGAGATAGGATACGTAGACACTCTGGTTTCTTTGTTCTATCCAGTGTATCCTCTTTGTGTTCTCGGGGTGGGCTAGGATGATCCCCCACTTTTCTCCCTCTGTAGAGTCTAGCACTGCATAATAGATATAAGATAAGTACTGAAAGAACTGGTTGTCTCTAACTGCATCTGACCACACGTGTGTCTCTGGCCAACTCACTAACACACGGTGAACATACCGAACAGTCCCAGACAAGGGTCCTGGCAGAGCCAGGCTTGGCTTGGCTACAGCAGGGAAACTAGTGCACTACATCACTACTTAATCTGGAGTGAGAAACTTTTGCAACAGGTATATTGGAGAAACACAAAACACCCCTGGTGGGACACCACAATTGCACAAAGATATGTGACTTTTCTAAGGTTTATACCACTCACGTCTGGCACAGAATAGTTCTATTTGTATGGACATTTTCAGTGCCACATCTAATTTAATAAATCTAACTTTTTTAAAAAAAATGGTGCAAAAAGATTCAGCAGATCCCTCTTCCCTTCCTGAGAGTTTGTTGCGATGTGTCAGTCTGATTATGTCTTATGCTATATTCAAACTCAGAGCTGCATCCCTTTTAATCTTTTTTTTTTAGACAGGATGAGCCCTTAAAAGGTACATGAAGCAGAGTTACCCTTTAAGGGCTGCGTACTCCTATACTCCATGATGCTGTGGTCTGAGCAGGATCAGGGTCTCCACCAGGTAACTGGCTTATCTCTGAGACCAGAATGGATCTCCCGTGGGAGACGACCCTCATAGACACAGCACTGTGGAGCATGGCGGCCTCCAGAGTCTTCACTTCACTGCAGCTGCTGCCACCTGTGAACACACTGTTTTATTTTTAAGATGAGAACTATTCTTGAAAACCCCTTCAAGGGTCCAGAACTAGGCAGGACTAGTGCAAAACTAAGGCAGGAACATGACAGATCGTCATTCAGGAATCTGAGAAAGCTGGGTATAAGGTTTCAAGCTGACAAGCTGTTCTCTGAAGCCACTTCTGAATGGCAAGTCTGTCTTGTTATATATAATATGTATCACTGCATTACTCCTGAGTGGCAAATGACGGTGATAATTTGAGTATGCAAAAGACACTGCACAGAAAATTTATATACAGGGATTTTTTTTCTTGTTCTCGATATTACAATGATCTGTCCTGTATACAATAGTGCCTTGGGTTATGAGCATAATTCATTCCGGGACCGTGCTTGTAATCCAAATCCACTCTTAAACTAAAGCAAATTTTCCCATAAGAAATCCCAAATGAAATGCTGAGAATTTGTTCCACACATCAAAAATAATGATTTTTTATTCTGAGTAACATGTTGAACAGATGAAACAAACAATGTTAAACAGCTGAATATGTGATATTCTAAGTTACTGTACAGTACAGCAATCATCATGTGGAGTATAATGTATAGTAAGTGCATTAACATGAAAAATAGCTGCAGTTTGTAGATACAGAATGGAGATGCAGATCCCCCTATTGCAGTAGAGCAGTACAACAGGCTAGAATAGAGGAGCAGGGCTGCTGTCAGAGGTCTGTGTGGTCACATGACAGCAGTGGGGAAGGGGTGTGTTCAGCAGGGACCAATCAGGAAGTGAGAATCACAGAGCTGTGCAGGAGGGCAGTGTAAGTGCAGGCACATTATAGCAGCAGTGTGTATAGCTGAGTGTGAGTGCAGGAAAATTATAGCAGCAGTGTGTATAGCTGAGTTTAAGTGCAGACACATTATTGCAGGAATGGAGAGGATGGGAAACACAAGGGCTGGCATAGACTGCAGGAACCATAAAGGAATGAGCAGGGCAGATGTGGGCACATACATGAAGCACTCTCTGTCTGGGGAGAGAGGGGTTACAGCTATAAAGAGATTACCTCCACAGTCCTGTCCTCTGATGCAAGCCCCAGCCTGAACCTGCTATAATTTGGAAGGTGAGGGAGACTTCCTGGGTCAGTGTACAGTGCTGTAGACCACACTATGCAGACCATACCCCTCCCCCACTCCCCCTCCCACCCAGTACAGGGAGCCTTAAACCAAAGCAATGCTCTTAAACCAAGTTACAATTTTGAAAATCTGTGAGCTCTTAAACCAAAACGCTCTTAATTCAAGTTAAACTGTATGTTTATATCTCATTTTCTAGTTTTTGATTTACAATAAACAATATCAAATTTTTAGCCAGAATAACCTCTTTTTGGATTATGCACCAATAGAAATGTCTGGTCTTCCTAAATGAATTAATTGTCAATCACAGAATATTTAAATGCAATAAAGTATTGGTGTGTAAATGTTTGATATATTTCTTTCCATGATGCATACAATGAATACACATGCACAATATAGAGATTAGAGTCAAGATTCCTATAAGCCAGTGATTTTCAACCTTTTTTGAACCGCGGCACACTTTTTATACTTAAAAAATCCCGGGGCACACCACCAACCAAAATGGCACAAAATGACACTAAAACAGTACATATTATACATATAGTTAATAATATAGATTCTAAATGTATTTATACTCACTCAGTGTGAAACCTGGACCTGTTTTCTTCTCCCCCCTGTGCTTCTCTCCTGTGCTTCTCTCCACCATACTTCTCCCCCCTGTGCTTCTCTCCTGTGCTTCTCTCCACCATACTTCTCCCCCCTGCTTCTCTCCTGTGCTTCTCTCCACCATACTTCTCCCCCCTGCTTCTCTCCTGTGCTTCTCTCCCCCGTGCTTCTTTCCTGTGCTTCTCTCCCCAGTGCTTCTTTCCTGTGCTTCTCTCCCCCGTGCTTCTCTCCCCCCTGCTTCTCTCCACCATACTTCTCTCCCCCATGCTTCTCTGCACCATACTTCTTTCACCCCTGCTTCTCTCCGCTGTTTCTCTTTCCCATCCCCAGGTTTCTCTCCCCCATTGTTCTGTCCTGTTTCACACGGGCACCATAGTTTGGGGAACTTTCCCCGCGGCACACCCGACCATGTGTCGCGGCACACTAGTGTGCCACGGCACACTGGTTGAAAATCACTGCTATAAGCCATGAATCTGGTGTAGAGCTGCATTTCAGATGCATTTGTAGTTGACTATCAAACTCTCAATAATAATAATTTATGTGTAAAAAAAAAAGTCTAAAATATTAGGAGCCGACGAAGAGGAGCACATTTATAGCAAGTGGCATTCATTCCAGAGAGCACTGTAATTTATAATTCAGTCCCACACAATGTATTCCACGTTTGTTGGCATGGGGTGAAGTGAGACATATACTAATCATTTTTATCCTGAAAACTGTGGGAAGAGCAATAGAAATGGAGACAGAATACAGATATGAACTACGTGATACTTTTCACAGATATAGCACATTATACTACAGGCAGCATTCTCCCAGGTACATGTAAGGCTCAGTTTCCACTATACACTCTGTTGTATACTCTAGGAAAGTCTCCCATGATATACAATAAACATATAACCCACAGGTATGCCAACTGTGTGACACGCAGTGTAGTTGTGTACATCCTCTATTAACTCCCATAGCAGACAGAATTTATTCTGTATAGTACATAGTTTCATTTGAGGGTTCCCTTATAGTACACAAAAAAATAGTACACAAATATTAGCTAAAAATCCAGCACACACTAGCTTAAAATTGATGTGTAAAATGTAGGTTTTTTACTAAATTGGCTCAGAGTTTTTTACCTAAAGAATACCTGGTGTTAAAAAAAAAAAGATTTGACATCTCACAGAGATACACCCTGACCGATCGGTAGCACTGCCACAGGCACCTCTCTCTGCTCTGTGTCTGTGACCTAGTCGAACCCCATAGATTTTCATTGGAAGTGAAAACAAAGGGGGAGATTTATCAAAGGGTGTAAAATTTAGACTGGTGCAAACTGCCCACAGCAACCAATCACAGCTCAGCTTTCTTTTCACCAAACCATTTTGGGGGAGATTTATCAAACATGGTGTAAAGTAAAACTGGCTCAGTTGCCCCTAGCAACCAATCAGATTCCACCTTTCATTTTTCAAAGAGTCTGTGAGGAATGAAAGGTGGAATCTGATTAGTTGCTAGGGGCGACTGAGCCAGTTTCACTTTACGGGTATAAACCCACACACCGTATACGCAGCGTATTTACTGCTGCGATACGCAGCAAATACGCAACAAATACGCAACAAATACACAACAAATACGCAGCAGATTAGATTAACTAACTGAACACAGCATCAAATCTAAACCATCAAATCTGCTGCGTATTTGTTGCGTATCTGCTGCGTATACGGTGTGGGGGTTTGTACCCTACACCACGTTTGATAAATCTTTCCCTGCACATACTTTAAATGGTCCCAGTTCTTTCAAACAACTTCCTCCACAAATACTAAAATATTTGTAACTCACTTTATTTACCAAAATGATTCCATACCCCAGAAAAAAAGTTTTGGCCACTAAGAGATCTGGCTTCTTTGCAAACTGTTGTTCACCATTAGAGGAAATCTGTCTCTAGTATCAGAAAATGACAGAACACAGGAAAATGGGGTGGGGCTTTGCTACTTCTTTGTGCAGAAGAGAGAGCAAGCCTGGACTGTGTACCTGCAATCGCTGAGCCTATCTTTATCCTTTAGAGGATCCATACTTTTAATTAAAGTGTCACTGTCGTTATAACTTTCAAAATCTAAATCAACAGTAGATGTGAAATAAAGCAAGTTCAGTTCAATATACATTTATTATTTTTTTTCTGTTATCATGCTGTAAAACAAAGCTGAACTTACCAGAAATCCAGGTCCAGTCTCCTGAAGGCAGATTTTCTGACTTGTGCTGGTGGAAAAAAACAGACTAAACACAGGAATTCTGGCCAGTACAGAGAGTCTTTCTGTGAGTGCTGGGATACACAAGACTGGGATACACAAGACTTCCCGTTTTCTGACTGTTTCCGGATTTTTGAGAAAAAAAAGAGTCAGAAAACAGGAAGTGCCATGTTTTCTATGATAACTAAAAAAAAAAAAATTATAATAATGAATACAAATTGCAAACTTGCTTTATATCACATCTACTGTTGATTTAGATTTATAAAGACAGTGACACTTTAAGGCTTTCTCTCCGTCACAGCAGCAACAACAACAACAGCAGCAGCAGCAGCAGCAGCAATTCAGTGTTTAGTGGCTTAATGTAACCCTTTCATTGCTATGCTGCTTCTGTTTCTTTTTTACTCACAAAGTATCTTGCAGAACTAATACATCAGTAACCCCTTCTCCCTCAACATGCCATCTATCCCCAGCTAAGTGCCAGCATATCAAAGAGGAGTATGTGCTGTGAGTTATTAGAATTAGCTGTGGGTACTACAGGTAAACAGCCCAACTCTGGTTCTGTTCTCAGAAATTAAGAGAATTAAAAATAGCTGTGCACCATGAATGGGACTTTCAGTAGCTTTTATTTCTATAGCGCCAACTTTACATAGTTTGCCAATCCCCATAAAGGCTCACAATCTAAATTCACATATCTGAATGTTTTGGGAGAAAACTGGAGTGTCCTAAGGAAACCCATGCAAACACTTTGCAGATGTTGCCTTTGGTTGTATTTGAACCCAGGACCCCAGCGCTGCAAGGCTACAGTGCTAACCACTGAGCCATCCTAAAAATTATTATGTAACCACTCTAACAAAATAGTGTGGTTGTTTCTTTAAACAACAGGCACCCTTTAGATTTCTCATTCTGCTCTAATTGGGCTACTATGCCTCTGAATACAGAAGCCCCACTCACCTGATGGGTATGGAAAAGGGGTATGGCCTCCTCCTATGCATAATTTATCATGGTTTACATCTGAAAACATCATTGATTCAAAACATTATGGTTAGTGTTGCTCGGACGCTTCTCTGGTGGGATTGCCGGCAACTGAACAGGAAGTCCAATGCAGGATATACAGAATGTAGACAATGTACAGTATACAAGTGGCCCAAAACAGTAGGCCGGCACACTACCTATCTCTACCTACCTATCATAGGTAGAGTAATAGGAGTGCGTTCATGTCTCAGAAAACCAATAATCCCCACAACCAGTGAACTGTAAACATTATTTATATAATCTTTCCTGCACAATGTTGCATCTGCCACTTTATTTGCTTATGTATTGAATGTATGGGATGGCCCATACCCAAGACTTTGGGGGAGATTTATCAAAGGGTGTAAAATTTAGACTGGTGCAAACTGCCCACAGCAACCAATCACAGCTAAACTTCCAGCTCTGGTGAAAGGAAATAGGAGCTGTGATTGGTTGCTGTGGCCAGTTTGCACCAGTCTAAATTTTACACCCTTTGTTAAATATCCCCCTTTGGGTTTACCCTGGCATGAGGGATTCACATATTCAGGTGACTCCCTTTTGGAAAGGGGCAATGAAGACAACAGAGAAGACAGTTTGCATCAGAAACAAAAGGAAAGCATGAAAGACCGGAGAAAGGTAGTAAAAGCAACTTTTATACCAGTGTATTTTCATTTATTAGATAATTAAATATAGGTTTCACCATAGGAGAACCCTTTAAGCTAAGCAAGAAAGAAGGCTATATAGGAAAACTGACATGTGGACCCCTTATTTTGTGCTTAATGTTTTAATATAGACTTTGGGATCCATTTCACCTGATACGGCATGGCAAGGAAAATGGGTCTATATAAGAAACATTGGGGGGAGATTTATGATAGGGTTTAAATATACACCTGGTGTAGACTGTCCACAACAACCAATCACAGCTCAGCTTTAAGCTCTGGTATAATAAAAGAGGAGCTGTGATTGGTTGCTGGGGGCAGTTTATACCAGGTGTATATTTACACCCGTTCATAAATCTCCCCCTTTATGTTTGTGTTTAACATGACCTGTCTGGGGTGGAATTATTCCAGCCATGCTTCCACTTATTCAAGCAGCTCCATAATGGTTTTGAAAATAATTCAATACTTATGTCTATGAAATAAAAAAAAGGGTTAAAACGCATTTCTCCTGCTTCACACCCTCCATGCACCAGTGCTAAAATAATGTTTGTAAATGAGAGCAATTAAATATAATTGAGAATGAAACTTGCCTGTAAATGAAGTAAGCAATATTTACAGCCGGCAATTACTTAACACTAACTGCTGTGATTAACCAGGAGGCTTATGAGAGCCTGCCAGATTGAGCTCTATACACTCAAAAACTCTTAGCCTGTACAGGTTCATTGTCAAACTAGCCTTGTTTGTTACTAGATCCTTTTTGAATGAACACACAATTTAATATATTATATACGTAATCTTTGTTTCACTGGTGTTACAGGTTTCCATTGGGATTTATGGTATAGTCATGTTGCCAGTCAGGATTTATTGCTGCACATTTAAACACACATCCAAGATAGCTGTCATTGCTGTGCTGTAAATGAAAGCCATGACTCTAGTTTCAACAGAGCCCTAGACTGCTATGAACCCTGTTTGGAAAACACTGATCAAGACCATTTATCCTCTCTATTATAATGGTTATTAGGATTTATATAAACAATTTAATAAACACCACATGATACAGTGCAGGGTATGTGCCTTACTGAAGACAACAATCACCAACCTTAGGTTTAAATGGTCACTGTCAAGCAACTCTCCTCGATTTAATAGCCTATATGATATGAAACTTACTTGTATACCATTTCATTTACCAAACATGACTTCTTGTCCCCTCAAAACCTTACAGACATGGCCACGAGGTGTCTCACTTCCCTGAAAACTTCTGTCCACCAGCTGTTGTTAGGGGAATTCCCACTCTGCCATCAGAGAGACCAAGACAGGACACAGGAAAAAGGGAGGGAACCTAGATATTGCTATGCAGGGTAGAAAGCCTGGACTGTGTACATGCATCTTGAGCCAGTCTGCCTTCTCCAGAGGGGCCACTTTGTGCCTAAAAGGTAAAAGCAAGGCTTCCTTCTTATCTCTGAGCACCCATAATGATCTGGACAACAGTCTCTTGTGTAAGTACTTGTGCTGTTGCTACACATTGCTGCCTCCTAAATATTAAATCCTCTTCTCCCTTTAGTCATTATCATTAGTTTACTGCTTGGACCAGGGCTGCTTTTGTGATGTAACCCCTTTCTTGCATTGATCTTCTCTGATACTATTTGCTTTCTTACTGCTCATATTGTACCTTACAAAATAACTTAATCCTCTCACAAAATAACCTCCACCTCCTGCTGTACTGTAAATCATACCCCAACACAATGCCAACCTGTTCAGTTAAAGTAGTGCCTGTCCACGCTCTCCCAACACCCTCCTGCTTGTTTCTCCGGGTTTCCTGCTTAGCGACGGCCAGCTTGGCCAATCACTGAGCTATGCCTCCTCAGTCAGTGATTGGCTGGGCAGGCTGTCACTCAGTAAGAAATCCAGAGAAGCAAGCATTAGAGCGCTGGGAAAGCATGGACAGGTAAGCATGGTCCATTTATTATTTTTAACATCTCAACAGATAAATATTTAAGTTTTACAAGCCTATGGCACTATACGCTTGCAGTGAAATGAAAATCCGCTGCAAGAATTAAGTGTCATAGACATTAATAGTAATCAGTATCACGACAGAGAAACTCGCAGCTGCAAATATGGTACACGAAAACGTACTATTCATTGGTTTTCTGGGCAGGAAGTGTATTGCAGAATAGGGCAGAATAATCATGAGTACATGCAAACAGGATGATCACACAGGTGCAATATAAAACAGTGCAATTCCACTACCGGATACAGCTGAACATGTCTGTGTTTCAGGACACTTCAGTTTTTCAAGCAGTGCTTAGACATGTTTAGATGGAACCACCTCGCTATGGGTCTGCCAGAAAACACTCAGAACTGGAAAGAGTGGTATATACTTTGCTAAAGAATACTTGAGGGGCATTTACATGCTCTATAGATCACAGGTGCTATGGAGCATGAAGCTGCGGGTCGGCATTAGGAACTCCTTGCATCATGTATCATTATCATATTAAGAATAGGTTCCGAGCTCCCCCTTAGAATTGAAGTGTGTAATACAGCTACAGCACCTTATGACGGACCTTTACAAGAAAAAAAGGACATATGCTGGATGCTTTACAAGAAAAAAGTGACAGATACTGATACAGCACGTTATATTATGGGATTTGCATTGCAAAATGATTATAAAAGGTGGCAAAAGTTTAATTTGAGTTACCTGTGTAGTATTTATGTTTGCACTTTACACAGATCTAAATTTCATCCAAGATAATTCAATGTCCAGGTTACATCTATTAAGGAAAGCTCTGTGATAATTGTATTAACACATTGATACTTTTAACAACATCATAAAAATATCTTGTTTTTCTGGTTTTATATTCTTGTATTTGTGCTTCTTTAGTATTTGTTCTAAAATTGCTGCTGCTTGTGTCTCTATTTTCAGCCATACTCATATATATTCCCATTTTCTAGTATTAGTGTTTGTTACATTTTTCTTTCTAGAGAATGGCAGGTATCCTGTTTATAGGTTTTTCTTGTAAAGTAATGATGTTCCATTTTTGGTAACATCATTTTAAGCTAATAATAGATTTCTTGAAATTCTGAATCATAGGTAAAATCATATGTCTCAAGTTTGTGTCAATATTTCAGCTAAAATTTTGGTTAGACTCACTGTCAATATAAATAAGGCATGGAAAAAAGTTACTGATCAGGGGAAATAGCCAGAGAAAGGACAGTGGCTGTGTAATCCACACCCTAGCTGCTCGCTGATTCTGACAGTTTAGCCTCATATTCTATAAGGGTGGGTTCACACATAATGCACCCGCAGCGGATTTCAGGCTGTGAAATCCGCATCGGATCCCTAACTGTCATTTTCAATGAGATTCCATACTCGCAGCGGGATTGTTATCCTGCTGCGAGTATGTAAAAGTCATCCCTCCTTAACCCCCCGTGGCCCGGTGCACATATTACCGGGTCCATGCTCTGGCTTGCTTCAGGGGCTCCCGGCGCTTAGTCAATCAGTGAGCTGTGGCGGGGCTGCTGGGGGTTAAGGGAATAAAATAAAAAAGAAATTGAGGTACTATAGGTCAGCGCTGTCCACACAGAGAAGTGGCCAAAAGCTTAAATAAATGAATTTAGTATAATAAAAGAGTTTGTTTAGTATAGCACAAATATGACGCGTTTCGAAGACATACGTCCTCTTCATCAGATAAAACATTGTGCAAAGTTCATATATATATATATATATATATATATATATACATTCACCGGCCACTTTATTAGGTACACCTGTCCAACTGCACGTTACCACTTAATTTCTAATCAGCCAATCACATGGCGGCAACTCAGTGCATTTAGGCATGTAGACATGGTCAAGACAATCTCCTGCAGTTCAAACCGAGCATCAGTATGGGGAAGAAAGGTGATTTGAGTGCCTTTGAACGTGGCATGGTTGTTAGTGCCAGAAGGGCTGGTCTGAGTATTTCAGAAACTGCTGATCTACTGGGATTTTCATGCACAACCATCTCTAGGGTTTACAGAGAATGGTCCGAAAAAGAAAAAACATCCAGTGAGCGGCAGTTCTGTGGGCGGAAATGCCTTGTTGATGCCAGAGGTCAGAGGAGAATGGGCAGACTGGTTCGAGCTGATAGAAAGGCAACAGTGACTCAAATAGCCAACCGTTACAACCAAGGTAGGCAGAAGAGCATCTCTGAACGCACAGTACGTCCAACTTTGAGGCAGATGGGCTACAGCAGCAGAAGACCACCCGTTAGTAGCATGGTGTACCTAATAAAGTGGCCAGTGAGTGTGTATATATATATATATATATATATATATATATATATATATATATATAATTTTTGCAGTTTTTAGACATAGTTTTTAGCAGTATTATTGCTGATTAAATAAAAGCAGTGCACAAAAGGGCTTATTACTTTAATCCATTGCTCCAGACAATGCAAGATATAATTGTTAGAAACTTGATGACACCTATGTCCGAATTACATGGCCCGATGACTTCATGTAAGCTAGTGCGAAACTGTTATTAAGTCCATACACGGCTCGATAACCGTGCAGCCCTTGCCTAATAAGTGAAAATAATAAAGTTATATATCAATCCAAAATAAGAAGTAGAGTCTGGCACAGTTTGTAGAAAAAAGTAGAAAGTTTCCTTTATTCACCAAACGGGTAACATAGAGTGGATGACCACACAAATCAGGCAACAGCTGTTTCGCGTTAGTCACGCTTTTTCACAGCCCTGACATCATCATGTATTGCGGTCATTCTTATACACAGCATTACAGTAATTAGCATATTTAAAAACACATACACCGCTAGATAGCAAATGAAATAAGACACATAAATACAAGTAATAACAGTAACATGAATTACATCTTTGCACAGTGCATGAAAAGAGGACTACTATTGGGCTACCAGCAAGTTCCATGAATACCAGATCTATCATTCAGACCGAGCGGTCCGAGGGCTTCCCTTTTTAATATCAATTCAGTCTCCTCCTGGAGTAATCGCAACTGACGACTGACGCCCCCAGCTGATTGGCCAATCAAATTGGAAAAAAAATTCTGTCAAACAGGATAATCTTGTGATGTCATATACTGTAGCAGCATGAAGGAGAATGACACACAAAACTGTGTATGCTTAGTGTTCTGACATACAACCATTTGCATAATAAGAATAATTTCATAAGTATAATGAGTACATGCTCCATGTATTTCGATTAGAGAAATGTGTTTTTAATAAAATAAGAATTTCTAATCTACACGCTTCAGAAAATATTATCAAGTGTACGTATTGTCTTCTATCTCATTCCTCACTTTCTTTTCTATTCACTTGGCACTTAAAGGGGTATTCTCAATTCAACAAAGATAATCTTGTAGGGCTTATTAAGTTAAAGGGGTATTTCACTGAAACATAACTTTTTATATGACATGGAGAGAAAGGAGCTGCTGCGATCACTGACGGACACAGTGTGGAGTTAATGTAGGGACCCATGTGAACCAGGAGACCTGCACGTGGTACATGGGGCAATATGGTTTGATCAAATTATATATCAACATCCTGTCGTTGGTTTTTAAATGTAGCATCAGTGTCAGTCATAGGTGTAATGTGCAGCAGCTCCTTTCTCTCCACTTCGTATTTTATTTTTTTCCCTTTTCTGAGCAGTTGGCACTCCCCTTCGCAAGACCCACATGACCCAAATTAGCAGGAGACACCTGTGCTCACATGTCAGTACCTCCTATCTTTCCCATTCTACCTGAAGCAGTAATGGTGAGTGCAATACCATATTCATACTTGTGTTTTTTGGGGGCAGCCTTCTCCGCCGGTGGTGCTGGCTGGGTATTAGTGGGTAACTTTGGGTTTGGTCCTGTGACATTGGGGTTGCAGTGCTATTCCATGGCCTCCCTTCCCTGTTTGTGCACGCCTTGCGGTGTTAGCGGTCGCTGACGGACACAGTGTGGAGTAAGTGTAGGGACCCATGTAAACTAGGAAACCGGCACGTGGCACATGGGGCAATATGGTTTGATCAAATTATATATCAACATCCTGTCGTTGGTTTTTAAATGTAGCATCAGTGTCAGTCATAGGTGTAATGTGCAGCAGCTCCTTTATCTCCATTTCGTATTTTATTTTTCTCCCTTTTCTGAGCAGTTGGCACTCCCCCTCGTAAGACCCACATGACCCAAATTAGCAGGATACACCTGTGCTCACATGTCAGTACCTCCTATCTTTCCCATTCTACCTGCAGCAGTAATGGTGAGTGCAATACCATATTCATACTTGTGTTTTTGGGGGGCAGCCTTCTCCGCCGGTGGTGCCGGCTGAGTATTGGTGGGGAACTTTGGGTTTGGTCCTGTGACATTGGGGTTGCAGGGCTATTCCATGGCCTCCCTTCCCTGTTTGTGCACACTTTGCGGTTTTAGCGGTCGCTGACGGACACAGTGTGGAGTTAGTGTAGGGACCCATGTAAACCAGGAGACCAGCACGTGGTACATGGGGCAACATGGTTTGATCAAATTATATATCAACATCCTGGCGTTGGTTTTTAAATGTAGCCGAGAGGCATTATTGTCAGCCATAGGTGTGATGTGCAGCGGCTCCTTTCTGTCCATGTCTTATTTTATATAACTTTTTATATGTTGCTGCTGGTGGTGAAACTAACAATTCCTTCCATACTTATACAATACTATATAGCAGTGCTTCTCAATTCCAGTCCTCAGTAGAGATGAGCGAACCGGTTCGACCGGTATGGATTTTTGGTAATCCGCTCCGATTTTTTTTTCTTAATTACTAAAATAGCAGCCGCCATTCTAGAAAGCAGGAAGTGTTCCAGGCGGGAAAAGTGCTTTCCCATGATGCCCGGAACAAATCCAATCAGCAGGGATCTTGTACTAGCCCACCCCCTGTGTGACGTCGGTATTGCTTTAAAAGGAGCGGTCACATGACCGCACCACGCAGTGTGTAGAGGGAGAGAGAGAGAGAGGAAGCAAGCTGCTGTTGTGTACTACAGACAACTGAAAAGATATTGTGGCAAAGGGAAGGAAAGATTAGGAAAGCGGAGAGGAGAAACATCCAGTGATTGAGAGAGAAATATAGAGAGGGCAGAAGATAGACAGATTAGGCATTGGACAGAAAAGGGTGCACGGAACCAAAACGTGCAGTACAGATATACAAGTCCTATACTTCTGATAGTGTGTATATCACATCAGTCTTATCCTGAGAGACAAAAATACCTGGTTCAGGTGTATAGCATTGTATCTTATAAAAAGTGCTATATACCCAATTTCTTTACTTGGACCCTTCTGATTGAAAGTGTGTATATCACTGCCATCTTATCCTGAGAGACTAAAATACCTGGTTCAGGTGTATAGACAATTTCTATACTTGGACCCTTCTAAATGAAAGTTTAAATATCACATCCCTCTTATCCTGAGAGACTAAAATACCTGGTTCAGGTGTATAGCATTGTAATAATATATATATATATATATATATATATACCCAATTTCCATACTTAGACCCTTCTGATTGAAAGTGTGTATATCACATCCATCTTATCCTGAGAGACAAACATACCTGGTTCAGGTGTATAGCATTGTATCTTTAAAAAAAAGTGCTATATACCCAATTTCTATACTTGGACCCTTCTGATTGAAATTGTGTATATCACATCAGTCTTATCCTGAGAGACTAAAATACCTGGTTCAGGTGTATAGCATTATATCTTAAAAAAAAGTGCTATATACCCAATTGTTGACTACTGTTGCTCCTGCCTGGCCTCCATGTTGGCTACTGCTGACCCTGCCTGGCCTCCATGTTGGCTACTGCTGCTCCTGCCTGGCCTCCATGTTGGCTAATGCTGATCCTGCCTGCCCTCCATGTTGGCTACTGCTGCTCCTGCCTGGCCTCCAAGTTGGCTACTGATGATCCTGCCTGGCCTCCATGTTGGCTACTGCTGCTCCTGCCTGGCCTCCATGTTGACTACTGCTGCTCCTGTACTAGCCTTAAATGACTATTGCTGGACCTCCTCTGGCCTCCAATGACTACTGCTGCTCCTTCACTGCATTTGTGACCTTTTTCCTGCATAGACCCTGTAATGGTGAGTTTCCTGCATAGACCCTGTGATGGTGAATTTCCTGCATAGACCCTGTAATGGTGAATATTGAAGTCTAAAATAAAAAAAAAATTTGACTTTGAGATATCGAAAAGATAATGATGTTACTGACATGTAGAGCCCTAAATTCAACCAAATACTCTACCCCCGTATCATATAGATGCATTAAACTATGAAATCCGAAGAAATCCAAAATTCGTTTGGACCGAACTTTCCGAAAAAATCCGAAAGTCCGGTCGGACCGAACTTTTGAAAAGTTCGCTCATCTCTAGTCCTCAGGCATCACCAACAGGTCATGTTTTGAGGATTTCCTTAGTATTTCACAGGTGATATAATTATACTCAGTCCATCGGGTATTATCACAGGGGTTCTTTGTATGGGATATCCTCAAAACATGACCTGTTGGTGAGGCCTGAGGACTGGAATTGAGAAGCACTGCTATATACGATACTTAGCTACTAAGTCTCCTTCTCGTAGTTCTGAGCTGCTGAAGATACAAAAAATAGTGTGTGAGCTTTTCTCTTTGTCTCCCACCTCCTCCCCCTCCCTCCTTTCTTCCCTGATGTTAAGTCCCTATCTGAGTTCATCAGCAATTTGACCTCAGATTAACCCTCCCAGCATTAAAAAAGAAGCTATAAAGTTGCAGATAAAGCCAGTCAGGAATTTGTTTACAGCAGCCTTCTCAAAAGGGAGGGGGGAGGAGGGGGAGATGGAGAGTTAATCTCACCACTGGCAGCAACACATGAAAAGTTATGTTTGAGCGGAATACTCCTTTAAGTACTTTTGCAAATATATGCATCTCGGAAAATTTGCCTTTTTCTTCTGATATGTTGCTCTTTTCCTCCAATTATTGACAGCTTCTTGTCTAGGTTGCTGGCCACCACTCTACTCTAAAAGCACTGCTCTGACATTGTATTGCTATTAGAGATGAGCGAACCTCGAGCATGCTCGAGTCGATCCGAACCCGAACTTTCGGCATTTGATTAGCGGTGGCTGCTGAAGTTGGATAAAGCCCTAAGGCTATGTGGAAATCATGGATATAGTCATTGGCTTTATCCATGTTTTCCAGACAACCTTAGAGCTTTATCCAAGTTCAGCAGCCACCACTAATCAAATACCGAACGTTCGGGTTCGGATCGACTCGAACCCGGTTCGCTCATCTCTAATTGCTATACATTTACTATATATATGTAACGCCTGGAGTAGTGGATCCACTGGACCGTCACCAGCGATGGCACCAACCTCACCAAGGAGCGGAGTCTAAGGGGCCGCTGGTTTTCACCAGAGCCCGCCGCAAGGCGGGATGGACTTGCTGCGGCAGGCGACCCCCAGGTCGCTACCCCTGGCTTGGTTGCTAGCGACGGCAGGCGAGGCGTGGCAGGAGCAGTAGGCAGGAGATAGTGCAGGCAGAGGACTGTAGACGTGCTCGCAGGTGGCGGACAGGACTCAGGAACAATGGGAAGGCAGCGGGCAAGGACTAGGGACAAGGACTGAAGACAGGAACAAGGGACAAGGACTAAGGTCAGGAACAACAGGGAGCTGGGCCAAACGCTATGGGAAGCATGTAGAGGCTCCAACACCTGGAAGGGGGCAGGGCTGGAACTAATAGGGGAGTGATTGACAAACAGACCAATTAGGAGCGCACTGCCCCTTTAAATCTGAGACAGCCGGCGCGCGCGCGCCATAGAAGGCGGGGACGCGCGCGCCGGCCGGCACAGCGACGGACAGGAGCGTGGTGAGGTGAGGCGCCCACCGGGGCCGAAGCAACAGCAGCGCCGGGTCCCTGCCTGCGGACACCGGCTGCTGCAGATGTAGGAGAGAGGGTGCGGCGGCGTGACCCTAACAGTACCCCCCCCCTTTGGCCTCCCCCTCTTTCTGGTCTGCAGGAATTCCTTGATGAGATCCCGATCCAGGATATTAGACTCGGGTTCCCAGGATCTCTCCTCAGGACCAAAACCTCTCCAGTCCACTAGGAAGAAACGTCTTCCTCTGACAGTCTTCATCGCTAAGATGTCTTCAACAATGTATACGTCGTCAGAAACAGCTTGTGGAGTGGAGGAAGAAGCTTTATTGGAGAACCGGTTGAGGACCACTGGCTTCAAGAGGGAGACATGGAAGGCGTTCGGAATCCGCATAGTAGGGGGTAGGCGGAGTTTGTAGGTAACAGGGTTGATGCGTTTTAGCACTGAGAAAGGACCAAGGAATCGAGGTCCCACTTGTAGCTGGGAATCTTGAGTCGAACATATTTGGCCGAGAGCCAGACTTTGTCACCTGGGAGAAAATTTGTGGCAGGTCTCCTCTTCTTATCAGCCTGGTCCTTCATGCGTTCAGAGGCTTTAAATAAGGACTGTCGAGTTTGTTCCCAGATCGACTGCAGCTCAGATAACAACTCCTCCACGGCTGGAACCTCAGAGGATGGAGAGAGAGGCAGAGGAGGATGAGGGTGATGCCCGTAGACCACATAGAAAGGAGACTTGCCTGTGGAAGTCGAGTCCAGATGGTTATATGAGAACTCCGCCCATGGAAGTAGATCGGACCAGTTGTCTTGGCGGCTGGAAACAAAATGATGTAGGTAGTTACCCAGAATCTGATTGACTCTCTCCACTTGCCCGTTGGTCTGAGGATGATAGGCCGATGAGAAGTCCAGCTTCACTTGGAGTTGCGAGCAGAGGGCACGCCAAAACTTTGAGACAAATTGAGAGCCTCGTCGGACACAATGTGAAGAGGAACTCCATGCAGGCGGAAGATGTGTCGGAAGAACAACTGAGCCAGACGAGGAGCAGAGGGTAGACCAGGAAGGGCCACGAAGTGAGCCATTTTAGAGAAGTGGTCCGTCACCACCCAAATAACTGTATTGCCCGCAGATGGAGGTAGGTCTGTGATGAAATCCATCCCAATGTGGTGCCAGGGATGGTCTGGGACTGGCAAGGGCAAAAGTAGGCCGGCAGGTCTTTGACGGGGAGACTTATTCCTGGCACAGACTGCACAGGAAGCCACAAAGTCCTTGACATCCTGGAGGAGATTGGGCCACCAGTAGTGACGGGAGATCAATTGCCCGGTCTTTTGAGCTCCTGGATGCCCGGCCACCAAAGAGGAATGCCCCCACTTCAAGATGCGTTTGCGGAGTGCGGGGCGCACATAAGTCTTACCGGGAGGCAGTCTCTGCAGAGCAGAAGTGGCAACTGGTACTAGGCGGTCGGGAGGTATTATGTGACGAGGAGATTCCTCTTGCCCTATGACATCGGATGCTCGGGATAATGCATCGGCCTTTATATTCTTCTCGGCTGGATGGAAATGAATGGTAAAGTTGAACCGAGAGAAGAAGAGGGACCACCTGGCCTGCCGGGGATTGAGGCGTTGGGCCGATTGGAGGTAGAGGAGGTTCTTGTGGTCCGTGTAGATGTTAACGGGATGTTTAGCCCCCTCTAGTAGATGATGCCACTCCTCCAGTGCCAACTTAATAGCCAGGAGTTCACGGTCCCCAATCGTATAGTTCCTCTCGGCCGGGGAGAAAGTCTTAGAAAAGAACCCGCAGGTTCTGGTCTTGCCTGATGTGTCCCTTTGCGAGAGGACGGCTCCTGCGCCCACAGAAGATGCATCGACTTCAAGAGAAAACAGCCTGGAGACATCCGGGCGGACTAGGGCAGGAGCAGAGGCAAAGGCAGACTTAAGGCTATTGAAGGCTTGTTCGGCCTCTGGAGGCCAACGTCTGGGATCCGCCTTCTTAGTGAGAGCCACTATGGGTGCGACCAGGGTAGAGAAGTGAGGGATGAATTGCCGATAATAGTTGGCGAATCCAAGGAAACGTTGGATAGCTCTAAGTCCCACAGGGCGTGGCCACTGGAGGACAGCTGAGAGCTTGGCCGGATCCATTTGTAGACCCTGGTCGGAGACGATATAGCCAAGAAACGGAAGACTGTGCTGATGGAAAACGCACTTCTCTAGCTTGGCGTATAGATGATTGGCCCGTAGTCTTCGTAGGACCTGACGCACTTGTGCCACATGAGTCTGCTGGTCAGGGGAGAAGACCAAAATGTCGTCCAGATAGACAATGACGCAGACATAGAGGAGGTCTCGGAAGATATCGTTCAAGAATTCCTGGAAGACCGCTGGGGCATTGCATAGGCCGAATGGCATGACCAGATATTCGTAGTGCCCATCTCTGGTGTTGAAAGCGGTCTTCCATTTGTCTCCTTCACGAATACGGATCAAGTTATACGTTCCCCTGAGATCCAGCTTGGAGAAGATCCTAGCTCCACGAAGACGGTCGAATAGTTCGGGAATTAGCGGAAGAGGATAGCGGTTCTTAACAGTCACCTTATTCAAGCCCCGGTAGTCTATGCATGGGCGGAGGGAACCGTCCTTCTTCTGAACAAAGAAAAATCCAGCGCCGGCGGGAGACGTGGATTTACGGATGAAACCCTTCTGTAAGTTCTCCCGGATGTAGGAGGACATGGCTTCAGTCTCGGGCACAGAGAGAGGGTATACTCGACCACGTGGAGGAGAAGTTCCTGGAAGCAGGTCTATAGGGCAATCATAGGGCCGATGAGGTGGTAGAGAGTCCGCCTCCTTAGCCGAGAAGACATCTACGAAGTCTTGGTAATCCTCCGGTAGTCCAGTCAGAGGCTTGGTGTAAGCAGGTGACCTCGTAGAGCAGTTGGGTTGAGGAGACCTCAGACACCTATTTGGACAGTCCTGGCCCCAACTGAGAACCTCCCCAGTTCTCCAGTCCAGCTTAGAGGTATGTAATTGCAGCCAAGGAAGACCCAGCAGGATGTTGGAAAAGGAATGACGCAGGACGTAGAAGGAGATCCTCTCCTGATGTAAGGCGCCCACCTGGAGGACTAGGGGTGCAGTCTGGCAGTGCACAGCTTCGGTAAGAATCTCCCCCTTAACCGAAGAGATAGACCGGGGTTGGGCTAGCTGGATCACGGGTAGCCGCCATCTTTGGACCAACGAAGCAGAAATGAAACTGCCAGCAGCGCCAGAGTCGATGAGGGCAGTAGTCTGGAGAAGCTGCCCTGAGGGTGTCTGGATGGAGACTGGCATAGTCAACCTTGGAGAGGTGGCATTCACACCTAGGGAGGCCTCTCCCACCGGACCTAGGTGCGAGCGTTTCCCGGACGCTGAGGACGTTGGGGACATCTCTGCCGATAGTGATCAGCGCCACCGCAATAGAGGCAGAGATTCAGGTCCAGTCGATGGGTCCTCTCATCAGTCGTCAGGCGAGCTCGTTCCACCTGCATAGGAACTTCTGGAGACGACTGGGACATAGGAGCAACGGGATTCTGGAACACCGGTGCCAGCCGAGGGAGGCGACGGGGCAGACTCAGACGCCGTTCTTGCCGGACCTCCTCCTCTCTCTCGGAAAACCTGGTGTAGACTCTGGTAGCCAGTAGGATGAGTTCGTTCAAAGAGGTAGGCAGGTCTCGGGCAGCGAGCACATCTTTCACTCGGCTGGACAGGCCCTTTTTAAAGGTGGCAATTAGAGTGGACTCATTCCAGTCTAGTTCTGCCGCCAGGGTGCGGAACTGGATGGCATAATCACCAACGGAGGAAGTTCCTTGGGATAGGTTGAGGAGAGTAGTCTCAGCTGAAGACGCACGGGCAGGTTCCTCAAAGACAGAGCGGAACTCGGCCAGGAAAATTCGGAGATTAGCAGCCACAGGATCATCACGGTTCCACAGTGGTGTGGCCCAGGCCAGAGCTCTACCTTCCAATAGGCTGATAATGAAAGCCACTTTAGAGCGCTCAGTGGCAAACTGACTGCTTAGAAGTTCGATATGCATGGTGCATTGGGTCAGGAATCCTCTGCACAACTTGGGGTCACCTCCATATTTACTTGGGAGAGCCAGTCGTAGCTTAGCAGAGGCTTCAGAAGGTGATGACTGCTGAGCGGTGGTATGCTGCTGTACGGCTGCAGTCAGTTGTTGGATCAGCTGTGACTGTTGCTGGATTTGTTGAGCCTGTAGGGCGACCACTCGGGCTACTTCGCGGATATCAGGCACCTCGCCGGGATCCATGGTTGGAGCCTACTGTAACGCCTGGAGTAGTGGATCCACTGGACCGTCACCAGCGATGGCACCAACCTCACCAAGGAGCGGAGTCTAAGGGGCCGCTGGTTTTCACCAGAGCCCGCCGCAAGGCGGGATGGACTTGCTGCGGCAGGCGACCCCCAGGTCGCTACCCCTGGCTTGGTTGCTAGCGACGGCAGGCGAGGCGTGGCAGGAGCAGTAGGCAGGAGATAGTGCAGGCAGAGGACTGTAGACGTGCTCGCAGGTGGCGGACAGGACTCAGGAACAATGGGAAGGCAGCGGGCAAGGACTAGGGACAAGGACTGAAGACAGGAACAAGGGACAAGGACTAAGGTCAGGAACAACAGGGAGCTGGGCCAAACGCTATGGGAAGCATGTAGAGGCTCCAACACATGGAAGGGGGCAGGGCTGGAACTTATAGGGGAGTGATTGACAAACAGACCAATTAGGAGCGCACTGCCCCTTTAAATCTGAGACAGCCGGCGCGCGCGCGCCCTAGAAGGCGGGGACGCGTGCGCCGGCCGGCACAGCGACGGACAGGAGCGTGGTGAGGTGAGGCGCCCCCCGGGGCCGAAGCAACAGCAGCGCCGGGTCCCTGCCTGCGGACACCGGCTGCTGCAGATGTAGGAGAGAGGGTGCGGCGGCGGTCCGGAGCACGGGACGCCGCCGTGACCCTAACAATATATATATATATATATATATATATATTTATATATATATGATACTATATATATCAGCCCTACCACTGTTTTATCTCTATTGCAAAAGCATATATGAATGTGACAGGAAGAAATTATTAAAAGTACTGAATTTTTTTACTTGAAAAAAAAAAAAAAACATGAGAAGAGAAGAAGACCAGTACTGAAACGCCTGGTAATTGAACCCTGGTTTCTGCTGTCAAACTATCCTACTGATGCTTGGCCTCTTGACTAGTGATCTGTAGATTTGACTGCCTGCTGTACGTTATCATCACTACCTTGCAACCTACAAATAGGGATCTAGCCTTTTTGTTCATGTTCCTTTGGCTAGGTTTTATGTCTTCTTGTCCCTAGTTTAGATGTTCTCCATGGTTGGAGTTGCCCTTATGAGAGTGAGTGATCCAAGTAGGCAGGGACAGGGGGCCCAAGGTCAGATTGGGGCTTCAGTATGTACCATGCAATTACTTAAAGACTGCATCAGAATATGGCAGGTATTTTACACTTTGCCAGCTTTTAGCATAGAATGTCTAGGAAATGTGTAAATTTCAAAGAATTTTATACTTTGATGTCCCATTTTGGGCATGCTATACAATGCCTAATTTTAATATTCAAAATTACAATTAGGCTAATTGACTATTTTATGTTTCTTTGATATGCTTGCTATGAAAGGAAAAACCTTGCATATGATGGGTTTACCGTTTTCTGTTAAAAAAAAAAGATCTTATTTTATAATCTTGTCACAATTTCCCAATTCAATAAACATTAGACATTTTTTCGCTGGACTAAGGTGTTGTTGCTAGATTAGGGCTCTGCTGAAAGCCGATGGCAAGCAGCTAGGAAAATAATCTAAAATCAGGTATATTGTCACTGTAGGCTGCTCAGGTAAAATGAATCCAATAACAAAGGAGACAAACAACCCTTTTATGAATAGATGAATCGAAAAATATAGTTTGCAAAAAGGAGCTAATAAAATTAACAACTTACCCAAAATTGGAGAGATAGACCAAGAAGGGCTGCTGATAGGTAGTACAATGGCCAGCTGAAACTGCATACAAAACTTGTTTATGAGAGTAAAGGGAAATGAAGTGTATGTAATATTAATAAGGGATTGATGGAGAATCAGGCTCAGGCAGGCAATTTAGTAAATTATATGCAAAAGTTTTTATGCTAAATTCTTGGACCCAACCTAGGAGCTCATTTGAATCAATAAGAAGCCCAATCTGAAACCCTGTTTGGGCATTTTGCAATCCAATCATTCTGTCTCTTTCATGACCAGAATAAAAGCTTGGACCCCATGCTTCAAAGTCGAAAAGTTTCAGACATTTTTACCTAAAAAAAAAAAAATTCTGAGCTGTAAAATCCTCATGGTAAAATCCTTACAGTGCTATATAAAATGCTTCCTAATATTGTTATCCACAGTGGCCCTAAAGGGGTTATCCAGGGTGAAAAAACATACAGCAGTTTTTTTTTTTTGCAAAAACAACACCTCAGGTACCGCTGTCCTTGTGTAGTTATCTGTTGAAGGTGGTATTCGTAGGACCCCCGAAAAATACCTTCAACCTAAGGTTGCAGAAGAACTGCTGTAGGTTCATATCAACTTTAAACCAGTATAAGGGGCAGGCCCTTCTGCAGGAGGGCTATTTGGGCTGGGCTTAAGGTTTTGGAGGAAATATTGATAACCAAAAAGTCTATGCCTATCTGAGATCTGTTAGAGATGGATGTGCGGTTGGACCTTGGAGCTCGATGGCTCCCTCCTCTCTGCCGGCTACCGAATGGGCATCTTGGGATTATTGGCATGGATGGGCCTTGGTTGTTACTTCTATCGCAATTGGAACCAGGTGATGTGGAGTCTGGAGATGAAAACAGTTCCTGGTTCGGCCTGTTCAGAAGTCATGGGGGTCCTTCCACCTGTCAAGTTTTCAAATTCTGGCCAATGCAGGGTGCCTCTTCTTAATGCACACTTACCCCTTGGCATACTCTGTAATGCTTTTTCATGTGCTTTCCAATCCCGAACCATCTTTTCTGTTACTTTATATTGTCTTGCAGCAGTGCTGTTATTATATTCCATGGCAAAGTTTACAACTTTAAGTTTGAAAATGGCTTTATATTTCTTTCTTCTTGCTGGTGTAGCCATGATGGGGTCTTGACTGCAGGAAGAAGCTTGAGATACTAGGTGGTAGAGCCGGCACTCAAGGAAGTGAGCAATTAAAACATAACTTTTATTTGTATATTAAAAGCAGTACTCCATAGTGGGACCAGTAGGATTCATTATCCAGGTGAGCTGTATCTTTCACCTTTTCATTTTTTGTATGGAGTCTTGACTGTTGGACATTTGTACAATATACTGTATTGTATGAACGGTACTGTTGCTGTAATTTATGAACAGGTACATTACCATACTGGTGCTGTACTGTATGAACAGGCAGATTACAGTACTGTTACTGTATGAACAGGCAGATTACTGTACTGGTGCTGTACTATATGAACAGGCAGATTATGGTACTGGTGCTGTACTATATGAACAGGCAGATTATGGTACTGGTGCTGTACTATATGAACAGGCAGATTATGGTACTGGTGCTGTACTATATGAACAGGCAGATTATGGTACTGGTGCTGTACTATATGAACAGGCAGATTATGGTACTGGTGCTGTACTGGATGAACAGGCAGATTACTGGAGCAGTACTTTGTAAACAGTCAGATTACTGTACTGGTGCTGTACTGTATGAACAGTCAGATTACTGTACTGGTGCTGTACTGTATGAACAGGCAGATTACTGGTGCTGTACTTTATGAACAGGCAGGTTAATGTATTGTTGCTGTACTGGATGAACAGGCAGGTTACTGTATTGTTACTGTACTGGATGAACAGGCAGGCTTAAAACTCTTTTCTTGACCCCCCTCAGTCTGGTTTCCATCCTCTTCATTCTACAGAAACTGCTCTTACTAAAGTCTCCAATCTCCTAACAGTCAGATTACTGTACTGGTGCTGTACTTTATGAACAGTCAGATTACTGTACTGGTGCTGTACTGGATGAACAGGAAGATTACTGTACTGGTGCTGTACTTTATGAACAGGCAGATTACTGGTGCTGTACTTTATGAACAGTCAGATTACTGTACTGGTGCTGTACTGTATGAACAGGAAGATTACTGTACTGGTGCTGTACTGTATGAACAGGCAGATTACTGGTGCTGTACTGTATGAACAGACAGGTTACCATACTGGTGCTGAACTGAATGAACAGGCAGGCTGAAAACTCTCTTCTTGACCCCCTTCAGTCTGGCTTCCATCCTCTCCATTCTACAGAAACTGCTCTTACTGAAGTCTCCAATGATCTCCTCCCCGACAAATCTAAAGGGGACCACTCTCTACCAATTCTCCTGAATCTCTCTGCAGCTTTTGACACTGTAGACCACCAGCTTCTCCTCTCCACGCTCCGCTCTGTCGGCTTCAAGGACTCTGCTCTTTCCTGGTTTTCTTCTTATCTCTCTGACCGCTCCTTTATTGTATCATTTTCTGGCTCTACCTCATCTTCTCTCCCCCTTACCATTGGGGTGCCTCAAGGATCAGTCCTGGGCCCTCTCCTTTTTTCACTTTACACTTTACCTATCGGACAAATCATCAGCAAGTTTGATTTTCAGTACCATCTCTATGTTGATGATACCCAGCTCTATACCTCCTCCCATGATATCAGCCCTGCACTACAGAACACCAGTAACTGTCTGTCTGCCATCTCTCACATTATGTCCTCTCTATTCCTAAAACTCAATCTTGCTAAAACTGAGCTTTATGTACAGTATTTCTTCCCTCTGCTAACCCCTCTCCAACTAACATTTCCATCTCTGTATTTGGTGCAACCATAACCCCTACACAACAAGCCCACTGCCTTGGGGTTATGTTTGACTCTGATTTGTCCTTCACTCCCCATATACAATCCCTTTCCCGTTCCTGTCACCTGCATCTAAAAAACATCTCTACAATCCGTCCCTTCCTTATTCTAAGATCGGCTAAAACTCTTATTGTCACTCTGATTTATTCCCGTCTAGACTATTGTAATCCCTTAGGCTGCCTTCACACATCCCATGTTCTGTCTGTGAAACAAAGGACCACACAGACGTTGAATGCAAACCCTGGTCTGTTCCTCCGGATGGCATTATGTATCAACATCATGTTGGAAGTGGGGAAACTCTTTGAATCGCCACAGCACTGTAATGATAGATACGAACATGGAAAAAAAGGAGCTCAGCACCTCACACCTATGGCTGACACTAATGCCTCTCGGCTACATTTAAAAACCAATGCCAGGCTGTTGGTATATAATTTGATCAAACCATATTGCCTCATGTACCACGTGCAGCTCCCCTAGTTCAAATGAGCACCTACACTAACTCAACACCGTGTCCGTCAGAGACCGCTAACCCCACAAAGCGAGCACAAACAGGGAAAGGAGGCCATAGAATGGCCCTTCAACCCCAATGTCACAGGTCCAAATCCCAGGGGCCCCCCCTAACCCAGCCGACACCACCAGTGGAGAAAGCTGCAACTAAGCAACACAAGTGTGAACATGGTCTTACTACTCACCATTGCTCCTGTAGGTACAATGGGAAAACTTGGAGGTACTTACCATGTGTACACAGGTGCTTCCTGCTAATTGGGGTGAGATGGGTCTTACCAGAGGAGTGCTAGCACTCAGAAAAGGGAGACAAGTAAAATACGGACATGGAGAAAAAGGAGCGCTGCACCTCTTACCTATGGCTGACACAAATGCCTCTCGGCTACATTTAAAAACCAATGCCAGGATGTTGGTATATAATTTGATCAAACTATATTGCCTCATGTACCACGTGCAGGTCCCCTGGTTCACATGAGTCCCTACACTAACTCAAGACCCATGTGACCGCAATAAGCAGGAAGCACCTATGCACACATGACAAGTACCTCCTATTTTTCCCATTCTACCTGCAGGAGCAATGGTGAGTAGTAAGACCATGTTCACACTTGTGTTGCTTGGTGGCCTCTTTCTCTGCCGGCGGTGCCTGCTGGGTTTGGGGGGGCCCTTGGGGTTTGGTCCTGTGAAAGTGGGGTTGCGGGACCATTCTATGCCTCCCTTCCCTGTTTGTGCTCGCTTTGCAGGGTTGGCAGTCGCTGACCAACACAGTGTTGAGTTAGTGTAGGGACTCATGTGAACCAGGGGACCTGCAGGTGGTACATGAGGCAATATGGTTTGATCAAATTATATACCAACATCCTGGCATTGGTTTTTAAATGTAGCCGAGAGGCATTAGTGTCAGCCATAGGTGTGAGGTGCAGTGCTCCTTTCTCTCCATGTCCGTACTGTAATGACAGAGCTGTCATTACAGGGCCGCAGAGATTCAGAGTTTCCCTGCTGCTGGCATTATGTTGTTCATACATGCTGTCTGGGGAAACAAACCAGTGTTTACAGTCAATGTCCGTAACGTGTGTGTCGTCCGTGTTTAACGGACAGAACTCGGGACACGTACAGTAAATGCAGCTTTTCTAATCAGCCTTCCTTCCTCTAGACTCTCCCCTCTCCAGTCTATTGTTAATGCAGCAGCCAGGCTCATTTCCCTGTCCAGCCGTTACACCGATGTCTCTCCCCATGTCAGTCACTGCACTGGCTACCTATTAAACACAGGATACAATACAAAGTCCTCCTGCTCACCCATAAAGTTCTCCACAGTGCTGCACCTCCCTACATTTCCCCCCTTATCCCTATCTACTGCCCTACCTGTGTTTTACATTCTGCTATAGACCTTTACCCAATATCCTCCTTAATCTGCACCTCTCACACCTATCTTCAGGATTTTACCCGAGCTGCATCAGCTCTATGGAATGCATTACCCAAGACTGTCAGACACACGTCCACTACCCAATGCTTCAAATGTGCCGTCAAAACACTTTTCAAGTATGCTTATCAGGTCCAATCCCCACACAAACACACACACACACCATGCATTTAAGCACTGGTTCACCAACCCTTACCTGCACTGCCCAATTTATAAAGAAATATTATTATTATTATTATTATTATTATTATTATTATTATTGTAACCACAATATCTCTCTGCTAGGACCTTCAGTGATCTTTAGTAATCTGTGGGAAACCTTGCAGTAAGTGTTGAATTTCCATGCAGCGCCACCACAGGAGAGAAGTGAAGCACTGCATATGCCCATTTAAATCAATAGGGTGCCAGTGTACTACAGGACGGGAGGGGTCCTCCAGGGTGGGAGACTTTGTACCTGATGAGGTTGGACCAAGGCATGAGGATCCTAAACAGAAGCCCCCCTCTATTAAGTCAGAAGTCACTAATAATGTATATATAAATATTAGCACAGCTGACACAAGACAATATTGTGTGAGTGGTTTTACATAAATCTACTGAAATATCCTTACTCAGAGCTATCACAATGCACAAGCATTGCAACAGAATTAAATGACACATCCAGCTCTGCTATATCTCTACATGTAACATATTTCAGTTTCACAATTAAATAAAACCTAATGCCACAAGTAACAATTTCTTTGTAAGGTTATTCAAAATAACTGAATGTGGAAGAAAACAGAAAAAAAGGGGGGAAAAAAAAGGAAGAATAACCTACAATGTGGAAAAGCAAAAAATATTGTGTAAGAGAATGAGAGGGTGCGAGAGAGGGAAAGGCAGAGATGGGAGAAGCAATGGGATGAGTTCTACTGAGGAGAGGGAGAGGGGATGAGTGACAGGAACATCGCATCACTGAGGACCCCCGTCTCTATTTAAAGGCAGAGATCCTGTGCAGACTCCTCAAGGCAGCTCACAGCTCTTCAGCAGAGGATCCGTGTGACTCCAGCACACAGGTACAGCACCCGCTATCTAACTTACTGCTATTATACATTGTCTGTATTGTTCTGTAGGACTTGTTTCCTAACAATGTGAAAGTTTAGTGTAAATAATACAGTATAGATAGGACACTAGATAGTCCTTCTGTAGTATATTGTATACACTACAGTAGATCTTTATTGTAATAATTCCTTGACTTTGAACAGTCTTATTTGGAAACAGACACAGCTAGAGATGCTTTTAGAGTTGGGGATCCAGTATCCTTATGGTTAGAAAATCTTTATTGGCTTATATATGACGCTGATTCTGTCCTTATATATTTAATACTGTACATTCTGATAAAGCTGAATAATTTTTATGCATTGTAGAAAGCAGATTTACAAAGACAAATGAGCAATAAATGATGGAGGTAACAGCTTTACTGTCTATTATAGGATCAATTTGTAATATGTAGCTGTAGACTGAGTTTCTCAGGAAGTGCCTTTTGCACGTTTCGCTAAATATAAGACTTTTCATGAGGCTCGTGCGGTGGCAATAACCTTAAACTATGCTATTAACTACTATCTATTATGTAGATATAAAAATGTTGTTCAGAAATGTTTTGAAGGGAAAGTAACCAACTAACAAACCACCTAACTAACTCAATGCACACATAATCTGGTCATGTAGCTATGCTCTAGGTAAGCACTATCAGGGATGCTGAAGATTGTAAGCAACATAAAGGTAATATGAAAGAAACAAAAAAAAACAACAACTTCAGAATAACAATAGTATAGAAAGAACTTGGAGCTTTTCTTTTGATAAGTGAGACTGGTCCATACAACACTACTGCCTCGTCAGTGCAAACAGTATTATACAAATACAATAGGTGATAGTAATACAGATAGAACTAGGATTGCTTAGTGGTTATGCATCAGATCGGTGACTCTGGTCCATACATTACTGCCTCATCGGTGCAAACAGTATTATACAACTATAGTACAACAGGTTATAGTAATACAGATAGAACTGGGAGCAGAGATGGTAGTAGTGGTATCTGTATTGCATCTGATCAGTGACTCTTGTCCATACATTACTGCCTCAATAGTGAAATCAGCATTATACAAATACAATAGGCAAAACTTATACAGATAGAACTAGGAGTGGTTCATAGTATTTGTATTGCATCTGATCGGTGACTCTGGTCCATACGTTACTGCCTCAATAGTGAAAACAGTATAATACAAATACAATAGGTGACACTAATAGAAATGGAACTAGGAGTGGTTGGTGATATCTGTAATGCAGCTGATCAGTGGCTCTAGTCCATGCCACATTACTGCCTCATCAGTGCAAATATGTCCATTCAAGTGTGTTAAATATTCCAATCATAACAGTATAAACAATTCTATAACATAATAAATAATGCTCATTGAAATTGTGTGTGTAAGCACAGCCTATGATAGAGAAAAAATATTCCTTAGAGGGTTACACGGCGTGTTCCTTATGTCAAGCTCTGCAGTAGGTGACAATTTGTAAAATGCCATGGCAATAACTAGAAAACTGCAGAGCCCTTGAATTACTTTTTAGTAATTATTAATTAGTACAGCCACAAGAATGCTACAGCTAATGAACGGGCTCCATAATAGAGGTAGTCTCTTTTTAGCTTTAATTAAAACTCATAGTAATTGTCGCTGTGGGAAATGTTACAGTATTTATTTGATATCATTGTGGACATGAAACTTAAGGTCATTATAACTTACTAAGAAAGTACTAAAAAAATGATACACATTGATGTGAATAGGAAGAGATATCCCCTACCACGGCAGCATCATGTATGTTTATATCTGATAATAATTGAAACTTATTATTTTCATTGTGGCAACATGTTCTGCACTGTACCTATATCAATCAATTTCCCCAGGGAAGCTCACAATGTAATTTCTCTGTATGAGACTGAAACAGTGTTCTGGATAGTATTTTATGGATGATCCCATGATTAGTGGTATATTCCAGTGGACTGTGTAAAGAAACAGCGTATTCAGCTGTTCTTGTACTGTACTTCGTACACTCCACAACAGTTATTGGTGGTACAATGAACAAATTGTACAGGTAAGAAATAGGTGTCTTTAGAAAAAAAAAATACGGTAGGTATCTGGCAGTGGCATCCCCTTTGAAAACATATGTACACTTGGCCAAGCTGAGTCCATGTGCTTTGGAGCTTGGGAAAGAGTTGGACAGCTGGACAAGTGTTCTAAGGTGTATGACTAGCTTTAGTTCTGAGCACTTGCTTGAAATTCATAAACTAGAAAACTAAGAACAAATGGTTCTTTAATTAAACATACATGACTATTCTGTGACAAAGATGTCTACAGACATGGCTACAGACTACCAATAAAAACTGCAGATATACAGTGTTGTCTCTGGACCCAAACAAGTGTTTTTCTTGAATACTAAACATGTTAGCAAGAATTAGGGGATAAATCAAGCCATTTAACAGTCACAGTCTGGGGACATTTGGGGAACTCCTGAAGGGCTGTAATTTATGCAAATGGACCTCAAAGTGAATTTTCCTGTGACTATCTGTGGCTGTTCTGGATGGATTGGGTGGAGCTTAAATGTCCTTTTGATGGGCGGGACATGAAGACGCCGGGAGCACCAAAGCAAGCTAGGGCGTGGAGAAGGTGATGTATAGGCTCCGGTGGCAGGGGGTTAACAGGGTGGGCTGCTGACATACTCACAGTGGGATATCCATCCTGCTGCGAGTTTGCCTGCCCATAGAGTGTACAGGGCAGGGATCCGCAGCCGATCTTGCTGCAAATTCACAGCAAGAAATCCGCTGGGGATCCATTACGTGTAAAGGCACCCTTAAGGAGGTTGTCCAACTTGGGGTTTCAATCTATACTCACCTGTTCCAGTTCCCCGCTGCTGTTGGTGTACTGATTGTCCCACTCCTCTCAGCTGAGAATCACTGCAATCTGTGCATCAGTCACTATAATAAAGTTAAAATCCATATTTGATTGTCAGCCAGGGAGAGACGCGTACTGCTGCACTTCCTCCCCAGCTGTATCTTTAGATTGCAGCAGGTTTTGACATTGCAACCCACTGCAATCAATAACTTAGCAGAAAATTATATAGAACTAGTGCAGAACTTAGAAATGTAAAATAATTGGGTAGTAACATGGGCATAAAGAGCCACTACCTTTAGTAATATTAAAGGCTGCAAATAACAATTAGATGAGGCTGTAATCACCTAAAAAATGCTTTTTATTTTTGCTCTAAAGTGTCATAGAGGTAGTTCAATGCACCTAAGTGCCCTGGCCACACCCCTATGACATTTCCAAGTAGAATAATAAAAGGTAGGAGAGGGAACGAAGGTCAGACCCCCGCAATCTCTTACTTGTCCTGTGGATTGGGGACAAGTAAGTTTTAATGGGAACATCCCTTTAAAACAACTCTGTACCCACAATTTGACCCCCCCCCCCCCCAAACCTCTTGTACCTTTGGATAGCTGCTTTTAATCCAAGATCTGTCCTGGGGTCCGTTCAGCAGGTGATGCAGTTATTGTCCTTATAAAATACTTTTAAACTTGAATCCTGTGCCAAACGGGAGTACCTGTGCCCTAACTTTGCACCACCCCTCTATCCCTCCCCCCCCCATCATCATTAGGAATGCCACTGAAACATTTCCTTCTGTCTGAACATTGCACAGGTCCTTAACGATCCAGCCCATGTGCCGGGCTGCCACAGGTGGGGAATAGGAGGCAATCTGCCTGGAGCATTCCTAATGATGAAGAGGGTAGGGAGGAGGGACAGAGAGGTTGTGCAAAGTTAGGGCACAGATACTCCCGTTGGGCACAGGCTTCAAGTTTAAAAGTATTTTTTTAGGACAATAACTGCATCACCTGCCGAACAGACCGCAGGACAGATGTTGGAATAAAAGCAGCTATCCGAAGGTACAAGTGGTTTGGGGGGGTCAGATTGTGGGTACAGAGTCGCTTTAAGTAAATCAACATGTTATTTTGTACTAAAATAAATTAGTTTCATCAGTTATGATCAGTAAAGAAACCTACATATGTAATTCATAGAGCCTACTGGAGTAGTTCTATGAAGCATTCTACAGAGTCCAGACACAGTCACAGGTCCCAACTCTCTTTAATGAATTATGAAGTAACCTACATGGGTAACTTTAGCGTGATTAAATAAATGTACCTCTTTGAGAGACTGGACTATAACAATATTTTACCAGACCTAATGGAAATTTCTGGGATAGAACCCTGGGGCCCCTAGCGGCTTTTGACTTCAGATGAAAGGACAGTGTTGGCAGCTAAGGGATTCCCATCAAAGCAATGGTGAATGCGGCTTGTATGGAGTAGTAGGAAGGAATTAGATTGCAGTCATTTATATGTAGATCTC
This sequence comes from Dendropsophus ebraccatus, assembly GCF_027789765.1. NCBI lineage: Eukaryota > Metazoa > Chordata > Amphibia > Anura > Hylidae > Dendropsophus > Dendropsophus ebraccatus. Next base: position 65,041,231 of record NC_091458.1, read on the forward strand.
ATATTTGTACAGTTTGTGTAAAGGTTTGTCAGCGCTGTTCAAGCAGCCAGTGTTGTTAAATATGTAATAAGAGAAGAAGAAAGCAATGTAGTTTATAAGATATCTATAGATTCCAAGTTTAGTTAATTCTATTGCTTTTATCTATGCGTTCTGAAGCCAAAGTCATAGCAACAATTAAAGGTGCTTTTACACGGGCTGATTGTTAGCTGAATGAGCGTTTGTGGGAACACTAGTTCCTGGTAATTGACCCCTGTAAAAGGGCCAGTGATCGACAAACAAGAAAACACTTGTTTATTAGATGATTAACTTTTTTGTGCCGCCATTAAAATCATCTTTATCAAATGCAAATCACCCTGTGTAAACAGTTAATGTTCAGCCAACAAACATGACTGTTAAAAATTAAAGGGCTGCAAGTACAATCCAGCAATTGTTTGTGAGGCCCAGCCTTTAATTGATTGAGACATATGAAGGCTCTATAAACAAGTGCCATGTGTGATCATTGGGACTGGAACTTGTCACAAAGGCGGAGTGACTTGGTGCAACCACACCCCACCTGGTCCCCCCAATAACTACACCCCTGCTCAATGAAGATCAGAATTGGCTCTACTGCCAGGTCTTGACATCTCTACAAAATTCACCAAACAATTTCTGAGGTCCTGGAAAACTAACAGAAGGTTTGAACTTTGTACCTGCTAGTACAGTAACTGTCGTCGTCCCCCAGCCCTCAGTGCATCCAGCTTCTTCTGCACTGCCTACTCATGCATAGTTATGTATGCATAATGTACAGCACCGTGGGGTATTCTATGAGCCAATATAGCAGTACAGTGATCTGTTGTTGCATTTGTAGTCTTCCTTTTAAAAAAATCATTGATTTATCTACATTTAAATTCTCAGTTACTGTTCCTAAATCGTGACACAAGAAGACCCTTCTCCTTGGTAAGATGAGAAATTCTGCCCTTGGCCTGGCAATACTATTCTTCATGGCAGTGCGGACATGTAGAGGAAGCTGTGTTGAACCACAGGACACTCAGGGCACTGCTGCACAGTTCAAGGTAAGACATCTTGTTTCTTAAAGCACACCTGTCACCAAGTCCGCTGGATGGAAGTTGGAGTATCCTTGGATACGAACATGCGCAACTCCCAATGGATCAGAATGGGTGTCACACACATTACTGTCACAGTGTACTCATATCCATGGATACTCTAGTCCCAGAAAGAAATTCACTGCCAATTGGGTCAGTGGACTTTCTGACAAGTATACTTGAAAGAGTATCTGCCACTTAAAAACACTTTTGATATCTCAGAGGGACCTATCAAAAGTTTTTATCAGTCATAGTCTAAACAAGCCGGAAGACCCTTACCCTTTCCGTCTCCTTCTACTGCCCCCCTCCCTTTCAAGACAGCTGATGTAAGCAAGTCCCTATCTGACATTGTAATCCAACGCTCTAGTGTGCTCTAGTGAGATTACATCTGGAATACTGTGTCCAGTTCTGAAGACCTCACCTACAAAAGATATTGATAAAATAGAAAGGGTTTAAAGACGGGCTACAAAAATGGTGGAGTATGTCAGGCATGAAACATGCCAAGAAATACTTGACTTAAAGCGACTCTGTAGCCACAATCTGCACCTCCCCCCAAACCGCTTGTACCGTCATCCAAAGCTTTTCCGCTGCTTTTCATCCAAGATCTGTCCTGGGGTCCATTCGGCAGATGATGCAGTTATTGTCCTAAAAAACAACTTTTAAACTGGCATCCCTGTGTCAAATTGGCGTGGCAAAGAGTGTCTGTTCCCTAGGCCTGCACCGCCTCTTTGTTCCTCCTCCCCACCCGACTCATCATTAGGAATGCCCCAGGCAGGATTTCTCCTATTCATCACTTGATTGAACACTGTACATGTGTCTGGATGATCCAGCACAGGTGCAGTGTTCAGACAAGTGATGGGACATTCCTAATAGTGAAGAGGGCGGAGAAGAGAGACAGAGAGGTGGTGCAGGCCTAGGGCACAGATACTCTAGGCCACACCAATTTGACACAGCTCTGCAAGTTTAAAAGTTGTTTTTTTAGGACAATAACTGCATCACCTGCTGAACACACCCCAGGACAGATCTTGGATTAAAAGCAGCTATCAGGATTGTAGGTACAGAGTCTCTTTAAAGATTTGACATTATCGAAACCTTTAAATATTTTAAAGGACTATGTGAGATTCAAAAGGGATGTGTTTTTAATAAAAAAAAAACAGAACACAAGAACAAGGGTTTAGTTAGAGGTTAGTTGGGGGAAAGATCAGAAGCTACATGAGAAAACATTACTTTACTGAAAAAGGAACACACTTCAAGCAGATGTGGTAGGTAAATCTACAATAACTGAATGTAAACCTTCCTGGGATAAACATATATCTATCCTAAGATAAATAATAAGGGCAGACTAGATAGACCCAGTGGACTTTTTCTGCCAACAACTAAGTGCTCTCTCTAAACTTCAGATCTGGGTGTATTTTCTTCCTTTTGCATCTTTCTGTAAATATTCAGTTTCTGGCTTGATATTTGCTGAATGGTTGGCTCTTCCTAGTGTGATGTCACAGCATGACTGTTCTCTGAGCCAATTAGATGTCTCCACTGTTACTTTACCACATTCATACTGTCAGACTGGGGTCACAGAGCAGATACTGGGGGGTGGGGGGAGGCTTAATCTATGCAAGCATCTACTTTAAATTACATGTAATCGTTGTTACTATCATTGTGCACCCACAAATAAGACTTATAGTGAATGTGACTTTTAGATGTCACATGTCGCAGGTAGCAAGCATGGGAGATGCAATAGATGAAGGATATATAGTTTTTTAATGCATGTAGGTTTTTGGGATTGCTGCCTGTAGGCAAAGGGTGGATGCAGAGCAGTATAACCTTCTGGACCAGGAGACACCATAATGCATGACAACACAGGTTGCCATTTGTTGGTCTTTTAGGCTGCGTTCACACTACGTATATTTCAGTGAGTATTGCAACCAAAACCAGGAGTGGATTAAAAACACAGAAAGGATCTGTCCACACAATGGTGAAATTGAGTGGATGGCCGCCATATAACAGTAAATAACTGCCATTATTTCAATATAACAGCCGTTGTTCTAAAATAACAGCAAATATTTGCCATTAAATGGCGGCCATCCACTCAATTTCAACATTGTGTGAACAGATCCTTTCTGTGTTTTTAATCCACTCCTGGTTTTGGTTGCAATACTGACTGAAATATACTGACTAAAATATACGTATACTGACTGAAATATAGGTAGTGTGAACGCAGCCTTAAGCAGGAATGTCTCAACACGAGCAGGAAGAATACCAGCACAATCCTCTCAGGCAGAAGGCTCCATGCTTAAAGAGGATGTACCATCAGGTACATCCTCTTTATTCTGACCCAGGGATAGAATGGCGCAGTCACGGGGAAGCCGGTGCCACAATCTGTTTTGTGAACCGCGGCCCGGTTCCCGTGTACGGCGCCGTTCTATGCACAGGTACCGGGCCGTGACTGAAGCACAGGAGGCGGGCCGGCCGCGCCATAGAGGGGAGGGTATTCCCCGCTGTGACATCATGGCGGGCGGAAAATTAATTAATTACATTCCTTCCCCATGCGTTAGGTCTGCAAAATTGAGGATGTGTGAAAGCAGCCTTATGGACCTGTTGATCTCGGCTAACTATGGGTAGCAAATGGAGCACATCCCAGTGCCTTCTTTAGCAATAGGCCCTTTCTGGTCTGGTCTGATCAATTTAAATCTATATAAAAGAGTTTATTCTTAATTATCCCTTGTTCTTAACAGCATGCAGTCTTAAAAATAAAGAATAATCATACTTGCTGTTGCACAGATTCAACATTTTATTTTTCCAGCCATATTTACATGGCTGAGGTTTACTTGGTATTCATCACCCTGATGCTCATATTCGGGATCAGCTTACCTGATCATGACACACAGTTGACGGTGTCTGTGCCTGCCCACGTAGGGCGAGTAATGTATCACTATGTTCATAAGCGTTGGGAGTATTACATGTGTACAGATTGTCTTTCCATATCCAGTTATCTGCTCATGCATTTTATTTAGTAGCTATTATCTGTACACATACTCTTGGCTTTGTTGGGTGAATTCATTTGCTATTTCTGCCTTCAGCCTTCAGTAAACAAACAGAATCACATTCTCTCTACAGGATTGTAATAAATATATGGAAACTAAAGATTTAGTAAAATACCAGCAATACACATGAAACTACTGTCAGCTGAGTACATTTATCTGCTATTTCTTTTTCCTTCACCATAAATGTCTTATTTTTTTATGGGAACATAGCAAATTCAACAAACCATAGGCTTCTTTCCACTGAGATTTCCAATAGGGATAATTACCCATCAAGCTTCCTATATATAAAGTAGCTTAAAGGGGTTATCCAGTGAAAATCTTTCAGCTGGTGTCAGAAAGTTATATAGATTTGTAATTTACTTCTATTAAAAAATCTCAAGTCTTCCCATACTTATTAGCTGCTGTATGTCCTGCAGGAAATGTTTTTTTCCTCTTCGACCTCAGGCAGCACAGCTGGGATATTCTGTTCCCCAGACTCCACCCTAGGACCATCCACCTAGCATGGTAATCAAGAAATTAGCATGTTTAATTGATGGCCTATAAGAACCCACTCTCACATGTTTTTTTCTGTCCTCATTCCACCAGCAGGAGTGTGTAGCATCTAATTTTTTTGCTCAAAATTGTAGTTTTTAGAAATTCAGCTTATTCGCTGATGTCCTTCAATATTTACCCTCCCCTGGTTTTTAGCTATAAAAATCCCAACTGTACTGCCTGAAGACAAAGAGGAAAAAGAAAATTTGTCTTACCTGTAATTTTGCTTTCCTGGAGTCTAAAGGCAGCACACATATACCAAACCAATGATCTATTTTTAGTGATTTGTCTATATTTAAAACATATGTGAGAGTGGGTTCTTATAGGCCCTCAATTAAACATGCTAATTTCTTGATTGCTATGCTAGGTGGAAGGTCCTAGGGTGGAGTCTGCAGGACAGAATATCCCAGCTGTGCTGCCTGAGGACTTCAGGAAAGCAAAATTACAGGTAAAACAAATTTTCTCTATTTTCAGTCTGACACAGTGCTCTCTGCTGAGAATCCCCATAGAAAACCTCTCCTGCTCTGGACAGTTCCTGTCTCGGCCAGAGATGTCAGCAGAGAGCACTATGTCAGACTAATAAAACAGCATTTCCTGCATGTCATATGGGAGCTAATAAGTATGGGAAGACGTGAGATTTTTTTTAATAGAAGTAAATTACATATCTTTATAACTTTCTGATATCAGTTGATTTGAAAGAAAAAGATTTTCGCTGGACAACCCCTTTAAAAAAAACCAGGAAACTGACACGTCCAAACAACTATTATCTCATGTGTATGGCTAGCTTACAGGAATATCCAATAGGCAACATAGGCAAGAGATGAACGTTTGGCCATGTGGAATATTCATGTGTATGGAAAAGTCAGGAGAAATGACAATGAACGATCGACAGTTATTGAAAGTGCATGGCCAGCTATATCATTGGTGGTATGCTATTGATTTGTGTATAATGTTCCTGCAGCCTTTCCTGTTTTTAATCCAAACTCTGGAATACCCCTTTAAGGGCTAGGACACACAGCTGATCAGCTTCCAAGAGGTTTCAGTGTATCCATCTGCTGTAGCCACACAATAATGCATAACTGTAACTTTTATAGCACAAGTATGAACTTTGTTTCTGTTGTTGTGTTCCCTGTGGTTCCAGCTGTCATCCTCTTTCCATGTTAATTCACATCATAATTTGGTCTTTCTGCTGTGTACTAGAAAGTTCCAGCAGAGCAATGTACAGACATCTGTTCAATGAATTCTCAGTCTTCCATACACTGTATATTATGAAAGAGTCATGCTAATAACACAAGGATCCAGAAACAAACACAAAACTTAGAAGCAGAAGGATTTCAGAGGAGTAAGGTGTATAAGGATAGGCAACATTTTTATCTAAGTCAGCTTTGTTTTTTGTTTTTGTAAATGTAATTTTCATGTTTGTCAAGAAATCAAAGTAAACTAGTGTTTTTTTGAGGACATACTTTAAGAATCCTTCATTTCTCTATATAAAATAAGTCTATCACTGCACACAAAGGACAGGTCAATATAAGGTCTGTAAGGTGATAGTGACCCTAGTAGTAACTGCTCCAATACCAGCTTCAGGCTGGTTAGTGTTCTGCTGAAACTTTGGGGTACATTATTTTGTAAGAAAAGAGGCTTGCTTAAAGTGACTCTGTACCCACAATCTGTCCCCCCCAAACCACTTGTACCTTCGGATAGCTGCTCTTAATACAAGATCTGTCCTGGGGTCCGTTCGGCAGGTGATGCAGTTATTGTCCTAAAAAACTACTTTTAAACTTGCAGCCCTGTGCCAAACGGCCATGGCTTAGAGTATCTGTGCCCTAACTTTGCACCACCCCTCAGTCCCTCCTCCCCATCCTCTTCATCATTAGGAATGCCACTGGCAGTATTTTTCCTATTCCTCTGCAGTGAACACTGCACAAGTTGCCGTAATGATCCAGCCCATGTGCCGTGCTGACACAGCTGATGAATAGGAGACAATCTGCAAGGGGCATCCCTAATGATGAAGAGGGCGGGGAGCAGGGACGGAGGAGTTGTGCCAGCTTAATGCATACACACTCTAGGCCACGGCCATTTGGCACAGGGCTGCAAGTTGAAAAGTTGTTTTTTTTGGACAATAACTGCATCACCTGCCGAATGGACCCCAGGACAGATCTTGGATTAAAAGCAGCTATCCGAAGGTACAAGTGGTTTGGGGAGGGTCAGATTGTGGGTAGAGAGTCACTTTAAGAATCCTGTCACACACTACTGGTGGGAAGGTCTGACCCTGCAAAAAATTATTTAGGATAAATAAAACACCAATCTGGATCATTCACTCAATAGAATGAATCACTATTTTTAGATCATGTCTCCCTTTTTCTCTCTTTTTTTTTCTTGCATTTATTTACTTAGATAGTATGTCAATGTAAACGATGCATTTAGTATTCACATGGCCAAAGCTTGGTGACCCTAATTCAGAGTACTAGCACAGAAATAGCAATGCAGTAGCTTTTACACATGGATTATAATGAATTAGAAAACCAGAGAAAACAAGGGGCAATGTTAAACAACAAGAGTGAAGAGCAATTAAGTAATAGCTAGACATAGAAGACTATACACTGGCGGAAATGACCTAGTACAAGGTGTTAGAGACATAATATTAATAGTTATAATAACCACAACAACACTGGTTATTTCTGAAGAACACAGGGTACATTTACATTGCATTAGAGCTGCCTAGTATTATCATTGACAGCTTTTATCACTGTATAACCCATTTTCTCCCCTGCTGAGCAAAAGTTTCCCTTGATGGTAGCTGTCAATGGAAGTTTTACTGTAACTTAAGTGAGCTACATAAAAAGGTTGGACTTGCCATCTGGTAGTTCACATAGATCTGTGCTTTTAGAATAGTATTTCATACTTAGGTCTCACTCACATGTCCCTTATTCTGTCCGCAATTGCAGACAGCACTATAGCCTAATTTGTTCTTGGGCCGTGATCAGTGTGGCAACCCCCCCCCCCCCCCCCCCCCCCCCCCCAAACGGGCAGGTCCTAGTATAGGCCCAGAATTGCAGCAATAATCACTATTTTTCAGTGTATCAAGTATGTACATTGAGGACAACTACGGATGTGTGAATGTAGCCTTACTCTACGGAGCAGCTATCAGAGTACAGCTATTCTATTCTCTCTTCCCTCTTCCTTGAAGAAGAAAAAAAGAAGCTACCTGGGATCAGGCTCCTAGAATTTATCTTCCTGTTTGTGTAGGCGGCAGCGTAGAACACATAGATTTACAATTACAATTCACTGTTCACAGTGCCTTAATAGCTTCTATCTTTAGGGGGCAGATACATGAGATAATGAAACACTGTTACAAAACTAATGAAACCCGCTGGAATGGAATCATGATAGCTGTGTGAACACTGCCTTAGCATACAGTATCAGTTCTAATTTTAATATTTAATAGATTTATTTTGGCTGCAATGAAAGATATACAGTAGTGTGCTATAGTGAAAAATGAAGTTCTTATGACTTATCTAAATTTTAACCACTTAGTCTAAGTACTGAACAGCTTATTGATCAAATCAGTTTTTATACTTAACACAAGTTATATAATAATATAATATAGCAAATACTATATCACCTTATTATGCTATGGTATATAATCATAAGGAGCTAGATGTACTTCAGGATGGTAAATGTGAATATGCTTTTTTTTGTTTTGTTTTTTCCTTTATTTTATTTTTATTTAGGCTACAGTAATGGGTTATCTAGGCTTAGGCTGCATTACCACATTACGTGTTGCTCACGGAATACGGACGTGGAATGCCTGTAACGGACTCTCCCCCTGCCAGGGCAGCATCTGCAATTAGATGCTGGGAGCAGGAGGAACTGTACAGAAATGTGCTGCGCTGTAATGACAGCGCCGAGTGGCTGATTCATTACAGTGCAGCGTATATCCATACAGTTCCCCCGCTCCCAGCATCTAATTACAGATGCTGCCGGGCGCGGGAGAGTCCGTTACAGGCATTCCACGTCCGTGTTATGTGAGGAACACATAATGTGGGAATGTAGCCTTAGGGCCCTAGGCAAAGAAAGGTATAGTTGTGTATAAACTTGTAGAGAACGTGTTGATCCAGCACTCAAAACAAAAATGTCCTGTTAAAACCTTGTAGCTTAATTCCATATCAAAAAATTGTTAAAAGCTTGCTGTAGGAGCTATAGGAGCACGCTCCAGACAATGCACACTTAATCATGTCACTGTTCCAACCACCCATTGCCTCCTTCGGTCATGCCCACCTAAAGAATGGCCTGGTAAGGCATAATTGAATATGCATAGGTAGGCATGGCCAAAGGAGGTAGTGGGTGAGCTGAATGGTGCTCTAGGGGCCAAGGAACGCTCTTCCAGTTCTTCCAGAGTGCAAATTTACATATTTCTGTTTGATTAAAGGAGAAGTCCAGCCCCCAGGGTTTTTATTTAAATGGCAGTGGCACAGGGAAAAAAAAACAAAAACTTGGTGGAAAGTTCACCCCTTCTCCCTGGCATACACCTGCTGTATGCCCTGGTCACTTAATAGGCGGGCATGGAAAGGCGTGGCAAGTGGGAAGGAGGTGTGGCCTCCTCAAGGTGCCTCATTTATCTTTATTTACACTTGCCCACAGGCATAAATCATGATACAAATCTACACCTGCTGGAAACAGGTGCAGATTTGTTGCACAGGACGCAGGGACGGTCGAGTTTAATAGGAGGCATGGGCTCTTAGTGAATCTGGCTGAGAGAAAGAGGGCAGGCCTAAATATTTAACAGCTTACTGAACATATCAGTTTTTATACATATAAGAATATAATATAGTAAATACTGTATCACCTTATTAAGCCATCATAATTGTAAGGAAGCTACCTGTACTTCATGATGGTAAATGTGAAATTTTTTTTTCCCCCATTTAAATTTTTTTTAAATATTTATTTATTTTTATTTAGAAACATAAATAAGTTATCGGGCCTTATGGCCCTATTACATGGAGAGATAATTTGGGAAAAATCATTTCGTTTAAATTTAAGTGAAATCAAATAACTAAAAAAAATTTGTATATTTTTGATCATATCTTTTGAGCTGAGCATAAAATCATTGATAATCTTCGCTAATCGCTCGCAAATCTTTTAGTTTATGTGTACATTGTTCATTCGTTATTATGATTGTATTGCAATTGTGACTAACAACTATCGTTCTGTGTATTATGGTGAATGATTTCAGGTTGTGATTTATTAAAGTGATTTATTCCAATCGTTTATCATTAATTGGGGGAAATGAAAAATTGCTTTGTCTAATAGGACTCTTAGACAATTGATAACCTATTTTGAGTATAGACCACTGGCTTTTGCCTATCCACATAAGAAAGTTTAGGCAGGTCCTTACCAATTTTATATGAGCATGGGGACTTAAAGGGGTACAAAAACATGGACACTTTTGTCCCACCCTTGTCTCCAGTTCAGGTGTGGTTTGCAATTAAGCTCCATTCACTTCAATGGAACTGAGTTTCAAACCCTACCCAATCTAGAGAGAAGAGTAGTGCAAAAGTTGCCATGTTTTTATAGCACTGGATAACCACTTTAATTAGTAACATGCTCACACATGTACCTATGAGTTTCTACCTAAGGGTATGTGCACACTGAGCAATTGTCGAGGAATTGTAGCTGAAAATTTGCAGGCAGAATTCAAGCAGAATTTAAGCCCCCCATTGACTTCTATAGGATATATCTAGCAGATCGACAGCAGAAAATTCTGCTCGGAAATTCTGCAGTGTGAACAACAGAGCAGAAAACCCATTGAACACAATGGGACTTTGCTCTGTACATTTTTTATGGGAGGAATTTCAAGCTAAATTTCAAGCTGAATTTCAAGCTGAATTCCTCACCTTTTCCTCAGTGTGCACATACCCCAACAATGCTCAACTCATGCCCCCTGCTAATTCCTATCAGCAGCATGGTGCACAATGGCAGAATTGCCCAGCTCCATGTAGCTTGACCACTCAGAAACCGCAGCCTATACGCCAGTACTAAGGCAATGTAAAATATACAGATTACCCATATTAACAGCATAAAGTTTTTATCGTCTGTCTTCAAAATCAATATATAAACCTCTCCACTTTGCTATTAGGGGAGTGGGCCAGATGCCATGAAAAAAGGCGCAGATTTTTGCTCATATTTTGTGACGAAAATCTGTGCCTTTTCCGCAGCATTCGCCAGGGTGCATGTTAATAAATATATGCCCCAATTCGTCTACCATCCATTCTTACATCTAACCATCTGTGAAGTTTCTTGTATTTTCTTAATAAAGAATGAAAGCACCGTGGCGTTCCTCTAGATTTTCAGCTTCGAGGTTGTGATGAATAGGCGGAACTCTACAATTCTTGTTTTTATGGATTGAGTATTTTGTCTGTCTCTTTGGGTGATTCGTATTTCAATCTTCTCTTCCCCTACACATGCCTTTAGGCACTTTCATCTTAAATCATATTAAGATGGTTATGGTTAAGTCATTTATTTTCCATTTATCTTATTTAGATATAATGGAGAGAAATGGGTCTGACATTTTCCTTAGACCAATTTTATACCAAAGTACTATGAAAGCCACTCATACCAATGCATGCTAGCTGTATCTTGTGTATTATGTGGAGGTCATTTCAGATACAAATACAATGCAGGAATGCTAGTCATATTTTTTTATGTTCTGATATTGAGTTACCTCTTTGTCCAGGGTAACATAATTGATAACCTATCCAAAAGATAGGCTACCTATAGTTGATCTCTGGGGTGCCGACACTTGGCTCCACTGTCGATCAGCTGTACACTGTCTGCACTATAGTGAGAATAGGAGACTGCAGTACATCAGCACCACCGCTATACTGGGAAACCCTTCTTTAATAGTGTAAGGGCAATGCACACGATTGTATTTAGTGCACAAGAAGCCAGCTGCCTCATTGGATATAATGCACCCCCCTGAAAGCATCAGTTTTAGTACTTTAACAAAAAAAACTCAGTAGGTGATATGGCACTGAACTGTGCTGGCCACAATATGGTTCAGTATGGCAAAAATGGTGATTTTTGACTTTTTTATTATATACTTTCAAACGTTTGTAGGAGCTATAGGAGCATGCTCCAGAGAATTTTTTTGACCGTTTTATTTTATACCTTCACCTTTCATCCTCAATTACAGTTACAGTTGTGTGCATTGCTAATAAGTATATTTTATTGCATTATTTTGTACATTTTTAAAAATTCTTGTATTCAAGATGAGCACAACTCAAGCATGCTCAAAGGCCCTATTCCACGAGCCGACAGTGAGGAGCAAGTGAGCTCCTCGTTCCCTGCTCGCTGCCACCGCTAGTACATGTGGCGGCAGCGGGCAGGTGAGTGCTGGAGGGGTCGCAGGGAGCTGCGGGGGGGGGGGGGGGGGGCTGCCTGGGTGATTGTCCGGGCAACTCATAGGGGATATCGGCGGTCTGCTGCCGCCGATCCTGTTCACTGGAGCAGTGGCAGCAGATCACTGCTAATACAGTCGTTTGTTTTTTAACATGATTAAAAAACAAACGACTGCAACCAACAGCCGACATGATCGTTGCCTTCTATTCCACAGGACGATTATTGGCCGAATACAGCCGATAATCGTTCCGTGGAATAGGGCCTTAAGTCAGATTGTTCACTGTTTGAATACTGGTGGCTGAAAAAGTTGGATGCAGGAAGTGTTGTTTTATTTACATTCAGAAACAGTGCTCTCTGCTGACATCTCTGGCCGAGACAGAAACGGTCCTGAGCAGGAGAGGTTTTCTATTGGAATCCCCATAGAAAACCCCTCCTACTCTGGAAAGTCCCTGTCTTGTAAATAAAACAATATTTCCTGCAGGACATACAGTAGCTTATAAGTATGGGAAGACTTGAGATTTTTAAATAAAAGCAATTTACACATCTATATAATTTTCTGACACCAGTTGATTTGAAAGATTTTTTTTTTTTTGCTGGACAACCCCTTCAAGTAGGGAATATTTCAGTTAATGTCAAGCTGGGGACCAAAAATAAGTAGCCTTGTTGTGCACTAGAAAAGACATAAGGAGCCATGGCTGGGACCTGGAATGGTAGGAATGAGATGGTTAACCTGACTGCACAACAGAAATGATATTTGTAGCCTTAATAACCTATATATCCATGTTTAGCAGAAATCACCTTCATCAAATGTTTCCTGGACAGTAGCGGCAAAAAATATATGCACATCATATAGGAGTTTTTTTTCTGCTATGGGAGTCATTAGGTGGATCCCCATGGAGTGGACTTTTTTCTAGCAAAACCCACAGATGCTGGGTGTACAGTACACTAGTACACAGTTTCTTAATAAAACAGCAGCAAATAAATTATAATTTCCTTGGAATTTTTGCTTTTCAATTCCCCCAAATGTGTTGTTCATTCGTCCTTTGGATCAGAGTTCTGGGAGCTAAGTGCTTCTATAATGACGCTCAATTGTGCTGATTTCATTGGACTTTGGGAGGCCACGTCATCACCTTGAACTCTTTATTATATTCCTTAAACCATTGATGAATACTTTCTGCAGAATGCATTCTTCTTTCACCAAGGAGCACATTTTCAAACAAAGTTTACGTTAGTGTTGTGTCTAAAAGTGCCCATACACCTTCTACTTTAGTCGTCTATAGCCACTGTTTGCTACTGCTACAGCTTCAAACATTGGCATACAGTATATGGGGTTCTCTAGAGCATCCACCGACAGATAATGTCAGTGGCGGTAGTGGTTGAGTGTAATAGAAAATCACTTCCTGAGCCCTTTGCTCTGGGAGAGATAAGCTTTTTGGCTTCTGCTTAACTCTCCCCTCCAAATTAAACCCACAAAAAATTCTTAGCCATCAGTTACTGAAGGTTTATGGCCACTTTACGAATGGGGGGTCCCAGGGTTTCCCAGCAGAACGTCATCCAACGTCATCATGGTGACCTGGTGAACTTTACTGAAGAACAAGGTAAAAGAAAAAATATTTACAAAACTGAAAGCACGGCCAATGCAAATTATTATTATTATTATTATTATTATAATATCTTTATTTCTCTGCCAATCACAAGTAAAGCCTCTCCATTTTATTTGCAGACAGTAATTCATATTATCACTATTTCCTGGACAGATGAATGTTATCTATATGGGCCAGGAAGCAGCCACTTCAGGTTGGGGAAAAGCTAATTACAGTGTCCTGCAATAGGATTAGTTACAGAAATTAAAAATATGTTTGCTCCCATGATCACAACTTCACTTCAAACCTCAAAATCACAGCTACACAGAAATACAGTATGGTCTATGGGTGCTGTGTTATGAATCTGTGCAAAATTAGGCTATGTTCACACGTAGTAAGACACCTGCCGTTCTGTAACCTGGCCATCCCGGCTGGATGATCTTTACAGCAGTACCGGCCAGAAGATGATCTTTACAGCTGCTGAATTCGATGAGGACGCATCCATGCGCGCCCGCATCCGAATTCCCCGCTGCACACAATGGCCAGAGCCACACGCTCCATTGTGTGAACTGACAGGGTTTTCTGCAGCCGCTATTTAATGAATAGCTGCCGCAGAAAACGGACATGTCAGTTTCTTGCGGCGCCACTAGGGATCCCGGCTGGAGTGTATACTATGTTTATACACTCCGCCTGGGATTCCCTCGGGTGCAATACTACGTAAGTACCATAGTAATCACGGCCGTGATCAACAACGTCCGTGATCACTACGTTACATACGTAGTGAGAGCATAGCCTTAATCTGTAACTCTAAGTGTAAAATTTTACTGTGGTTGTGATGCAATTTAGCTCTGTGTCGGTCTTTTGTGCTTACGGAGTTTACTGTGAAAGATCAGGAATGTGATAATTTAATACTTAGGAGGAAATGTCGTGCAGCGATACGGAATGTGTTTATTATTTTTAATTTAAGAAAGTAGAAAAAGGTGGTTATTTCAACTTTTATTAATAAATGGATTTATTAATATATTAAAAAACATTTTTTAAATTTTTTATACACTCCTGATGTACTGCATTGAGCCATTAAATCTGCACTTGATTGCTACAGCCTTCTTATGGCCAAAGCAACAACTGAGACCCAGCAGAGGCCTCTGGCTGTCTTTACAATGGATGTGCTTCCTGCAATCATATCGCAGAAAGCCGATCTGGTCACTGTGCCACCAAAAACAAGCCTTAGGCATTTTATATGTCATGTCAGCCACAGCCAGGAGCCACCGAGTATGGAGTGGGCTCAAGTCGTGAGGACATTAAGGACAAAATGGTACAACGGTATGTCATGGGTCCTTAAGGGGTTAAAAAGTGATATATTAACTACAAACTATGTATTTTATGTGTAGTGTCAATGGTAATCCTGATTTTACTCCTTTCAAGCCAGCAGCTTACATTGCTTTATGACATTCATCAGCAGCACAAGATAAGACTCAAGCAGCACTTTCAATATGATTATTATCACTTAAACTTGATATATGGTATTAAAGAAATCATTTGATACTTGAAGCATCAGTATTACTGTCATGTGTCGCCACATGAGGATATGCTGTTGGGTCGTATAACTTTCTCTGATTTTAAATTGGGTTTAGAACTACATATAGGCTATGTTCACACACTGGATGAACAATGACCGTTGTTCGGCACTCAAAAACAGCTGTCATTCTTGTGAGTGTCAAACAACGGCTGTTGTTGCACCAGAAATATATTATTCCACAGCCACAGCCATTCCACAGCCATAGTGTCAGGACCAGTCACACCAAACACACATAGACAGTGAGCCCTGAGCTCAGCCCTGCCCACTGTCGCTTCCTAATTGCCGCAATCTGCCCTAAAAATGGCAGCGGACAACTTGGCGGCGATCTCTGGCCTGGATACGTGAAACAATAGACAAGACAAAACGAACAAACACAATAAGAATGGTCAGCAATCCGGGTCACAACAGTCTGGCAGCAAAAGTCCAAAATCGGATCCAAAAGCGTAGTCAGAAAACAAGCAATAAGGTCAGGATGCAGGCGGCAAGCAAAGTAGGTCAAAGATACTAAGCAGGAGTCAGGAGAAGCAAAGAAACAGAACCACAAGCAGGCAGAGACTAATGGTGCGTTTACACAGGCAGATAAATCTGACAGATTTTTTAAGCCAAAGCCAGAAACAGACCTTAAATTGGGAATGGGTCATAAAGGAAATACTGAGGTTTCTTCTCTTTTCAAATCCATTCCAGGTTTTGGCTTCCAAAATCTGTCAGATAAATCTGCCTGTGTAAACGCACCATAAGTCAATAACCGGCAAGGCACAGGCAGAAACAGCTAACTAAAATAGGAGACCAGGAACCAAGTACAGATGATGATAGGAGGGACCAGCTGTCAATCACTGAGGCAAGGCAGGTTAACTGTTACATGACCAGAGGAAACTTAGAAGAACAGACACGGGTGGGGCAGGGAAAACAATTAGCAGACCAGAAGGAAAAAGACACAGTTCAGAGTGGCAAAAACAAAGGCAAACAAAACACAGAATAAATGGAAGATTATTGCTAAAGCGCAGTCTCGGTCGTACCTTACGCACCAAGGACTGCGCCAAAGTTGCATTCATGACACATAGCAAACAACAGCCATTGTTCAATATATTGTGTGAAAAAGAGCCTCTGTTTGCATCGATTTCAATGGGACACATTTTTTATGACAAGAAGTTCTGTTGTTTTAACCCTTTCCCGCACAAGGACGTAACTGTACGTCACCGTGCGGGTGTGGGCGTTCAGAGCGGGGCCGCACGGCGACCTCGCTCTGAACCGGCGCAATCCCGGGTGCCTTATGTAGCCCGGGATCGCAGCTATTAACAGGCACGGTCCGATCGCCATGCCCGCTAATTAGATAATCGGAGGCAGCTGTCAAAGATGACAGCTGCCTCCGATTACCGGATTCAGCCGTTCCCTGGTGTCTAGTGGGGGAGATCGCTCCTCCGGGACGTTGTTCCGGAGGAGCGATCTCCGTTACTGAAGCCGGCTGGGGACCTCTCCAAGATGGCGCCGTCCCCGGCCCGGCACTCGTTTGTTTTCGGCTGCAGCAGCCGAAAGCAAAAGAGTGCCGATCTCATTGATCTTTGCTGTATAACTATACAGCAAAAATCTGAATGAGAGATCAAAGTGTATATACTAGAAGTCCCCCAGGGGGGCTTCTAGTATATGTGTAAAAAAATTAAGTGTTGTTATCAATAAAAAGCCCCCTCCCCTAATAAAAGTCTAAATCACCCCCCTTTTCCCAGGTTATAAATAAAAGTAAATAAATAAATAAACAAACATGTTTGGTATCGCCGCGTGCGTAATCGCCCGCAAAATTGCGCATTTTTGGTCGCATCAAATCCAGAAAAATTGTAATAAAAAGCGATCAAAAAGCCGCATATGCGCAATCAAGGTACCAATAGAAAGAACACATCATGGCGCAAAAAATGACACCTCATACAGCCCCATAGACCAAAGGATAAAAGCGTTATAAGCCTGGGAAGGGAGCGATTTTAAGGGACATATATTTGTTAACAATGGTTTGAATTTTTTACAGGCCATCAGATGAAAGAAAAGTTATACATGTTATATATCGTTTTAATCGTAACAACTTGAGGAACATATAAAACATGTCAGTTTTTCCATAGGACACACGGCGTAAAAACACAGTCCCCCCAAAGAAAAAGAATTGTGTTTTTTTTTTCAATTTCACTGCGCATATAATTTTTTTCTGGTTTCGCAGCATATTTTATGCAAAAGTTCAGCCTGTCATTGCAAAGTACAATTAGTGACTCAAAAAATAAGGGCTCATGTGGGTCTGTAGGTGTAAAAATGCAAGTGCTACGGCCTTTTAAGCACAAGGAGGAAAAAAACGAAAATTAGCCTGGTCCCGAAGGGGTTAATAGGCAACAACAGAAAATATTTTGTAGGAAGTATATATTTAGGAAAAAATTGAGTAGTTTTTTAAACACACAGAGCACAAAGCAATGCTGCACTAATTTCTTTTTAGGAATCCACAATTCACTGTTTTTACCCTTATGCTTCTAGGGGACCATAATACAACACGTAATAGTGTGTGCCACATAGAGCAAGTGCTGCTCTATTACATATCAGAACAATATCCACAATACTGACACATACAAATAATTGGAGTATGAAAAGTATGAAAAGAATCATATCATACCATAAACAAATATTTTTTTTCTATAAGTAGACAACAATCATTTTGTAAAAATGCCACCAAACACTTTAGAATAAAGGGCACCTTCATGCAACTTTGTATCAAAGCATGAGGTTGTAAAAACAAAAATTTCATAAAATTCATATTTGTTTTAAAAGATTGATTCAAGTGGACCCTAAGATGCACAACATTCTCCAGCCTTAGGCTATGTTCACATTATGTAAGAGACCAGCCGTTCCGTGACCCGGCCAGGTCACGGAACGGCCGGTCTCTGCCAAGATCATCCCGGCCGGTACTGTAGTACCGGCCGGATGATCTTTATGGCCGTAGTGTTCTGATGCATCAGAACTCCCCATAGGACACAATGAAGCAAGTGGCCGGAGCTACTCGCTTCATTGTGTGAACTGACAGGGTTTCCTACGGCCGCAATTCACTGAATTGTGGCCGCAGAAAACTGACATGTCAGTTCTTTTCGGCCTGGCATGGGATCCCGGCCGGAGCGTATACGATGTGTATACCTGGCGCTTCTGGCCCCATCTCTTCAGTGACAGTGACTGGCTGTGACGCTGTCCCGTCTCGGCCAGTGTTTGGGGGAGCGGCCTGTCACTGAAGAGCTGAGCCAGTATCAGTGGGGAACACAGCAAAAGGCTACAGAACACTGGGGGAGTGTAGGTACTGTAAGTGTAAACTTTATTATTTTTCATGTAAAAAGCAAGGGCTGCATGGACATCGCTAACAATGTCTGTGCAGCCCTGCCCATGATTACCTAGTAATGTATGGGTTCGGTAATTGATCGCCGATCTAGTAAATTAGCGCTGGCTTACAGCGCTTTGCCACATGATTCTAGGGTAAATGAATACAAAGTAAAGATGTGATAATTCCCTATCTATTGTAATCTCCATATAACATATAGTGACGAGATCAGTGGTCATATAACTCTAGGAACAGACTCAATAGCAGTAAAGTTACTGAAATAGTCAAGTACACAAAAGAAAAAATATTTATACTGGAAAGTAATTGAAACAGAAAGTATATAAGGTACTAAGACAACTTTCCATTAAACACCTTTAAATTGATTTGTGATAGGATTATATAGAACATAAATTATACTAAAACCAACAATTTATTTCCTGTCAGCTTTATGAACACACCAGCTGCACTTTCTTTCATACTAGTAGAATAGAGGCCTCAGTGGGAAATGTCAGGGCAGCAGTATGAAGCAAGGCGCTTGCTGCTATTGGCAAATCTCAGTGCTGTATGCCAACAGGTGGAGGATACCACTTGCTGCCAGCTCCATTATGGAATTTGAGTTTTCTCCACTTTCAAAGGCAGCACAATCGGCTAAATACACCTCTTCATAGATCAAGGGAAGCACTTTGTAATGGTAGCAAAATAACTTGGTATAATCACTTAAAGTGCAATTCTGCTACCTTGCAGCCACGGTCAGACGTACTTACCAGAGATTCCTTAACTGGGACCATGTTCTGTAATTACTTTATAGTAGCCCAGGGATAACTGATCACATTAGATTCTGTAGTTGCTTGTTTTTTTATCAATGACAGCAAAAGAAATCTCAAGGTCTCCCTTTCTGACACAGTGTAAGGGCCCTATTCCACCGGACGATTATCGTTCAGATTATCGTTAAATCGTTCGAATCTAAACGATAATCGTTCGGTTGAAATGCAGTTAATGATTAACGACCGAACGAGAAATCGTTGATCGCTTTATAAGACCTGGACCTATTTTGATCGTTGCTCATTCGCAAATCTATTGCATTGAATAAGACATCGTTCGGTCATTCGCAATAGATACGAACGAAATAGCGAAGAAATAGCGAAGAAAAAACAATCTCAATTACGATCATAAGTAACGATTATTGTTCCATGGTAATGAGTGAACGTTTTCAGGTCTTTCGCAATAGCGGTCGTTCGAGATCGTTAACGATTATGCGAACGATAATCGTCCGGTGGAATAGGGCCCTAAAGCCACTGGGTACGGCATTTCATATTCCCTTATTGACTCCAAGGTAAGATTGGCTGCAGTTTTGTTAGTCATGTTTTTTTTTTTTCTTCTTTTCTGAAAACCAAGCCAAGTGTGAATTGAGGCTAAAGGTAGCGTCACACGTACCGGATCCACAGCGAATTTCACGCTGCGAGTTTGCAGCAAAATCCACTCCGGATCCTGGTAGTGTGAAGTGAATGGGTCACATACTGGCAGCGGGATGAAAATTCCGCCGTGGGTATGTGACCCATTTACTTCACACTACATGGATCCGCAGCAGATTTTGCTGCAAACTGTGGATTTGGTACGTGTAACGCCACCTTTAAACGGAAACATATTATATGTTTTTAAAACAACTATTGCTCTGTTGTCATGGATAGATGTAAAGATTGGAGATAAGCGACTCAAACCATTTAAACGGGCTAAGGCCCGAACTCGAAAAGGAGAAATGACTACTTAACCTCAGGGTAGCCCATAATGCCTTGCAAACAGCTCTCCCAGCCAATCAGGGGGCAGTATAGGGACGAAGTTACAGCCAATGTAAAAGCCTGTGCATGTAGTTTCAGCAGACATTTCAGAAATAGCAAGTGTTACGAGACGATCGCTGAGAGAACAAGTGATCACTGAACAACACAGATAGGAGTAGTAACACACACACACACTATGGGGCTGGGTTTACACTACGTATATTTCAGTCAGTATTGTGGTCCTCATATTGCAACCAAAACCAGGAGTGGATTGAAAACACAGAAAGGCTCTGTTAACACAATGTTGAAATTGAGTGGATGGACGCCATTTAATGGCAAATATTTGCTGTTATTTTAAATCAACGGCCGTTGTATTAAAATAATGGCAGTTCTTTACTGTTATATGGCGGCCATCCACTCAATTTCAACATTGTGTGATCAGAGCCTTTCTGTGTTTTTAATCTACTCCTGGTTGAGGTTTCAAAATACTGACCAAATACTGACTGAAATATACTGTGCGTAAACCCAGCCTAATTTTAAAAACACATAAAAGCTGGCCTGCAGAGAGTGTTTCAATGCAAGTTAATGTAGATACATAGAAGATTGTCAGCAGAAAAAGACCATTATTATAAAACATACAAGTGATAAGTCAAAAGATATTACAATAAGGTAATTGTCAGACTGATACATAAGAATAGAGGACCCTGCCCATGAGGGCTTATAATCTACAAGATAAGGGGAGGGAAACGGAAGGTAAAGGACAGCTAGTGAAAGTGTGGGGCAGAATTATTATAATTACACTTTGAGTGGGAGAAAGGATGACCAGGGTCACAGATGACCTTCCTTCTTCTCTAAGGAGACATTGTAGTGTCTCCTTACATATTAAAGGACAACTCCCGCGGGCCCCCCCCCCCCCCAAAAAAAAAAAACACAGACACACACAGACACCATACACACCATCCCTCCGGTGACGATCGCCACTCCATTCGCCCGTCACCGTCACCGCCGTCCGCCGTCCAGCGATGTCTCTGACTTCCGGGTCCTGGGGATGGAAAAGGCTGCCAGTCGGCTTGCGCACCGGCAGCCTTTTCATTGGCTGGAGCGCATCACATGGCTTCCAGCAACCTCAGCCAATCAGGACTGAGCAAGCTGGAAGCCATGTGATGCGCTCCAGTCAATGAAAAGGCTGCTGGTGCGCATGTGCACCAGCAGCCTTTTCCGTCCCATTCATTCTCTATGAAGATGCCGAGGAGGAAGAAGACCCGGACCGCCCCCTGGCTCTGACGTCGTCGTCACCAGATGCCGCCCGGGAGAAGAGGACCGTGACGATCGTAATAGGTAATGTATACATTCTTTAACTTCCGGCTGGGGGGGTCGGGGGTCCGAAAGTGGGGGAAGGGGGCCAGACCGGGCATTTAACCACATTACAAAGTTATATAACTTTGTAATGTGTGTTAAATAAGCTAAAAAAAATTTTTGTGGGAGTTGTCCTTTAAAGCAATACAAAAACTGGACATCATCAGTAAATCACCAAAAATCACTTTGTGTTTACTAATGGCCTAGCAATGTTACTTGGATTATCATCGTGCAGCCATTGATGAACCCATGGGGGAGTGGTTTGGGCTGTATCCTTTTTATCTTACGTGGGCATGTGGCCTTAGGGTGCTCTTACATGCTGCACTACCAGCTGCAGCTATTGTTTGCGTTATAATTACCAAAGGAACATAGACGTGCTGGTTTAAGCATTGGCAAGTCCAGGTGCAGCCAGGTGATGGCCACAGACATTGTAAAGATAAGACAAAAGACACCAAGTGCCATGCAGTGATATCTACACCCACTAGCTAATCAGTAAGGGCCCTATTACACCAACAGATTATCTGACAGATTTTTGAGCCAAAGCCAGGAACAGACTATAAACAGAGAACAGGTAATAAAGGAAAGACTGAGATTTCTCCTCTTTTAAAATCCATTCTTGGCTTTGGCTCAAAAAAATCTGTCAGATAATCTGTTGGTGTAATAGGGCCCCTGGTGGGCCACTAGAGACCCAGTCCTATTGCCAGTACTACTTGTTCTACTGTTCTATCTGTTTACATTTGAATAAATAATATAATTGTTAATGTACGATGCCATCCCTTTTTTATGGGGGATTATCATGGAAATAAATGCAAATTTGTAATAATGCCCAAAATTACTCAACTTTGCCTGGCACATAGTGTAGCAGCTGTAACTGCTGATGTCTCATAAACAATTGCTTTTATTTTAGGTAATGCTATTATTAAAAATAGGATGCTGTTTTAATTACTATAGAAGTTTAAAACACAAAGCAATCATCCCGTAGCTGATAACTTACAGATTGGTGGGGGTCTGACCACTAGGACACTCACCAATCCTAAAAACGAAGGTCAAATGTACCCAGAGTGAATGGAGCAGCAGTGTGCATGCTTCCCCTTCACTCTGTTTTTTCTCTATGGGGCTTCCTAACAGTGCAGGGTGCTGAGCCCAGCAATGTTCAAAAGTCCCATAGACAGTAAAATGCCAAAGATCATTTTTATTCACTTGGGGGAAATTTAGTGGGGCCCCTATAAAGACCACCAGTAACCTCTCCAGTATGATGGACACCTTCTCTTCAGTATTTTATTGAAAATATATATGTGATGATATGTCCCTATAGCACACGGGGCGCTGAGGATGAAGGTAATGAAAGATATATTAACAGACTTATAATGGCTTAAAAAACTACAGATTATTAGTGAGATGTCTTTCCTGGGATTTGTATCTAATGTGTTTCCTTTAACAGAAATCTTCAGATGTCTACAAACTCCCAGCATCACTCTTGAAAAGGTTCTATGAAGATGATTCCTATGATGGTTTTGTGGGACTTATGGGCAGAAGAAACTCTGGTAAATTAAAAAAAAGTTTATGTATTTAGGTGTTATATTTCTCATTAGTCATTAGATTCCAATTGTTGTCCCATAGCTTGTTTTATAATTTGTCTATTACAGACAGATACATATATACATATCCACAGCAAGGGAGTAAAGCTAGAGCGCTCCTGTTGGCTACATATAACAATCAGTGGGGGGCTCAGCACTGAGAGTCCAACTGATTATACATTTGGACATGTCTGTATGAAGTATCGAAAATTTAACTACCATATGAATAAAGTGTCAGACATAAGATTTAACAAAACATAGTCAACTGATCTCAATAAAATCAGTAGAATGGTCCAACTTTTTTTTACAGAATATTAAAATGGCTCTGTACCCACAATCTGACCCCCCCCCCAAACCCCTTGTACCTTGGGATAGCTGCTTTTAATCCAAGATCTGTCCTGGGGTCCGTTTGGCAGGTGATGCAGTTATTGTCCTAAAAAACAACTTTTAAACTTGCAGCCCCGTGCCCAACGGCCGGGGCTTAGATTGTGTGTGCATTAGGCTGGCTCATTCTCTCTGTCTCTCCTCCCCACCCTCTTCATCATTAGGAATGCCACTGGAAAATTTTCTCCTGTCTGAACATTGCACAGGTGCCTTAACGATCCAGCCCATGTTAAGTATTAAGACGGCTGATGAATAGGAGACAATCTGCCTGGAGCATTCCTAATGATGAAGAGGGTGGGGAGGAGGGACGGAGGGGTTGTGCCAGCCTAATGCATAAACAATCTAAGCCCCGGCGTTGGGCATGGGGCTGCCAGTTTAAAAGGTTTTTTTTACGACAATAACTGCATCACCTGCCGAACAGACCCCAGGACAGATCTTGGATTAATATCAGCTATCCAAAGGTACAAGTGGTTTGGGGGGGTCAGATTGTGGGAACAGAGTCGCTTTAAGTTTAGGCCAACTGTAGAACAGCCAATGAACTGATTACAAATATGTAAAAGCCCCCGTTGCAGTTTTATTAGCACTTTCCTTCAACTTATTAGGCCAAAAAAACATAGAGGAAGCTGTGTGAAAATAAATAAACAGTAGGCCTAAAAACAATTATATCCTTTATTATATCTTTCCCAACATAAAAGCATTTGGCTGCAGTGGTATAATATAGCAGCGACCAAAAAGTAGTCATGATGTTACGCGTTATGTCATCTGAGGGATTCATAATAGTAGCATACTTTATGCAGATAATTCTTTGGTTCTAAAGTCTTTAAAGCTGCAGAGGTTGTATAACACTTTGCTGCCCGTCTTAGAGCAGGTACCCACTCCACTGTGTACACCCTGGTATAGGGCTATGGCATATGGATTGATATTGTTTCTATGGATATAATGTAAGAAGACAAATAATTGCTCTAATGCAACCATGTTCCACAAAAATTATGACCTAAATTCTATTATGTCTTTTCTGGGTCTTCGAACAAGGTTAGCTGTTAGCATTGGCATTACAATAAATGAGGCATCTTGGACCATACAAGGAACCTGGACACAGTTTTTGTATGTGTGCTCTAAAGCCAAACTAACTATATTATACAAAGTGCATTTTCTGAAATAATGTTTCAAATAATATTTATCATTTTTTCAAAGTAATACAACCAGTAATGTACTTAATAATAAGCTGAAAGAGTTAAAACCAGTATGAAATAATATTAAATTTGTCAAAATGGCTGTCCTTGCAAAAAGAAGTGCATGTGTTATTAATATAAATTTACTCTAGTTTATTTATAAGACTTCCAAGGCGATAGCAGTGCAGTGTAATGGGGCATAGAATGCAGTACAAGTAACATTTATACATAATAGATAGCAGTATGTAGGGTGTAAAGAGCAGCTGGGGCAGGAAGCAGATGTGAGCAGCAGGTGAGATGAAAACACAGATTATTAAACCTTTCTAGTGACATCTGGGTAGAGAAATGTGTAACATCAAACACAGCGAACCTTTATAACACTAAATTGTTTTATTGTTTTACAGATTCCAAGGAGTTTTCATCATTTCCTCTAAAACGTAAGTACGATGTAGAATAACAGGGTTGATAGTATAAAAGCACCATAGTATACAAAATAAATATATATGTATATATATATATATATATATATAATATCCATTGGAATCTAATGGTTTCTATACATAACACGTCAATTTTTTAGTCCTGATCAGTCGTGGACCAAGATGCCACCCGCTAAGCTCTGCCTTAGGCACTAGAACTTCAGTGACTAGAAATATGGTTCTGTATCTGGTAACCAAAATTCTGCACCAGACATGCATTGCAATGTACCAGAGAGTTTAAGGTCACACCTGCACATTTTAGGGCTATGCTCACACAATGTATGTTTTGCATAATTCATGGCCGTTGTTGCAATTAGCAACAATGGCCGTGATTTATGCAAAACAGTACATTGTATTTGAATGAATGGAATCCCGGCCGGAGCGTATACACATAGGGGGACATTTATGAAGTCCGGTGTTTTTTACGCCGGGCTTACAAATGTCCACGCAGCTCCGGAGCTCAGGGGATTTATGTAGAGGCACATTGCCTCTACATAAATTCCGATCGCACGGAGCCAGTCCATGCAAAAATTTTGAAACCTACACCAGCTCAGAAAAAATGATAAATGCGGCGCATGCAGAGGCCACGCCCCCTCTGTGTGCTTCCGCACCCCCCGTTACGCCCCCACCCCACTGGCGAAGGTGGCACAGAAGGGGCTGGTGCAAAAAATATTCACAAAAATACCCTTTGCGAATATTTTTTATGTCAAACAGCCCCATCTGCACCCAAAAAAGGCATTTTTGCCTTTTCATACATGTCCTGCATAGTATACGCTCCAGCCGGGATTCCAACCGGCCGCACGAAAAACTGACATGTCAGTTTTGTGCGGCCGCTATTCATTGAGTAGCGGCTGCACAGTGTAGCGGCTGCACTCTCCATTGTGTGCGATGTGATTTGGGATGCGGGAGCACACAGATGCCACCGCATCAGAATTCAACAGAAATGAAGATTATCCGATCGGGACTGCAGTACTGGCCGGAATGATCTTCTCTGACACCGGCCGTTCTGTGACTGGGGTCACAGAATGGCCGGTGTCATACGATGTGTGAACCCGGCTTAGCACTGTATTCTGTCTGTATGATGCAAGTTACAGAGAAAAAGTTGACTTTATCAGCTATTCCTATTTGTGTAATGTATTTATAGACCATACTGTATGTTCTTTCAGTTCTTTCACCACACTGACTGTAATATGAACTGTGCATTATATAACAGGCCAAAACTCACACTGAGGTCTTCAGCCAAATAATTATATGTACAATAATACAATATTATAACACTAAATTATAGATTTTCCTAATCTAAAGTTTCCTATTTGTACGTTACAGGAGACATGCATGACTTTTTTGTGGGTTTAATGGGAAAGAGGAATCTACAGACAGGTAGGTCTTTATTATTACTATGAAACTCATCCACTCTATTTAAATAGCACTAAGTAAATTGTGTAAGCACATTTTTATCCACCAACAGAGACATACACATATAGGATCTACTCTGAAATACTCCTCATTTAAAAAGTAAATTCAACAACAGGTGGAACAGCCACAGTGTGGCACCATTGGGGATATAGGATCATGGGACATGCACAGCATGTAGTAGTATACATAGTACTGTGACTCTAGTATAATAAAGCACAGAACAGCTTGGAAGATTATACATCAGCATATTAATTTGTTTACATGCTGTCACAGTGCTATTAGTGGTGCAAAATCTATGTTCATACATTGCACAAGCAGAAAACTAGACATAAATATGATAACCATTTTTAGGTGCAGATTTATATGTACATTCCCATTCAAAAGAAAGTGTAGGTAAACTTTCAGACAGCTTCTGACATGTCATGAGTTGTGATCAGTGAAGGTCCAGCTGATGAGAGCCCCACTTATCGCTAGAATAAAGAGAGCGAGGCAGTGCTTTTCCCCTTTTTCAGCTGAGCTTTTCTTGGTATGCCAAATTTAAAGGGGTTGTCCAGCGAAAATCTTTTTCCTTTAAATCGACTGGTGTCAGAAAGGTATATAGATTTGTAATTTACTTCTATTTAAAAATCTCAAGTCTTCCCATACTTATCAGCTCCTATATGTCCTGTACCAAATTTTGTTTTATTTTCAGTCTGACACAGTGCTCTCTGCTGACATCTCTGGCCGAGACCGAACTGTCAAGAGCAGGAGAGGTCCACTAATATTCACTGGAAGGAGCGAGCTGTCCAGGGCGGATTGGTGCACTGAGGGTGGTAGAGCGGCCCCCAATGCACCAATACGCCTCAATAGCATATGAAGTAAACTACAAATATCCTGAAAATGGAGGATTAAGGTTAGAATATTACCTTTATCCTCAGCACCCTATGCGGTATAGGGACATATCAGCCGGTTAGAGGCTTCTAGTTTCCCTTTGAGCTATAATGCATTTAAAAAAACTTCAGACCCCCTTACCTTTGTCGCATATTGTTCTGCTGCGGTATTATGCTAAAATAAAATTTCAAAAATTCAAATACATTGTTTTTGCTAATTTATTGAAAAGGAAAAACTAAAAAATATTGCATTGACATAAGTATGCAGATCTTTTACTCAGTATTAGGCTACGTTCACACAGAGCAAAAGGAGCGGATTACGCAAGGAAATATTTCCGCCTGAAATCAACTGACACTGAATTCCGAGCAGAATATAAGCAGAATGCAAGCAGAATCCCTGCGTATTCTGCTAGGAAAGTGTTCAGCTCGTAATCAGCTCTTGACAAATTCAGCGCGGAATACTCGAGGAATCCGCGCTGAATCCGCATGCATTCAGCGCTGAAATTCAGCGAGTATTTGGTGAGTAAACTAGACTATACCAGAACATATACTAGAATCCTCCTCCCCCCCCTTTTCCCCATTTCCGCGCTGATTCAGCGAGTAATTTCCGCTTGTATTCCGCTTGTATTCCGCGCTGAATCCGCGCTGAATCCGCGCTGAAACAGAAAATCAGAGCCCCATTGATTTGTATAGGCTTCCGCTAGCGGAAGAATGAACATGTTCATTCTTCTGGCGGAAAGCGGATTAGTTCAGTGCGGAAATTCCACTGTGTGAACTGCAGAGCAGAATTTCCATTCAACACAATGGAAATTAGCTCTGCACCTATTTTAACGGCTGAAATTTCAGCGCTGATTCAGCGCAGAAATTCAGCTGCTTTTGCTCAGTGGGAACGAGCCCTTAAGCTAAAGCCCCTTTGGTAAAGAATCCATCATCCAGTGTTTTTGGGTATGATGCCACAAGGTCTGCAACTCTAGATTTGGGAATTTTTGGCCATTCTCTGCAGATTCTCCTGAGCTCTGTCTGGTTGGATGGAGACTGTCGGTGGAGACATTTTATGGTCTCCCCAAAGATGGGTTTTAAAGGAGGCACTGTCACTACAAATAACTTCTTCTAAATCAATCCAATCCTGTTTAAAAAAAAAAACTTTTTTTCAGTATAGATGTATTATTTTTTTTCTTAGTTTGCTCTAGAAAAACCCTATAAAACTCACCACTAGGTGTTTAAATCTTAGTTGTGAGCGAGCTTAGTAATGTGGGCGTGCTTGCAGACATTGACAGAGGATGGAGACTGAGGGTGGGAGAGTATCATACCAACAAAGGGAACACCTATTTTTTCATTTTTGAGAACTGCTAGAGAGACTGCTGAGGGAAGGAGGCTATTACTGGGACTAGGAGGGGAAGAATTTTAAAATAACCCACCAGCAAGAATGCAGGTAGCACTACAAGCCTGCATATTTTTTTTATTTTACCTAGTGACAGGTACTCTTTAAGTCAGGGCTCTGTCTGCGCCTCCAAAGTACATTGACAAAGTTGTCCAAAGTTGTCTTGTTGATAGCTAAACCCTTGGCCCAGTCTGAGGTCCATAGAACTGAGGATCAGGTTCTTATTCAGAATATCTCAGTAGAGATTTCCCTTAACCCTAACCAGTCTTCCTGTCCAAGCTGATGCCCCCCCCCCTCAATCTGGTTTACTATAGGGATGGTATAAGCGGGTGATGAGCAATGCCTGGTTTCCTCCAGACATGAGAGTTAAAATTGAGGCCAAAAAGTTAAAGCGTAACTGTCATTTCAGGGTTATTTTTCTGAAAACATTAAATATCAACAGAACAAGCGATTTTAAGAAACTCTGTAATAGGTTTTATGTACTAAAAGAGTTTCCTTCTAGACTGAAAAAGCAATCTCCCAGCCTCCCCCCTCACATCAGAAGAAGCAGGATTTCTGTCTCCATTATGTGGCTATGGAGAGGGGAGGGGCTGTTAGGAGTGACTGAGCACGGAGGATTTCTGCAAAGCACAACACCCTGCAATCTTCTCTCAGTAAGTTCATAGATAAGCACTGACCTTTCTGACACCTGAATCCTGCGGTTTAGGTGCCCAGAGAGTCTACAAACAGCTGACCTTCATGTCACCTCTTCCTGCTTCCTCATCTCCCTCAGCCCCTCCCCCCTTCATAGGCTTACAATGGAGAGAGCAGAGTCCGTCTTCACTGGCTTCTCTGTAATGAAGACGTGTTTGCCTGATAATGCACAGATAAGAAGTCGGGGGGGGGGGAGGCTGGGAGATTGCTTCTTGAGTACAGAAAGAGGCTTTTTTGGCTGATGAAACCTATTACAGAGTTTCTTAAAATCGCTTATACTACTGAATTCTGCAATAAAAAAAAAAAAAACATGACAGTTACGCTTTAAATCTAGCTTTTATCACACCAGGGAATCTTCTTTCTCACACTCCTTTACATGTTAGTGACCACTTTTTGACCACTCTGCCAATAAAACCAAATTGGTGGAGTGTCTGAATACTTATGTCCATGTTAAATTTTAGTTTTTCTTTTCTATATTATAAGTTTCTATATTTTCAATATGGGGTGTTGAGTGTAGATTGATGGGTTAATTAGTTTTTTTTTTTTTTATTTTAGTACAAGGCCTTGACATAACAAAATGTGAAAGAAAGTGAAAGGGACTAAACACTTTCCAAATGCATTGTAAGGTTATGTTCACACAGCATCAAAAATAGAGAAAAGGCAGCCGACTTTGCTATTTAAAAAAACGTCTGATATTGCTCTGCAATGCATTGAAGTCAATGGGAAGACGGACTTCCAATGCACACAATGTATTAAATAACGGACGTTATTACTGTTATTTTTATTAGTTGTTCATACACAGTTTTTCTTTTGTCACCATTCTTTCTCCGTTTTTACTATTAAATTTAATGGACTTTTCAATTAAGCAACACCCAAAGGCCAATTAGTAACCCCAAACTAGAATAATGTACAAACACCAGTTATTGGCCAGGCTGCTAAATAAGGTCTGTTATTTTAGACTCAAAATGACGAACATAATTTTAAATGGAGCTGAAAAAACATGTGAACATAGTCTAAATTTGAACACGAATTTAGGAACATTAGGATGAGCTTCAGTTGCAACTGTGTTGGTTGTTGAACATGTTTCCTAAGAAAAAAAAAAGTTTCCCTTATATATGAGCTATGAAGGTATGTTTACATACAACTGTTTGATGCAACAGTTTCTGCGCATTGTTCTATACATGTGAATGGGCTTGAACCTTAACGTCTGTTGACTTTTACAGGCCCTTCTAATTAGTATGGAACAATTGTAGAAACATCTGCAAAAAAAAAGTGCAGCTAGTTTTTCATCAGGGTAGCCATCTAGCCTTTAGGAAACCCCTAGGTCTAGTTATATTTTCATATGCTTTTTTTCATACTAACCATGTCTATCTCTAATATTTCAAGGCAACCCAAGTAATGAAGAGAACGAGGCTGAGCCTGATTCCAGGTACTCAACAAAATGCAGAATGAAGTAAGTATTTGCACAGTTGTATAATTGTTCTAGATGTAATGCTAATTATTACCTCTGACTTATTTAGTCATTTGGTGATGAAACAGTGTACAAGAATGCTACTTGAAACCATTGGAATGATTATCTATCTAAGGCCATGTTCCTACTGCTTACAAACAACCATTCCACGCAAATGGCCTTTGTTTAACGTTACCTATGGCGGAAACATGGTCATTAATTCCAGCGGGTGATAGTGTTAAACATTGGTCGTTCACGCATAACGGCCATTGTTTATAAGTGTCTAAACCAAATTTTAAGCTAACTTTATGCCAAAATCATGTACCAAGATTTTGGTGCATGGAGTTGCAATACAGCCATGTATGTGCTGCTGACGTCAAATGTAGTCATACTATTGTGACTTGACTGTGTGAATCCTATAGAATATGACTAGTAATACAATGTAGTTAAAAGATGCACAACAACATTTTAACATTTTAAATATACAGTGGTGGTTTTAAAAGTGCATGCAAACTGACATGACTATGGGTAGGATATAGCTTGAGAAGGGGCAGGGAAGGGGCAGTGATACCTGATGTGGTCCCACCAACTCATCCTGCCTACTTGCCTCAACAGTCCTAGGTGACTGCAGACAACCACGGTGACGGTCCCTACTTGCAAAAAGGTGATTACACAAAGCAAGGACATGGTAAACTTACATACAAAAGGTAGTCAACAGGCCGGGGTCAAACCAAATGACAGCAAGGTACATTAAAAAAAAGAATAGTCAGGTAACAGAGCCGAACTCAGGGAAGGTGAGGTAACAATACAGGAAAAGATATGGAGATGCTTGCACCCTAGGGAAACTAGTCTAATAGCCAGTGTGGGTATCAGGGCATTGATACACTTTGTATTCTAAAACATAGAAAACAAATATCAAATCATGACTAAGAGCACAGCCATGTACCATGAGGCGAGGACCATGCAGAGGTTCGAATAAGCATGAGCATAATAAAAACACTACCAAATATTCAAATCAACTGCCCTGTGTTGAAGGGGTTGTCTGGGCTACAAGAGTTTTTTTTTAAATATGTGGCCTGGGCTGCAGGTGGGGGGCCAGTATACTGGGATTGATTGTGCATTGATTTAATAATATATCCCATAACCCTGTTCAGCATACTAGTGGTATGATGGTTTACTGCATTAGCACTTAATGACATGCATTTATGTTGTTGGAGTAAATTGGTTTACTTGTTTTGATATACTAGCACTTTACATTATGGGATCGTTCACACGGTGTAAATTGGAGTCTGTACCGCAGGCTTCGTTTGAAGTTCCGCCTGTCCCATTCATTTGTTAGGATGTCTCACGCGCACTCCGCTATCTGCCCAACGAATTAACATGTCAATTCTTTAGGCGGATGGCGGAGTGCATGTGAAACATGCTATTAAATGAATAGGGAAGCGGACTTATCTTGAAATTCTGTGCATATTCCATAGTGTTATTGTCCCAGTAGCATGGCCTCCCGCCTCCCCAAGTCTTGTTCTTAAATGTTGTGTTGTGTAATGGTGACAATAAAGATTTTTCATATTTCTAAATTGGAATTATCTGGTTTGATTTTTTGGGGGTACAGGACACTTTTTTGTAGGTGTACTAATTTATGGCAGAATATCATATGTACCAGATTATTTTTAGTTAAAATACTGTATATGTTCCTCTAGGAAGAATAGGTTTTATATTGTATATATTACCAAACTAATTGCATCGCTGGATAGATATCAGTGAAAGCTTTCAGAATATACCTTCGTTGCCTGTCTGTGTTTTTATTTTCACACAAAAAAAACAAAAAAAAAAACAAGTTTCTTTGGGCTGTGAATGGTGTCAAAGAGGCAGAGCTTATTAGTCCATGGGCTCTAGCTAGGCCTCACTGTGCTCCAGGCCTGCCCCTGCATAATCAGCCACATACACTCGGCATACAGCACAGTGAGGTGTATTAGCACTAGAGCCCAGGGAATAATAAGCTCCGTCCCTTTGACACCATTCACAGCTCAAAAAAAGGTGGTTTTTTTTAACGAAAATAAAAACACGTACTCCGGCACCAAAAGATATGTTCTGAATGTTTTCTGTGATGTCTATCCAGTGGTGCTGTCTGCTCAGTAGGCAGTCAGGGGGTTACAGTTTCACTTTAAAGGGAACCTGTCACCGGGGACGTGGGCACAGAGCCCGCCCGATCCCCCGCATACTTACCCTTTCCGAGTTCCGTTCCTGGAGCCGGTCTCGGGAAGAAGATATCAGCGCCCGAGCACCGCTGAGATGAGTCCAACGCCCATAGAGAATGACTGGAGCCATCATTCTCCATGGACTTCGGACTCATCTCAGTGGCACGCGCACGGCTTCGGGCGCTGATATCTTCATCCTGGGACCGGCTTCAGGAACAGGACTCGTCGGAAAGGGTAAGTATCCGGGGGCTCTGTGTCTGCGTCCCCGGTGACAGGTTCCCTTTAAGTAATATGGAAATCTAAACAATAATTGTAGTACTTTTTGTGCATTGATCACACGTTTTTGTTTCAACAGGTTCAGACGTTCAGTTTAAGACGTACAGAAGACTTGGTCCTATTAACGTAAACATTAATAGTCCAATGCCCAACACACTGGATTTCTTATTTTGTATCACTGAAGACAAGACCCACACACCTATGTTGCAATATAGCTTCACCCTCCTCCATGAGATTGTGTCCCATTATGCTTCTTCATTTAAACATCACATATCAATCAAAAGGACAAGTGACACATATGAACATAACTGTACTGGATGTCTTTCAAAGCGATACCCTTTACATCTGCATATACATGTGTTTGTCATATCATGTATGTAGTATGACACTTGCCACATCTATTCTGATCTTTGTGAATAGCATATAAATGTTGGCAACTTATTTGTGGTGAACAATGAGGCAATGATAATGCTGTCGTCCTGTAATTTAATTTGCTAGTCATGGTACTGACTACAAAGAAAGGTTTGAAGCTGGGTGCCTTGTGAAGGAATGATGGGATCAATAAAGACGTGCAAGGGTTTGGATTTAAGAGATGGAAATAAAGGCCTGTTGTCCTCTACATATACCCTTAACTATCACCATCGATAATTTTGTCAACCACAATATCAGAGATGCTTAACTGATAACTATGTAGCTTCAACGGGAAATAATCACCTTCAAAAATAATAATATTTTTACATATGATCTCCTGTGTTGAGTCTTCTTCTGTGAATACAACTTATCCTTTTTTATAAACAGTAATATGGACGTTATAAAAATAAAAAAGGGAATCTGCCAGCTGCAATTCACGTTCCAAACTGCTGACACTGTTAGATAGCTGTTAGGTCAAGGAGACACATGGTACCTTTCATATGACTGTCTTTGCTTCCAGAACATAGAAAAATGCTTTTATTCTCCAGTCAAAAGTGTTCAAGAATAGAGATGAGCAAATCTAAACCACGCTGTGCCTCGTCCAATCCTAGAGAGTTATACCGGATACAGGCTATGACTTGCTCAAAGTTCACTCACCTCTATCAGAGAGGCTTCCCTAAGCTCCTGTTCTTATGTGGGCTGTAACACCTCCTCCTATCCCTGGAGCTTATCTTGCAGCTGACTGTATAGGAGGGGGGAGGTGTTAAGGCTCTTTAACACAGGCCATGATCAGCCAGAAAAGTTCTCACTTATCAGCTGATTTTTTAGTGTGGCTGTAAAATTTATCGTTATTGGCTGCACTCTCTGCAGGAGATGTGTGGCTGCTAACAATGAATGCTAAAGGCCTCACAAATGATTGGTGGCCAACCCCTTTACCTTTTTTGAAAAAATTCTTAAAGCGTTGAATTCCCCCCAGGATACCCCTTAAAAACATATTCATGTTGCCGTGGAGTGGTGCCCAATATAACTATTTGGTGGTGAACCACACTGATTTCCTCCTGCCTATCTTGGACCCTCCTCCTCGTAGTACTGATGCAAGCAGCAACAACATGCTAGGTCATTCTGTGGTATCACCCATGTAATGTTGATTCACAGAAATACCAAATAATAATAATAGCTTTATTTATATAGCGCATTTAGTTACTAGATCAGCAACTCATGTCCAGAAATGTACCATAGTACCCATAACTTACAATCAAGAAAATAATCCAGAAACCTATTGAACTGTTTTAGTGAATCCGGTAGAGGGTTTCATAATCTAACTGCTCTTACTGAAAATGAATGTACCACACTTCATTGGTGCGATTATAATTATTACTGAATTATACATCGGGTAATGAAAGCTTAGAGGAAGACTATACAACTATGTAAGCCCCTCCATAATAATCCTTATTAACAGTTCGACTCGGATGGGTTTGAAAGGGAATATTTTAATTAGAGGTGGAGATCTCTCTTTCTGTGTTGTGTTTGAATATGCGAGGTTGCGGCCATGTGGACCCTTGTTGTAAGATCTGTAGACGGTTTCTTGGAGAAAAGGAACAGAATGCATTAAGGTGCAAGTCTTAAAGACTGTAATTACTGGACAATTTATAAAAAAACAGACTGAGCACAAAGCCGAGACAATAAAAGAGGAACTTTCCTGCTTTCCTCTTAGAAGATCTCATTTTCAATCAAGTCATGTAAAATAGCACAATTAGGGTAATTTAAGTTCGGAACACACAGCAGTCAGACGCTTCCCGGAGCATGATAAAAGTATAATAACATTTAACACAGTCCTAAACATGAATAGATTTACCAGCATTGGTTCATTAACGTCAGATTGTTAAGCCACTGTGTGTTTTCCAGTTTCTTTCACTGCATTCCAGATATGCTGGTGGTTTCTGACTTTAAAATACTTGTAGGAAAATACATAACATTAAAATAATAGAAAATATTAAGCTAGACAATCAAGCCCTAACTTAGTAGTAATAGACTCCAGCATAGAGGGTTTGATGCCTTGTCCCAACTATGTGTTAATATGGTTCACAATAAACACAAATAATACCTATTCATTATTCCTTAAAGAGTTCCAATATCACAATCTCACGCAAACCACAGTTACAGTACATATAGTGAGGCATAACTATAGGGATGGGGGACAAAGGTCAAAGGTTACCCAAGCAGGATTGGGAATAAGTTAAAAGAAAAAAAGCTAGTGTAATACAGCTGTATTTTTGGGTCCATTCAAGGCTTTGATATGACCATATTATGCCTGTGGAAAAACGGCATTAGACTGATAACTGTACTACGGGCGTATGTTCGCAGTTCGTACGCATCCGGCCGCATGTCGCTTATTAGTTTCAGCCGCCCGTAGTTTCAGCCGCACATGTACGGAGGCGTACGAGCTACGGCCGGACTCATACGCAGTGTGAACATAGCCTTAAGATGCAAGAACACATTGCCAAGCAGCAGCATGTATTCCTCCTCCTCACCTTCCTGCCCTGCATGATTGATGTAGAAGGCTGGAGTGGGGGAGGGAAGAGGTGATTAATATTTTTAACTGGGACATGGACTTTGACAACCACCGAGGTCCAAGTATGTGCCATTTTCTAGTGGCTAAGGCCCCAGCGGAAACATTACATAGTTACATAGCTACTACGGTTGAAAAAAGACACATGTCCATCAAGTCCAACCAAGGAGGGGATGGATGTAGGGAAGGGTATCCAAGTGGGATATTTAAAAAATTCTCAACAAGAGCACAGCCCACCATTGTCCCCCCCCCCCTCTTCCTCCTTCCTTATGTGAGCAGTGAAGACTGCAAAAAGTAATAAAATTTTGTTTAGCAACTTTATGTTGTCTATGTGAGGTGATTAGGGGTTGCTAGATAGATTTTGCAAGGGCAGGTGTTAGTGTACCGCAAAGTGTTTGTGAAGAGGCCTAAATGGTATATGCCTTCCCTATGTCCCAAACACTCACTTTTTAAAGGGTTGTAAATGCACTGCAGCTGATCCACATAGTCCAGGATAACTTAACCACTTGAATGCTTTACTTAACAGTTCTTAAAGTGACAGTACACAATGACTTTTGAGAGCAAGTTTGAATACAGTTTGTGCTTGAAAACGATTGCCACTTGAATTACTTAAGGATAGCTGTGGAACTTAGTAAGTTTTAAGTAGGAGAGTAGATAAGGGGCTACCAAGGGGACCTTTCTTGGTGGTCCAGAACTCCCTCAGGGTGACCTTAAGACTTTATGAAAGAATACCTATACTCACGGTTTAGAGCTAGTCCCTCAAGATTACTTTAGACAATTGAGCAGTATCAATGGGGTACTTTGGCTTTAAGTGCACTTAACACACTGGGTACAGTCCTGAGAATACTTGTTGGAGAAACTTGACATCTCATTGGTGGGAACATTCTAGAATAGGCCTTTGGTAGGCCAGGGCTGTGGGACGTGGCTGGCAATCACATTCTTGCACCATTAACAACATAAACATACAACACAATATTCCCCAATAGACTTTTCAATGTGATAATTTTTAAGCCTAGAACTACTGTCTGGTGGCCTAAAGTGAATACTACATGTCTGGGTATAGGGTAGAGGGGAGCATGGGAACATTTACCAAAATACCTCAGTGCCCATTGACAATATACAAATACCTAATCTTCGCACCACGGCTGCAATGCTGAACGGTATCCTCAGTCTTTAGAGACTCTCACTCTCTGGATGGATGAATGACGTCAGTACGCTACGTCAATTTCAGGGACAACCCCCTTTGTTAACGCTTGACAAAGGGGGTTGTCCCCAAAACGGACGTAGCGTACTAACGTCATTCATCCATCCAGAGAGTGAGAGTCTCTAAGGACTGAGGATACCGTTAAGCATTGCGGCCGCGGTGCGAAGATTGGATACCTGACGTCCTGTACACTGTGGTGACTTGCTTCATATTTTTCGTGCTTGTTATATTTATGTGATAAATTTTTCAAATACAAGAAGAGAATTATTTTGCAACTGGAAGTTGTTTTGGTTTCAGGAGTCTTGGAGTCACACAGTGCGATTAGGCACTAGTCTAAATACGTTTTTAAATACACAGATACCTAGCAGTGGCATCTGTTTCTTTACACTGCATGTACTGCCGATGCAGCACGATAAGAAGCCTGGACTAAAGAATTTGGACTGTCCCAGTATAAATGACCATGTAGGTCTTTATATATTATCGCCTAAATTAATCTAGAAAAACCAAGTCAAATGGTAAAAACACAGCTCTCAAAAAATCCTGTTTCTAAGGATCGGAGTGACTTCATTTTATGCAAAGTACAGCAATTCTCCTTAGCGGGTGTGCACACAGTCAGTTTAATATACAGTGTAGGAGTTTAGAACTGTGGAAATAATTGTCCCGCTCACTTTGCTTTTTATTCAGTGTTAGCTTGTGGAAATTGCCAGGCAGTTGAATTCCATTAAGTTCAGAAAAGCGAAGAATGAAGCTATTTCAATTCTAAGTATGTTTGCTAGGAATGTGAGGGAAATTGGTTCATTGTCTTCTTTTTGTTGTATAATAGTATTGTTTTCATGCTTTATGTGCCCCTTGATGAGTGGAATCCTGATTTTAGCTTGTGCGCCAGACAGTATTGTCTCTGGAAATCTTTGCATTTATTTACAATGCTATAAAGAGTTGAGCAGTTGCTCTGACTAGCATACTAAGAATAGAAACAAAGGCAATAAAAATAGGCTTGATCAACTTTTAGGTGCCACTATTTTTATTTAAAGTAAACCTGTGGGGGGAAAACAGGCCTTTATGGGGTACTGACGTCTATAAGATGCCTTATTTTTATACAAACACAACATAAAATGGGACAAGCATAAGCCAGACAAAACCTATGACACATTTTATCATTGTTTTAACCAAGTTTTCCAATTTTTGTATCTGTCATGTTAAAAAGTAAATGTGACTTCGGGTCAGGCTTTATAACTCCTTTTCTGCTTGTACTTTCATACCCTGCCATCCACCTGGTAACTAGAGACGAACCTGCGTATGAACCTGGACTCTCGGCTTCTGATTCCCGCTGCCTGCCTGCTCTGTGGAGAGGGTGGATACAGCCGGAGGATCGCCTGGAAAACTGGGATACAGCCATAGCCATAGGCTGTATCCCAGTTTTCCAGGCAGTCCTCCAGCTGTATCCACCCTCTCCACGTAGCGGGAAGACAGCGGGAATCAGACGCCGGGAGTTCAGGTTCATACGAACCCGAACCTCAGCAGGTTCCTTCATCTCTACTGTTAACCTCACAATACTCCAACAGATCTAGCAGAGTTGAGTTGTGCCTAAAATGACTGCAGGCTTTCAGCTGTTCTAAAGCTGAGGGTCTCATTGCTGTAGGTCAAACCAGCCATGTGTATAGGAGTGAGATATAGCAGCCACAGCACAACTGTGTTTTAGGAAACACCCTACCACCCATGCCTGTAGCAGCATGCAAAACTCAAGCATACATACATATGATCCCACACAACAGGGTTGTCAACATACTCCTAGAGAGGAACCATCTCTTTACAGAGCACTCACCTTTAACCAAAGGGCCAGTACACTAGTAGAATTATTATGGGGTTATTAGAAGTACTAACCTTTAAAAAAGCTATAAAAACACACAGGCATAGATTTGTGGCATAATTTGCACTCTTGATTTGATTCTTTTTGTTGGACACTTACTGGCCCCATCTCATTCTGGTTAAATTCTCCCCTATGTCTCCTGATATGGCAGCACTGATGGATCACCAGCCCTTCACACAGGAGTGCTTACAGGTGCACAAAAAAGTTTGACCCCAACACATTATTGCAAAAGTAATAGTAAACTGTTACACGTTTTTACATACATACGCCCTAACCTGGGCTAGCTACTGAGAATTGCAACATGAGTTTTAGAAGGCAAGGTAAATTCGATGCTAATGTAATGCTGTTGTAATAAAAAATACAGTAATTGCTCATGAGTTATAGTGATAGTGATAGGTGGGATGCCAACACCCAGCACCTACCAAATAGCTGTTCGGTGCCCACACTACATAGTGAATGAGCAATTTGGGGGATATTTACTAAGCAGTCTAAATTGTGTGACTCTTCTAGTGAGGGTTGGTGGATATTTGGTTCCAATATCTTGTGACTGATTTATTAAAATGTAACGATGCCATTGTTAATGTATCTAAGTAAAAAGTTACAAAAAAAAGTTGCAACATTGTCGCAAAAAGTAATAAACTGCACAAACATATTCACCTGGTAGTGACTAAATGTAAGACTGCTCCAGTTTGTGTAACTTTTTGTAATGTTGCAAATGATAAATTGGCCAATAATCCAGGACCATGCAAACTTTTGGGTAAATACTCAAAACAGGCAGATTTTCCAAAAATTGCATTTAAAGTATTTGCCTGTCCAATACTGGTTCATAAATTGAAAAATGGGCAAAAAGGTTCAATTATGCACCTAAAAATAGGCGCAAAGCCCTTGACAAATTTCCCCTTTGTCTCCATCCACTGTGTAGTGGCGGCAACCTGTGACTGCAGCTCTGCTCCTGTTTGCTTAAACATGCAATATCTCCTAATATTTCATTGGATGCACAAAGTCCAATGAGAGCCAGAAATATGGGCTCTAAAGATTGTCTGGGGAGCCCCTCCCGCACCTTCCTGTGCTCCCCCCCCCCCCCCCCCGCTCTTACCTGCTCGCTGTGGACATATGTAATAGCACCAGCACAAAACCAGAAATGAGAAGCAAGCGAGCACTGGCTTGACAAGTCAGCACTCACTTGCTCCTACTGATCGCCCCGTGTAATAGGGGCTTAGGGTGCGTTCACACCTACCGGATCCGCAGCGGATTTTCATGCTGCGAGTTTGCAGCGAAATCAGCTGCAGATCCTGTACTGTGAAGCTCAATGGGTCCCATACACTGTCGCTGCCTGCATGGGACCTGGCCCCTTTAACCCCTGCACCGCCGCCATCCGCCCACAGCTTACAGCCCCGGCCCCCATAAACCCCCGCACAATCGCCACCTGGGGCCCCCAGCATTCCCGAACGCAGCCCCGGCCCCGAGCATACATCACCAGCTTGGGCCGTGGCTGTGTGATGCTCCCGGCATTTGGCATGCGGGGGTTTAAGGGGGCCGGGGCCGTAAGCTGTGGGTGGCCGACGGCGGCGCAGGGGTTAAAGGGGCCGGGTCCCATGCAGGCAGCGGATTCGCTGTGTGTATGGGACCCATTGAGCTTCACAGTACAGGATTCGCAGCTGATTTCGCTGCAAACTCGCAGCATGAAAATCCGC
This sequence comes from Dendropsophus ebraccatus, assembly GCF_027789765.1. Taxonomy (NCBI): domain Eukaryota; kingdom Metazoa; phylum Chordata; class Amphibia; order Anura; family Hylidae; genus Dendropsophus; species Dendropsophus ebraccatus. Next base: position 65,082,547 of record NC_091458.1, read on the forward strand.
TGCGGATAGGTGTGAACGCACCCTTAAAACCTAAGCTCTACTGGATACTAAAAATATGTCTTTCTTGTGTAAAGTTTTGCAAAGCTTGCCTAGATTTGAAGTGTCGTAAATAAACAGATACCCTCCCCCCAACACACATATGCACACATACACACACAGTTTTACAGAATAATGACTTAAGAGCAGACACATTTGATAAATTACCCCACAATTTCTTTTCAAAAAGTTTCTCCCAAAATCTATATTTATCACCTATATAAAGCTAATACCTAGCTTATTGGTGTGATGAGGATGAGTAAATTGGTGCTATGGGAACTAAGTTTCTTTCTTCCCCTTCGATACTGCTGCTACAGTTACCTGGAGGGTAAGGGACCTCATGATTCTATGGATGGGTGATAACTCTAAAGTGTACCTGTCATTATAACTTTCAAAATCTAAATCAACTGTAGATGGGATATAAAGCAAGTTGCAATTTACATTCATTATTTTTTTGTTCTTTTCATGTTGTAAAACAAAGCTGAACTTACCAGAAATCCAGGTCCAGTCTCCTGAAGGCAGATTTTCTGACTTGTGCTGGTTGAAAAAAAACAGACTAAACACAGGAATTCTGCCCAGTACAGAGAGTCACGGCTCTATCTGTCCATCAATCACATGACTGCCTTCTCTCTGTGAGCGCTCAGATGGCCTGGGATACACAGGACTTCCTGTTTTCTGACTGTTTTCTGTTTTTGGAGAAAAAAAAGAGTCAGAAAACAGGAAGTGCCATGTTTTCCATGATAACTAAAAAAAAAAAAAAACAATGAATGTAAATTGCAAACATGCTTTATATCACATCTACTGTTGATTTATATTTTGCAAGTTATAACGACAGGGACACTTTAAATCTTGGGACAACCCCCTTAATGGTGGTCAGATGCATTGCTGAGCATTTAGCCTGCACACTACGATAACATGAAAAGTTAAGTTATGTTAAAGAGAACCTATCATCTAAATTTCACTGTCCCTAATATTAAAGTATATCTTTCCCTAAGTCTATCTATGAAGATACAGACTGCCTTTGCAGTCTGTATCTTATGCCTTACCTACTCTTTCGTATCTGTGTAAGCAAGGCCGGGCGCCGCCATCTTGATGACGTCATTTGCGTTCCACTGTTGGAACGCAAGTTGCGTCATCAAGATGGCGGCGCCTGGCCTTGCTTGCACAGAAACAGAGGATTAGGTAAAGTAGAAGATACAGACTGTAAAGGCAGTCTATATCTTCATGAAGTCTATTTATGAAGATACAGACTGCCTTTGCAGTCTGTATCTTATGCCTTACCTACTACTTTGTGCCGGTGCAGCAGGGCCGGCGCCGCCATCTTGATTACGTCTTTGCGTTCCACCGCTGGAACGCAAGTTACGTCATCAAGATGGCGGCGCCGGCCTTGCTGCACAGAACAGAGTAAGTAAAGTAGAAGATACAGACTGTAAAGGCAGTCTGTATCTTCATGAAGTCTATTTATGAAGATACAGACTGTCTTTACAGTCTGTATCTTCTACTTTACCTAATCCTCTGTTCTGTGCAGCAAGGCCGGCGCCGCCATCTTGATGACGTAACTTGCGTTCCAGCGGTGGAACGCAAAGACGTAATCAAGATGGCGGCGCCGGCCCTGCTGCACCGGCACAGAGTAGTAGGTAAGGCATAAGATACAGGCTGCAAAGGCAGTCTGTATCTTCATAAATAGACTTCATGAAGATACAGACTGACTTTACAGTCTTATACTTTACCTAATCCGCTTGTTTGGTGTAGCTAGGCCGGGGGGGGGGGGGGCGCCATCTTGAAGACGTGACTTGCGTTCCAGCGGTGGAACGCAAGTGACGTCATCAAGATGGCGGGCCCCCACCGGCCTTGCTGCCGCTCTGCATGACGGGAGTTTCCTGTCTCGCGCCGGCTCTTTTGAAAAGAGCTGGCGCGAGGCAGGAAAGTAAAACAGAAATATTTAAAAAACGCAGTTTTAAAATTAATTAATTATATTTACAAATATTGTTAAAATTAGGATTTACATCTAATTAGGGAATAAAAAAAAATTCATTTTCGCCCGTGATTGGTTCTCTTTAAGTTATGTTTTACTATCGCTGACATGATTTTACTACTTTTTGTTGATGGCTTTCTCTTAATTCAGCATAATTACAGAAAAGCAGCATTACCTGTCAAGTAGAAGTTATTGTAATTATGGAAAGAGCTTTGTCTATCACTTCAGCAAAACCACTCACTACGTGCTTATGAAAATCATAATGCCTCCAACTGCAAAAATGAGGCTATTCTCCAATCAGGGAGAGGGAACAGCATGAATTTAGAATTTTAGAAGCTAGAAGGTAATGTCAGTGTTCAGCTGTATATAAAACATTAACTTAAGAACTGCTGAATGTATGTCCCAGACATATGCAACAGTTGTATACATTTGCACCTGTCAGTTAACCTCTTAAATGCTGCAATCACAATTAATTGTGGCATTTATGGGTTTAAATTACTGACATCAGGATAAGTTCTGATGACAGTCATTAACTATGAGTGTTGGCTGCTGAAAGCAGCTAACACCTGCTGTGTATATGGCGAGCTCTGCTCTTGTACGTATCTGTCATACATGTATGTCCTCTATATATGGCTTAGTCTTACAAAATGTGTTTTGGTCCTTTTAAAACCTAGAAAACTACTGGTATAATCATAGAGATAATTTATTAGCCCTCAAACTGTAGGACCCCCTTAATCATTAGAACAGGGACGTCTATTTCTCCTTACTGCATAACCCAAATAAGGAGGAGTCTGAATAGAGTGGTGACCACATACTGTATGTGCCCTGATACTTTATTAATAGTGATGAGTGAATAGTGCTCGATCGAACAGCTATTCGATCGAATAGTACGCTATTCGTGCTATTCGATTACGTTCAAATATTCAAACAAAAACGCAATAAAAATGTAATTGTTGTTTATAGTAAAAAGCCCCCTCCCCTAATAAAAGTTTGAATCATCCCCCTTTTCCCAGGTTTTAAATAAAAGTAAACAAATAAATAAATAAATAAACATGTTTGGTATCGCCGCGTGCGTAATCGGCATTTCTGGTCGCATCAGATCCAGAAAAAATGTAATAAAAAGTGATCAAAAAGTCATATATGCGCAATCAAGGTTTTGATAGAAAGAACACATCATGGCACAAAAAATGACACCTGACACAGCCCCATAAACCCAAGAATAAAAACGTTATAAGCCTGGGAATGGAGCGATTTTAAGGAACGTATAATTGTTAACAATGTTTTTAATTTTTTATAGGCCATCAGATACAATATAAGTTATACATGTTATATATCGTTTTAATCGTAACGACTTGTGGAACATGCATAACAAGTCAGTTTTACCCCAGGGCGAATGGCGTAAAAACACAGTTCCCCCAAATAAAAGAAATGCGTTTTTTTTTTTCAATTTCACCACACTGAATTTTTTTCTGGTTTTGTGGTGTACCAATGCAAAAATTCAGCCTGTCATTGCAAAGTACAATTAGTGACGCAAAAAATAAGTGCTCATATGGGTTTCTAGGTGGAAAAATGCAAGTGCTATGGCCTTTTTAACACAAGGAGGAAAAACCAAAAACGCAAAAACGAAAATGGGCCCCGTCCTTAAGGGGTTAAAATAAAAAACCTCTAACTGTGATTGGCTGACTTAACTATGTCACCTCCTGAATATAAGAATAGTGATTTCAGATTCGTGTCACTTGCTGGTTGGAGCTAGAGAGCGACAGACTGTATACCAGGGAGAGAAAGCTTTTAGGTGAAATTAGGTAGGAAGGGACCCCCAAAAGCTCTTGTTAGGGCTAAAAGTATAAAAAAACACAAGATTTAGAAGCTGTTGTGAGACAGGCAGTGTGTTCAGACATCTACTGAGTGTATACGGCTGTATACTGTGAGTGTGGGATAATAGCTTTTATCTTGCTACTACTGATTTGTGCAGTCTGTGTCCTGTAAAGAAGTTGACCAGCCCTTTAATTTTATTGTTGTAAAAACATAGAAACATAGAAGATTGTCGGCAGAAAAAGACCACTGGGTCCATCTAGTCTGCCCTTTTAGTATTTTCTTTCTTATTATTTTAGGATAGATGTATGTTTATCCGAGGCGTGTTTAAATTCTGTTATTGTAGATTTACCAACCACCTCTGCAGGAAGTTTGTTCCAGGTATCTACTACTCTTTCAGTAAAATAATATTTTCTCACATTGCTTCTGATCTTTCCCCCAACTAACCTCTCACTGTGTCCTCTTGTTCTTGAGCTCCCATATACGGCTGTATACTGTGAGAGTGGGATAATAGCGGTTATCTTGCTACTACTGATTTGCGCAGTCTGTGTCCGGTAAAGGAGTTGACCAGCCCTTTAATTTTATTGTTGTAAAAACAATTATATATCCAGTATATGGCTGTATACTGTGAGAGTGGGATAATACCTTTTATCTTGTTACTACTGATTTGTAGTCATCGTTAATTTTCGTTATTACGTATTTTACACTGCACCTTACCTGATGCGTACGCAAGTGCATACTGCTAGACCGAAACGTACGCTTCTACTTTACGTTTATAATTTGTTCGTGAATCTTTGGCGTACACTTGGGAATATTGGGATGTTTGCTCATCATTAGGGTTAGATGAAGCCAGACATGCTTCCCCTGGTGTCCCATATGCATTCCAGAGGTGTTGGCATCATTTTCTGAGGTGTCATTGTGCACTTGGTGACCTCCTAGAGGTCGAATAGTGATTTCCAAGTCCCAAGTAAAGGAAAATGCTGACTCGGCTCTTTCCGGCAGGTCCATAGGAATAAACAGAGCTGTGGGTCATGTGCCATACCCATGGCTGTTTTCATAACAAATAAGCCGGTGGCCAAATATGGAGATCAGTAATGTTTCAAGAGTCTGTGGTGCAGTGCACAAAGCAAACGTAGTAGCAACAATGAAGAAATCCCTTGCTATTGTAATGCTTATTGCATTATTTGCTTTATTGCATGATGCTGCACGCGTTCCGACCACAACGGTTTTTGTCAACAGCATACAGATCACTGGTTAATGGTACATTTCAACCAGAACAATTTGCGCCAAATGTGACGTCACTATTACACATCTCTATAGTGACAACACTAACAAAACAAAAGATCACATGAGCATTAGAAAAACATGAATGAACTGCATGACATAGATGGTTGAAGGAAAACTAGTGTGTGGTTCCATTAATGAGGTGAGTGGAACTCGATTATCGTTTATTCTATATTCACCTCTTGAATCTGTAAAGAGAACATAAAGTGTGAGTAAGGCAAAACCTAGATGTGTATGTAACATCTGTACTTAGTTTAGATGACCGATCTCATATTCTCTATTTAAGCCTAAAGGTTCTAATGTAAGAAGACTGTATCCAAAAATCTTCTCTTTTTCTAAGTAACTGTTTGATATCACCTCCTCTCCTCGGCAGTTTGACTTGCTCAATGACCTGATAGCGTAATTGTGAAATCTGATGGTTATGTGTATGAAAGTGAGAGGGAACAGGTAGTAGCATGTTCTGTTCCAGGATCGAGGATTTGTACTGTACGATCCGCTCTTGGACTCTCTGTATGGTTTCCCCGATGTACAAAAACCTGCATGAACATTTTAAACAATAAATTACATTTTTACTGTTACAAGTGTGGTGTCCTTTGATGTAAAATGTCTTGCCAGTGTGGGGGTGGGTAAATGTGTCCCCTTTAATGATTTAGGAACTGCTGACAGTTCAAACAAGGAAAGGTACAATTCTTATGTTTGTCCCAAATCGACTTTGACTAATTTGTCCCTCAGGTTTGGTGTCTGTTTATTACACAGTATAGGTGGTGATTTGAATCCTTGTACTTTGGAGTGTGCATCGCCTAGGATATGCCAATATCTTTGGACAGCTTTATCCACAATGTAATTTGAAGGATGGAATTTCCTAACAAATGGGATGTGTGGTAGAGGGTTAGGTGTTCTGGTAGGTCTGGTGGGGTTCGTATCAGTCAACATCTTTCTGCAGTATCCTCTCTGTCTGAACCATCCTTTCATTTCCTCAAGACGTACCTCACATTCATTGGGATCAGTGACTATCCTCTTCACTCTCCGAAATTTTGATTGTGGTATCTATTTTTTTGCTGCATGAGGGTGGCCCCTTGAGAAATGTAGTAGGCTGTTCTTATTTGTATCCTTGCAATACAGATCAGTGTGTAATGTGTGAAAGTCATTCTTTAAAACAGTAGTGTCCAAGAAGTTGACCGGGTCTAGTCATACATAATGGTAAACTTTAGTTTATCCCAAATCTGGTTAATCTCAGCATGAAACTTCAAAAGAGTATCCAGTGGACCCCCCATATGCAGAACACGTCATCGATAAAACAATACCAACATTTAGCATGGCATGAAAAATCATTGCGGATATAAACAAATCTCTCTTCAAATGAAGCCATGTACGTGTTTGCATAGGAAAGGGCCACATTGGACCCCATCGCCAAGCCCCACTGCTAGACGTAGTAGAAGTCACCAAAAAGAAAATAAATTCTCCTGCAGTACCAAGTTGAGCAGGTCAATAAGAAAGTCATGTTGTGTAGAGGTGTAGTCTGAATTAGTAAGTAAATCACAAACTGCAATTGTCTCGTGGACAATCGACGTGCAAAGGCTCTGTAGGAGCGATGACCTGGTCCCAGGTAGGAATCAATCTCTTGTTATTAACATCTCTTCTATGAACTTGACACCAGCCCAGGGTTATGTGCTGGAAAAGGGATTGTCCTTTAGTTCAGTTGAATGTTTTGACTCCTTTCAAATGGTCATTGATTTGTCGTTGTTCCTTAGGAACATTAGACTTAAGACTCATGTCTCTAAAATGGACAAGGACATATCCACAATGGACCCCATCGCCGAGCCCCGCCGCTGGTCAAACTTCAGAGGAGAGGAGGTGATATCAAACAGTTACTGAGAAAAAGAGAAGCTTTTTGGATACACTGTCTTTGTATATTAGAACCTTTAGGATTAAATAGAGAGTATGAGATTGGTCATCTAAACCAAGTACAGATGTTACATACACATCTAGGTTCTGCCTTACTCACACTTTGTATACCCGATAGAAAACAACAATGCTGGACATTAAACTTTAAGTAATAACAAAAATATTTCTTTATTTATTACATAGCAAAGATAAGAACAAATTTATTTAAAAAATGCAGGAAGCAAGTACATACATTGGAGGGATTGCAAGGCAGAAGACAATGAAATACATGTACAGTTATGTATACGCATATATATATATATATATATATGTATATAAAAACGGTAGGTAGGTAGGGCCGACCCAGAAAACAATAAGCGAGTAAATGATGGGGGAGACACACTAAACCAAGGCAGGAAAGGTAGAATAAGGGACACAAGTATTATCCAAATATAGTAATAAATAAACTAGATTTGCATTTCCAGGAAAATACATAGTGCTTGAAAAGAGCGCCCCTTTACCAGTGACTTCCCTTTAAGAGAAACTTGGATCCCATTCCTTTAAGAGCGACATGGGTCCCGTCCCTATAAGAGTGACTTGGGTCCCTTTAAGAGCGACTTGGATCCCTTTAAGAGAGACCTGGGTCCCTTAAAGGGACCCAGGTTGCTCTTAAAGGGACCCAGGTCGCTCTTTAAAGGGAATCATTTCGCTCATAAAGGGACCCAAGTCGCTCTTAAAGGGACCCAGGTCGCTCTTAAAGGGACCGATTTTGCTCTTAAAGGGACATATTTCGCTCTTAAAGGGACCCAGGTCGCTCTTAAAGGGACCCATTTTGCTCTTAAAGGGACCCAGGTTGCTCTTAAAGGGACATATTTCGCTCTTAAAGGGACCCATTTTGCTCTTAAAGGGACCCAGGTTGCTCTTAAAGGGACCCAGGTTGCCCTTAAAGGGACATATTTTGCTCTTAAAGGGACCAAGGTCGCTCTTAAAGGGACCGATTTTGCTCTTAAAGGGACATATTTCGCTCTTAAAGGGACCCAGGTTGCTCTTAAAGGGACCCAGGTCGCTCTTAAAGGGACCCAGGTCGCTCTTAAAGGGACACAGGTCGCTTTTAAAGGGACCCAGGTTGCTCTTAAAGGGATCCATTTTGCCCTTAAAGGGACATATTTCGCTCTTAAAGGGACCAAGGTCGTTCTTAAAGGGACCGATTTTGCTCTTAAAGGGACATATTTCGCTCTAAAAGGGACATATTTTGCTCTTAAATGGACCCATTTTGCTCTTAAAGGGACATATTTTGCTCTTAAAGGGACCCATTTTGCTCCTAAAGGGACATATTTCGCTCTTAAAGGGACCCATTTTGCTCTTAAAGGGACATATTTCGCTCTTAAAGGGACCAAGGTCGCTCTTAAAGGGACCAAGGTCGCTCTTAAAGGGACCGATTTTGCTCTTAAAGGGACATATTTGGCTCTTAAAGGGACTCATTTTGCTCTTAAAGGGACCCAGGTCGCTCTTAAAGGGACCCATTTTGCTCTTAAAGGGACATATTTCGCTCTTAAAGTGACCAAGGTCGCTCTTAAAGGGACCGATTTTGCTCTTAAAGGGACATATTTCGCTCTAAAAGGGACCCATTTTGCTCTTAAAGGGACATATTTCGCTCTTAAAGGGACCGATTTTGCTCTTAAAGGGAACCAATCACCGGAAAAACGCATATAGAGCTTTTGAAATGTGCTGTTAGAGCACACAGCACACTTGCCACACTTGTTTCCATAGCCTCCGTGCCTTCCCCGTGTAAGCCGCAAAGTAACTTTATAAAACTGGCGCCCTGTATGCTAATTACCTGAGGTAGTCACCTGGGCGGTGTTCGGCTAGCAGGTAGTCACTGTCCCCTGGGCGTTCTACCGCTGTAATCACGCCCCTCTGGGCGTGATTCAAATGGCCGAGTAGCTGTGACATTCTGATGCCGGACGCCGCCGCACATGCGCAGTGCAGCCGCTTCCATTCCGGCGGTACTGCGCCTGTGCAGAATAGCCTCGAATAGCCTGTTAGCCGGAGTTCGAGGCTATTCTGCACAGGCGCAGTGCAACCGGAATGGAAGCGGCTGCACTGCGCATGTGCGGCGGCGTCCGGCATCAGTACGTAAGCGGGCCGACGTTGGGCACGGCGCGCTCCCGAGTGACGCCACAGCCACTCTGCCATTTGAATCACTCCCAGAGGGGCGTGATTACAGCGGAAGAACGCCCAGGGGACCGTGACTACCTGCTAGCCGAACACCGCCCAGGTGACTACCTCAGGTAATTAGCATACAGGGCGCCAGTTTTATAAAGTTACTTTGCGGCTTACACGGGGAAGGCACGGAGGCTATGGAAACACGTGTGGCAAGTGTGCTGTGTGCTCTAACAGCACATTTCAAAAGCTCTATATGCTTTTTTCCAGTGATTGGTTCCCTTTAAAGGGACCCAGGTCGCTCTTAAAGGGACACAGGTCGCTCTTAAAGGGGCCCAGGTTGCTCATAAAGGGACCCATTTTTCCCTTAAAGGGACATATTTCGCTCTTAAAGGGACCAAGGTCGCTCTTAAAGGGACCGATTTTGCTCTTAAACGGACATATTTCGCTCTAAAAGGGACATATTTCGCTCTTAAAGGGACTCATTTTGCTCTTAAAGGGGCCCAGGTAACTCTTATAGGGGCCCAGGTCGCTCCTAAATGGACCCATTTCGCTCTTAAAGGGGCCCAGGTCGCTCTTAAAGGGACCGATTTTGCTCTTAAAGGGACATATTTCGCTCTAAAAGGGACCCAGGTAGCTCTTAAAGGGACATATTTTGCTCTTAAAGGGACCCAGGTCGCTCTTAAAGGGACCCATTTTGCTCTTAAAGGGACATATTTCGCTCTTAAAGGGACCCAGGTAGCTCTTAAAGGGACCCATTTTGCTCTTAAAGGGACATATTTCGCTCTTAAAGGGACCCATTTTGCTCTTAAAAGGGACCCAGGTCGCTCTTAAAGGGACATATTTTGCTCTTACAGGGACCCAGGTTGCTCTTAAAGGGACCCATTTTGCTCTTAAAGGGACATATTTCGCTCTTAAAGGGACCCATTTTGCTCTTAAAGGGACCCAGATCGCTCTTAAAGGGACACAGGTCGCTCTTAAAGGAACCCAGGTTGCTCTTAAAGGGACCCATTTTGCCCTTAAAGGGACCCATTTTGCTCTTAAAGGGACCCAGGTCGCTCTTAAAGGGACCCAGGTCGCTCTTAAAGGGATATATTTTGCTCTTAAAGGGACCCAGGTTGCTCTTAAAGGGACCCATTTTTCTCTTAAAGGGACATATTTCGCTCTTAAAGAGACCAAGGTCGCTCTTAAAGGGACCAATTTTTGCTCTTAAAGGGACATATTTCTCTCTTAAAGGGACCCAGGTTGCTCTTAAAGGGACCCAGTTCGCTTTTAAAGGGACCCATTTTGCCCTTAAAGGGACATATTTCGCTCTTAAAGGGACCCAGGTCGTTCTTAAAGGGACCCAGGTTGCTCTTAAAGGGACATATTTCACTCTTAAAGGGACCCAGGTTGCTCTTAAAGGGACATATTTCACTCTTAAAGGGACCCAGGTCGCTCTTTAAGAGCGAAATGGGTCTCTTTAAGAGTGAAATATTTCCTTTAAAGGGACCCAGATCACTCTTAAAGGGACCCATTTCGCTCTTAAAGGGACCCAGGTTGCTCTTAAAGGGACATATTTCGCTCTTAAAGGGACCCATTTCCCCCCTCAAGGGACCCAGGTCACTCTTAAAGGGACCAAGGTCGCTCTTAAAGGGACCAAGGTTACTCTTAAAGGGACCAATTTATCTCTTAAAGGGACATATTTTGCTGTTAAAGGGACATATTTCGCTCTTAAATGGACCCAGGTCGGTCTTAAAGGGACCCATTTTGCTCTTAAAGGGACATATTTCATTTTTAAAGGGACCAAGGTCGCTCTTAAAGGGACATATTTCGCTCTTATAGGGACCCAGGTTGCTCTTAAAGGGACCCAGGTCGCTCTTAAAGGGACATATTTCTCTCTTAAAGGGACCCAGTTCGAGCGAAACGTGTCTCTTTAAGAGCGAAATATTTATTTTAAAGGGACCCAGATCACTCTTAAAGGGACCCATTTCGCTCTTAAAGGGACCCAGGTCGCTCTTAAAGGGACATATTTCGCTCTTAAAGGGACCCATTTACCCCCTCAAGGGACCCAGGTCGCTCTTAAAGGGACCTGGGTCGCTCTTACAGGTACTTAGTTCGCTCTTAAAGGGACCCATTTAGAGCGGCTTGGGTCCCTTTAAGAGCGACTTGGGTACCGTTCCTTTAAGAGCGGCTTGGGTACCGTCCCTTTAAGAGCAGCTTGGATCCCGTACCTGCTACATGGCTGCCTCAGCTCTGCTATTTTACTGACTGACCTCTGCTACTTATAATGGTAAAGACCATTGCTCGGTTACCATGACAATCTTACTCATGTCAGGGAGACAAAATGGTTAAGGACCTTCCATATATTACATCTTCTATTGGCCAATAGTGGACATGTGACTGTGGATGGTGTGATACAATGCATGACGAGACCTTAGAGTTCCTATTGGCTGCTATATTTCAGCTATTTGCATATGTGCTGTGATTGGCTGTCAGCAGTTAGAGTGTGGCCATTATTTGCAATGGGCCATTATTTTCTATGGGAAATTTGGGGTCTTTAAACGTAAATTTCTTAAAAACGACAAATCCGATCGAAACGAAAAATAGATAGCACACCACACACCGCCGAGGGCTTTGAAACGCAGTTTGAACGCAGTCTGTGCGCAAAGCGGTTCGGGCTGTATTATGCGCAGAAAAATGGCTGGAAGAAGAAACGGAAGAAGAAGAATACGGATTACAATATAGTGCTTTTCAAGCACTATAATAAGAAAGTCACTAATGATCTCTCACATAACCGGTGTGAAATCTCCTCACCATGTCAGCCCTCTGTGGAACTACTGCCCAGCAACACCAATCAACCAATGCTGCGTTTTGCACACAAGCTTTGTCAAGCTTTGACCCTTGACAAAGCTTGTTGGCAAAACGCAGCGTTAGGTGTTGCTGGGCAGTAGTTCCACAGAGGACTGACGTGGTGCCGAGATTTCACACCGGTTATGTGAGAGATCATTAGTGACTTTCTTATTTATTTATTACTATATTTGGATAATACTTGTGTCCCTTATTCTACCTTTCCTGCCTTGGTTTAGTGTGTCTCCCCATCATTTACTCACTTATTGTTTTTGTGTCGGCCCTCCCTACCGTTTTTATATAGATATATATATGCGTATGCATAACTGTACATGTATTTCATTGTCTTCTGCCTTGCAATCCCTCCAATGTATGTACTTGCTTCCTGCATTTTTTAAATAAATTTGTTCTTATCTTTGCTATGTAATAAATAAAGAAATATTTTTGTTAATACTTAAAAGTTTATTGTCCAGCATTGTTGTTTTTAATCGAGTATACATTTTGGAGTGGTGCTTATGGACATATAGGTATTTAAAGGTCCTGTTGTAGGTTCTATAATCTTACTAACACTTTGTTATATTCTCTTTACAGATTCAGGAGGTGAATATAGGATACACGAGTTTCACTCACCTTATTATTGGAACCACACACTAGTTTTCCTTTAGCCATTTATGTCATGCGGTTCATTCATGGTTTTCTAATGGTCATGTGATCTTTTGTTTTCTTAGTGTTGTCACTATGAGGATGTGTAATAGCAATGTCACATTTGGCGCAAATTGCTCTGTTTTAAATGTACCGCTAACCAGTGATCTCTATGGTGTTGACAAAGACCGTCGGGGTAGGAACATGTGCAGCTTCATGCAATAAAGCTCACCATAAGCATTACAATAGCGAGTGTCGGGATTTCTTCATTGTTGCCAATATGGTGATCGACCGGGGGTACGGAGGTTGGACCCCCCACGATCTCTTACTTGTCCCCTCTTCTGTGGATAGGGTACAAGTTAATTTTTCCTGGACAACCTCTTTAAAGCATAATGCCAATCCCCAAAACTTTCAAGGTATTCGTGCAAATAGCATACTGTTACTGTTATTACCTCAGAATTACATATACCTATAGTATAAAAGGCTGCTGAAAAATGTATTGCTGAATATGATACAAAAGTATCAGAACACACACTGCATTGTGGCTTGCTGTGTAGCTGCACACTTGTCAGAGAGCCCTTGCGGATCCCTTTCCATCACTTATGGTGCCTACAATGGGTATTTGATTTTCAGAACTGGTCCATAGGTTCCCTTTCCTGACATCTCCCACCCCAATTTTTTAGTCGTATATACTCCAAAAATAAAAATGTTACGCCTATTTTAAAAAGGTTGCACAACCAAGTAAAATCAATAATCTTTATGGGTAAACAAATATGATACAAGTTCCCATAATAATTAAGAGCAATTAAAAATGCATGTAAATATAACACATTAAGGAGTACCAATATCTTCTACTCTCCTGCTTGAATATCTAGTCCCTTACAATAAATTGTGCAGAAGTGCCATAAGGCTGCATTCACACTACGTACTGTATATTTCAGTCAGTATTGCAACCAAAACCAGGAGTGGATTAAAAACACAGAAAGGATCTGTTCACACAATGTTGAAATTGAGTGGATGGCCGTCATATAACAGTAAATAACTGCCATTATTTCAATATAACAGCCGTTGTTTTAAAATAACAGCAAATATTTGCCATTAAATGGCGGCCATCCACTCAATTTCAACATTGTGTGAACAGATCCTTTCTGTGTTTTTAATCCACTCCTGGTTTTGGTTGCTATGAGGACCTGACATGAGGACCAAATACAGCCTCAAATATACATAGTGTGAACCCAGTTTCCAAGTGCAAAGACTTAGCAAAGTACAATACAAGAAATATGTGTTTGAAAAATAAAGTGCTAAACAAATTCTTATGTATCGCCCATAATGTAGGAGCAGGAAAAAGGGGGTTGGGGTCCCTGGTTTCCACATGTTGTGTCATGTGTAGTGACTTCATCAACCTCTCAGTTGTTAAAATAAAAAAAAGGAAGACAAGATCTACCATGTTCCAATATCAGTCTTCAATGCTAGTCATCACTGTGGGCACTAGTAGAAGCAGAATCACACAGCTCATAGTTCATTAAATGGGAGCTGTAGAAATCCTTATTCTGTGAGCTCCCTCTAGTGGTTTATAAGCAGTTACAAGGTGGTCAAGTAAAAAGGGAAAAAAAGTTAAAAAAGGGAATAAATTAAGAAAGCAAACTTGATTAGGTATTTTTGAGAGAAAAAAATATTTTTCTAGCAACACAGAAAAGCAGCAATACATAAAGGTATAGTTCAATAGTTTAGTAGGATAGAAGCTGATTAAAAATATGTTCTAGGATCCAAAGTTAAAGCGACTCTGTACCCACAATCTGTCCCCCCCAAACCACTTGTACCTTCGGATAGCTGCTTTTAATCCAAGATCTGTCCTGATGTCCGTTCAGCAGGGGATGCAGTTATTGTCATAAAAACAACTTTTAATCCTGCAGCGCTGTGTCTAACGGCCGGGGCTTACATTTGTATATGCATTAGGCTGGCATCACCAATAATCCAGGAACATTTACTGCTGTTTGAGCATTGCACAGGTGTATGAACGATCCCGCCCATGTTCATTATGCACACAGGTGGGGAATAGGAAGCAATCTGCCTGGAGCATTCCTAATGATGAGGAGGGTGGGGAGGAAGGACAGAGAGGGTGTGCCAGCCTAATGCATATACAAATGTAAGCCCCAGCCGTTAGACACAGCGCTGCAGGATTAAAAGTTGTTTTTATGACAATAACTGCATCCCCTGCCGAACGGACCCCAGGACAGATCTTGGATTAAAAGCCATAAAGTTTTAACATAAAATGCATTACCTAAACACGGAAGCCCCCAAAATTTGCAGAATTGCATTTTTATCCCAATTTAACCCCATAAATGATATTTTGGGGGTTCTGTCATAAATTTTATGGTAGATTAAAAAGCGCCATTACAAAGTACAGTTGTTCTTGAAAAAAACAAGACCTCACATGGCCCTCACAAAGCTCTTAGAAGGTGAGGAGAAAAAATGAAAAATGCAAAACTAAAAATTAGCATGGGCCTTAAGGCCATTTTAGGCTCTGTCCTTAAGGAGTTAAATACCAATCAGGGATTACAGCACTCCCACAAATATGTGATGAAAAGAAAAATGTTTTCAGCTCCCTCAGCCGGTCTCTGCAAAGATCATCCCGGCCGGTACTTTCCGGCTGCAGTGTTCTGATGCGGACTCATCAGCGCGTTCCCGCATCAAAACTCTAATAGCACACAATGAAGCAAGCGGCCGGAGCTGTTCGCTTCATTGTGTGAACTGACATGTCTTTCTGCGGCCGCAATCCCATAAAATGTTCATGCAGTGTTCCACTCGCACAAAATACAGCAATCGTTGCCATGTGAACGTTGCCAATGTGTTAACATAGCCTTAGGGTGCGTTCACACGTACAGGATTTGCAGCAGATTTGATGGCGCAGATTTAAAGCTGCAGATTCTGGGCCATCAAATTTGCTGCGGATCTGCTACAGATCCTGTACGTGTGAACACACCCTTAGGGCTCGTTCACACTACGGAATCAGCGCCGAAATTCCGCAGACTCTGCCTTCTATCTGAATGGGAGGGCTTGCACGGCTCTGTTCTCCGCGCCTCTCCACTTAAAGAATTGACATGTCAAACAGATAGAAGGCAGGATTCGGCTGTCGATTTCGTAGTGTGAATGAGCCTTAAGGCTAGGTTTACAGACTGTAATTTTTTTGCCGCTCAATGGACGTCTATTTGGATGTCTGTCATTTTTGAGGCCACGTCTGTTATTTGACTTCAAAATGACGGGCTTCTAAAATGACAGTTATCGAAACAGCCAAATAATGATTGTCTGTGAACCTACCCTTAGGGTACAAACCCACACACCGTATTCACAGCAGATACGCAGCAAAAACGCAGCAGATTTGAAGCAGATTTGGTGGTGCAGATTTGATGCTGTGTCCAGTTATTTAGATCTAATCTGCTGCGTATTTGTTGCGTGTTTGTTGCGTGTTTGTTGCGTATTTGCTGCGTATCGCAGCAGTAAATAAGCTGCGTATACGGTGTGTGGGTTTATACCCTTAGGCTGGATTCACACTGCAATTTTCTGTTTTACTATTTCAGTATGTTTGAATTCAAAATTTGTTTAAATTCAAATTTACATTTCTGGTAAAAGGTAAAAAAAAATTAAAAGGATCTGTTTTAGGCTCGATTCACACGTTGTAAGAGTGCGGCTGTATTTGCGGCTGTAATTGTGCGGCGGTATTTTTGGTGGTTCGTGTGTATGCTTGGAAGTATAGGATATGCGGCTGCACAGTGCACACTATGTATGAATCTACGGCCCTATCGTAAACGGACCCGTAAAAAATGAACAAGACCATTGTTTGCGGCTGAATATGCGGCCGTGGATTAACAGGCGGTCCGTACGGAGTACTTCAAAAATAGCCGGCAATGATGCCGAATGCCGATGCCTCTAATAGTTAATATATTAAATTAATCAAACACATTTTCTTTGTAATCAAGACACTTTCGTTGATCAATAATTTATTTCTAACGAATCCATCATTTTGCAATTAAATATACTGTTAAAAAAAATAGATATATAAATAAATGTATATTTATCTATATATTTATTTTTTGACAGTATATTGAATTGCACAATGATGGATTCGTTAGAAATAAATTATTGACCAACGAAACTGTATTTATTTCAACGAAAATGTGTTTTTTTAATTAAATATTAATTAGTACAGGAAACTCCATAAGCCGGTAATTCATATGCCGGCAATAGAGCATTCTGTACTAATCATCACTTAACTTTAATGAAAACATCAAATGTTTCTTCTAATTATGTTATGACAATAGCATTATTAGAAGAAACATTTAGAATTATATGTGCGCTCAGCTGATTGGCTGTTCGGCTGTTCGGCTGAGCGCACATATAATAAGCCGGTCCGCAGCACAGTGACTTCATTGTGCTGCGGACCAGCGAAGAGGACACATCGGGGTGAGTATAGAGCTCTCCCCACCCCCTCCCCGGCACTGCACCCATCCCAGCAAGGAAGGGGGGGTCAGTTAACCCCTTCCTTGCTGGGATGGGTGCAGTCTGACATCAGTCTGGCCCCCAGGGGGTTAAGGGGGATGCAATACATCCTCCCTTAACCCCTTGGGGGCCAGACTGTAAGCAGCGATCTGTAAAGATGCTGCATACTGTAAGGTGCACAACACCGCTCACAATGATGGGTGTTGTGCTCCTGTTTGTGTGTTTTTTGTGTGTTTCTCCCTTTTTGTTTTTCAGATATCGGTATCCTGGGGATTACGTCGGATTCCATGGACTACGTCGATGACCAGCGTTTTTTTAATGTTTTTTTTAATAAAATGGTCAATGAGGGGTGTGGGGGTGTTTTTATTTGAATAAAAAAATTTGTAAACTTGTGTCTTGTCTTTATTTCTTTACTTTATAGACTTAGTAGTGGAAGCCGTCTAATAGACGGAATCCATTACTAAGTCGGGGCCTAGTGTTAGCCGGTATAAAATGGCTAACACTAACCCCCTATTATTACCCCAGTACCCAATGCCACCAGGGGTACTGGGAAGAGCCGGGTGCCAGTGGTCCCGGAGCATCAAAATTGGCGCTCCTGGACCGGGCGGCAGCAGGCTGGTAAGATTTAGGCTGGGGAGGGCCTAAACCAATGGCTCTTCCCACCCTGGTGTTACCAGGCTGCTGTCGTTTGGTTTTTAACCCGGCTGGTTATAAAAATAGGGGGGACCCTATGCATTTTTTTTTAAATTATTTATTTATTTAAAAAAAAAAAACGCATAGGGTCCCCCCTATTTTTATAACCAGCCGGGTTAAAAACCAAACGACAGCAGCCTGGTAACACCAGGGTGGGAAGAGCCATTGGTTTAGGCCCTCCCCAGCCTAAATCTTACCAGCCTGCTGCCGCCCGGTCCAGGAGCGCCAATTTTGACGCTCCGGGACCACTGGCACCCGGCTCTTCCCAGTACCCCTGGTGGCATTGGGTACTGGGGTAATAATAGGGGGTTAGTGTTAGCCATTTTATACCGGCTAACACTAGGCCCCAACTTAGTAATGGATTCCGTCTATTAGACGGCTTCCACTACTAAGTCTAAAAAGTAAAGAAATAAAGACAAGACACAAGTTTAAATTTTTTTTTATTCAAATAAAAACACCCCCACACCCCTCATTGACCATTTTATTTAAAAAATTCAAAGAACAACCGCTGGTCATCGACGTAGTCCATGGAATCCGACGTAATCCCCAGGATACCGATATCTGAAAAACAAAAAGGGAGAAACACACAAAAAAAACACAAACAGGAGCACAACACCCATCATTGTGAGCGGTGTTGTGCTCCTTACAGTATGCAGCATCTTTACAGATCGCTGCTTACAGTCTGACCCCCAAGGGGTTAAGGGAGGATGTATTGCATCCCCCTTAACCACCGGGGGGCCAGACTGATGTCAGACTGCACCCATCCCAGCAAGGAAGGGGTTAAGTGACCCCCCTTCCTTGCTGGGAGGGGTGCAGTGCTGGGGAGGGGGTGGTGAGAGCTCTATACTCACCCCGATGTGTCCTCTTCGCTGGTCCGCAGCACAATGAAGTCACTGTACTGCGGACCGGCTTATTATATGTGCGCTCAGCCGAACAGCCAATCAGCTGAGCGCACATATAATTCTAAATGTTTCTTCTAATAATATTATTGTCATAACATAATTAGAAGAAACATTTGATGTTTTCATTAAAGTAAAGTGATGATTAGTACAGAATGCTCTATTGCCGGCATATGAATTCACGGCTTATAGAGCTTCCTGTACTAATTAATATTTAATGAATAAAACACATTTTCTTGGAAATAAATTCAGTTTCGTTGGTCAATAATTTAATTCTAACGAATCCATCATTGTGCAATTCAATATACTGTCAAAAAATAAATATATAGATAAATATACATTTATTTATATATCTATTTTTTTTAACAGTATATTTAATTGCAAAATGATGGATTCGTTAGAAATAAATTATTGATCAACGAAAGTGTCTTGATTACAAATAAAATGTCTTTGATTAATTTAATATATTAACTATTAGAGGCATCGGCATTCGGCATCATTGCCGGCTATTTTTGAAGTACTCCGTACGGACCGCCTGTCAATCCACGGCCGCATGTCCAGCCGCAAACAATGGTCTTGTTCATTTTTTACGGGTCCGTTTACGATAGGGCCGTAGATTCAGAGATAGTGTGCACTGTGCAGCCGCATATCCTATACTTCCCAGCATACACACGAACCATCAAAAATACCGCCGCACAATTACAGCCGCACATACAGCCGCACTCTTACAACGTGTGAACCGAGCCCCAAAGTGTATTTGAGGGGACTGTATGTTAGAAATCCCCACAAAGCACCCCATTTCAGAAACTGCACCCCCCAAACTCTGCAAAAGCACATCCAGAAAGTTTTTTAACCCTTTAGGGGAGTCACAGAAATAAAAGTGTGTAAGAAATTTGAAAATTTTAATTTTCTGTGCAGAGATTTTATTGTAATCCAATATTTTTCATAATTATTAACCTATTACCAGAAAAATGCCCCCCAATATTGATTGCCCCGTTTCTGTAGTTTATAGAAATACCCCATATGTGTCCCTATTGCGCTATTTGACACAACCAC
Source organism: Dendropsophus ebraccatus (assembly GCF_027789765.1). Lineage (NCBI taxonomy): Eukaryota > Metazoa > Chordata > Amphibia > Anura > Hylidae > Dendropsophus > Dendropsophus ebraccatus. The sequence goes on from NC_091458.1 coordinate 65,102,317, forward strand.
AAGCCTCAGATACAAAGGAGTGCCTAGTGAATTTCAACGCCTCCGTTATATTTGGTCATTTCTGACTGTACCACTTCAGGTTGGCAGAGGCTCTGGGGTGCCAAAACCTAAAAAACACCCCTAAAGGGACACCATTTAGAAAACTACACCCCTCAAAGAATGTAACAAGGGGTGCGTTGAGCATCTGGACCCCACAGGTGCTTCACAGATTTTCCAAACAATATGGCGTGAAAAAAGACAAAAGTATTTTTTACACTAAAACGTTGTTCTAGCCTTCAATTTTTCATTTTCACAAAGGGATAAAAGGAAAAAAAAAACACAAAACATGTAGCGCAGTTTCTCCCGAGTACGGAAATACCCCACATGTGGACATAAAGTGCCAAGCGGACGCAGCACGAGCCTCCAAAGGGAAGGAGCACCAATTGGCTTTTGGAAGCTGGATTTCACTGGAATGGATTTCAAGGGCCATGTCGCATTTACAAAGCGATCGTGCTGCCAAAACACTGGAAACCCCCCACAAGTGACCCTATTCTGGAAACGACACCCCTCAAGGAATCTAACAAGGGGTGCAGTAAGCATATGGACCCCACTGGTGACGGGCACAAATGTGGAAAAATGTGACGTGAAAGTGAAAATTTTCATTTTTTCACTTTCACGGCACAAATGTCATTTCAATGACAAATGTCATCAAGGGGTCCATATCCTCATTGCACCCCTTGTTAGATTCCTTGAGAGGTGTAGTTTCCAGAATGGGGTCACTTGTGGGGGGTTTCCACTGTCTTGGCAGCACGAGGGCTCTGTAAATGCGACATGGCGTTCATCATCCATTCTAGCCAAATCCAACCTCCAAAATCCAAATGGCGCTCCTTCCCTTCGGAGGCTTGCCCTGCACCCACATGGCGCTTTATGTCCACATGTGGGGTATTTACAGACTCGGGGGAATTGCTCTACACATTGTGTTTTTTTTTCTCTTTTAACCCCTTGTGAAAATGATAAATTCAAGGCTAGACCAACATTATAGTGTAAAAAATGTAATATTTCATTTTCTCGCCACATTGTTCCACATTTGTGCCCGTCACCAGTGGGGTCCATATGCTCACTACACCCCTTGTTACATTCCTTGAGGGGTATAGTTTCCATAATGGGGTCACTTGTGGGGGGTTTCAACTGTCTTTGCAACACAGGGGCCTTTTAAATGCAACATGGCCCCTCGAAATCCATTCCAGCCTCAAAAAACCAAATGGCGCTCCTTCCCTTTGGAGGCTTACCCTGCGACCGCATGGCGCTTTATGTCCACATGTGGGATAGTTCCAGACTCAGGGGAAATTGCTCTACACATTTTGTGTTTTTTTTTTTAACTTTTAGCTCCTTGTGAAAATGAAAAAATCAAGACAAGATCAATGATTTAGAGTAAAAATTAAAAAAAAATTACACTAAATGTTGGTCTAGCCTTGATTTTTTTCCATTTCCACAAGGGGTTAAAAAAGAAAATAATCGCAAAACGTGTAGGGTAATTTCCCCTGAGTACGAAAATATCCCCCCCATATGGGCACAGGGCAAGCCACCAAAGGGACAGAGCGCTATTTAGAGTCTGGAATAGAGGATGGAGGCCATGTTGCAATTACAAAGCTTCTGTGCTGCCAGGACAGTAGAAACCCCCCACAAGTGACCCCATTCTGGTAATTACACCCCATAAGGAATCTAACGAGGGGTGCAATGAGCATATGGACCCCACTGGTAACAGGCACATATGTAGAACATGTGCCGTGAAAATAAAAAATACCATTTTTTTCATCTTCACGTCCCAAATGTGGCCGTCACCAGGGGGCCATATACCCCCTGCCCCCCTTGTTAGATTCCTTATGGGGTGTAGTTTCCAGAATGGGGTCACTTGTGGGGGGTTTCTACTGTCCTGGTCGCACAGAGGCTTTGTAACTGCATCATGGCATCCTCTAATGGGAATGGCGGCCATACCTATTTAGCTGGGGAAAAGGGACAATTCTAATTTATTTTGGGGTATTAGGCCAATTATTAGTTTATAAGGTTGAAAATGACAGGTGCCAATCAAATTCAACCTGTGTTGATCCAGAGGAAGGCAAAAAAAAAAACCTTGTGAGGCAGACGACAGAAGCCTCATCACAGGGGAAAAATTCCTTCCTGACTCCATAATGGCAATCAGAATAATCCCCGGATCATCGTGACCCCTGAAATAGGAATAAGGGACAGAATTTAGAAAATGTAGAACACCAGTGACGTGTGGTATGCCTTGATGCGATCCAATATGCAGAGGCCGGGGTGATCAGGACAGGTGTCACACTGGAAAATGGCGTCCTTCTTGATCCCCCTGTTACGCCACACTCTGCACTTCTTCTGGGGTCTCTCGTTCTCCTGTGTGCGACACCTCACCTGGAAAATGTTGCCCTGGTGCGATCCGGGGTCCCTCATATCCAGAAGCACTGGGTCCGCTCAATGGCTGCTAAATATTAGGGCTCTATTACTGCTTCTGATATTTTCGGATCGTGCCGCAAGCTACAGTAGCTCGGGCAGCGAGAGCCCGGAAGAGGGGGTGCTGGTATAAAAGTTATCCCCGTACCGGTGGTAACCTTTATCCAGCAGTGGGAAGATCAGTTTACGAACGATCTTCCCACTAACTGGGAGGATGGGGGGGGGGGCATCTGGGGGCTGGATTCGGGTGTCCCTTCCTTCATACACTCTAAGGGTACGTGCACACTGTGGAATGGCGAAGGATAACCCTTTGTGCATTCCGCAGCTGGCACCCACCGGCGGACTGATGCGGGCGCGCGTCTCCGGCCGTGTCATAGACTCCATTCTATGCACGGGCAGATTCCGCTCTCCGTCCAATGTGTTCATTCTTTGGACGGACGATGGAATCCACCCATGCATAACATGGAGTCTATGACACGGGCGGAGACGCGCGCCCACATCAGTCCACTGGTGGGTGCCAGCTGCGGAATGCACAAAGGGTTATCCTTCACCATTCCGCAGTGTGCACCTACCCTAAATCTGTAAGTGTACCCTGAGGTATTCTCACAGGGTTTGTAGAATTTCACGCCATACTGTCATCTCTTATTGGGATGGCACTGGCGGAAAACACGTGTCTGGGGGGCAGCATACGCTAAGCTACCCCCAGACACGTCACTGGATGATGAGGATGAATGGAGGGAAAAAGGATCCCCCCATTCATCCTCACTGGCTGTTTCGGTGTCCGAGGCAATAATAACGTATGCGTCTGATACCGAAAACACGCCGGGGGCCACTTTTATATGGGGATTGGTATATGGGGTATGTAGTGTCAAACTTTATTCAATGTAGTGTAGTGTGGTGTAATGTAGTGTTTTTTACAGTAAGTATAAAAAAAAAAAACTACGCCAAAAATGGTGTTGCCGATAAATGCCGCACTTATGTGCGGCACTTATCAGCAGACCGTGGCAGTAGGATATAGAAAAAAAACACCCTACGCCAAAAAGGAGGAGTTGCTGATTAGCAGCGCACTTTCGTGCGATGCAGATCAACACTCAGCAGCGATAGGGTGCGGAAAATAGAAAGAAAAAAAATTGGAAAAAACAAAAAAACTTTTACTACATACTGAACATCCCACTTTTCAGCCGCTAGAGGGCAGCAGAGCGCACAATCCGGAAAAAGACGACGCTGGAGCCGAAAAAAGCCGAACGGGACCGCACGGAAGAAGCCGAAGACCCGAAGAGAAGACGAGGACGCCGCGAACCCGGAAGACGCCGATCAGGACCCCGGGACAGGTGAGTAATGTACAAATACCTGCTCTGGACCCCTCAGCTACCTGATTTGAACTGATCGTCCAATAGCAGCGATCGTCGGCATGGGGGGGTTAACAACCCCCCATGCTGACAGGGAGAGATGGCCTGCAGTGTATTTCTGCAGGCCATCTCTCCCGATCGCATGCGGCCAGTCCGCGGCGCCCTCTTAAAGGACCGCACGGAAGAAGCCGAAGACCCGAAGAGAAGACGAGGACGCCGCAAACCCGGAAGACGCCGATCAGGACCCCGGGACAGGTGAGTAATGTACAAATACCTGCTCTGGACCCCTCAGCTACCTAGCTGAGGGGTCCAGAGCAGGTATTTATTACTTTTGGGGACCTTGATCGCCGTGATTGCGATGGGTCACGGCGATCAGGACGTGGCACCTAGGCCACCATTACTTTTTACAGTAATGGCGGTCAGTGCCGTCCTCGGACAGCACTGGCCGCCATTATTTTCCAGGTCATCGGGTCACCGATGGCTCGGAAAGGTTCTGATCGCCGCTATTGGCTGATTTGAACTGATCGGCCAATAGCAGCGATCGTCGGCATGGGGGGGGTTAACAACCCCCCATGCTGACAGGGAGAGATGGCCTGCAGTGTATTTCTGCAGGCCATCTCTCCCGATCGCATGCGGCCAGTCCGCGGCGCCCTCTTAAAGGACCCGCGTACCGGTACGTCAAGGGTCCTTAAGTGACAGTGATCCATGACGTACCAGTACGTCATGGGTCCTTAAGAGGTTAAAGCATACCTGTCAATAATAAAAACTTTTGACGTAGGAGAAACAAATCAAAATTTTTTAATGTTCCAATCCTGACTGATCAGTAGTAGGGATGGTCTGAACCTGCCAAGGTTCGGGTTTGTCCGAACCTGCGGAGGTTCGGGTTCGTATGAACCCGAACGCTCGGCAGCAGATTCCCGATGTCTGCCCGCTCCGTGGAGCAGGCGGATCCAGTGGGAGGAACGCCTGGAAAACTGGAATACAGCCTATGGCCACGGAGCGGGAATCATTACCGAGGGTTCGGGTTCGTGCAAACCCGAACTGAACTCGGTTCGGACCATCCCTAATCAGTAGAACTAGTAGGGAGACAACCATGTTGTTATTCCCTTCGCCAGTGCACAAGTCTTCCACCTCTGCATCAGGCCTAAGGGTACTATTCCACGAAGCGATTATTGTTCGAAAAATCATTAGATCGTTTATAAAAGAACAATAATCATTATGTGTAATACCAGGCAATAATTAAACAACAAATCGTTGATAATTTGATAGAATTTGGACCTATTTTTTATCATTGATCGTTTTCAAATCGTTCGCACATCGCTCAGTGGAAGACGTCGTTTAGTCGTTCCATGGTCGTCCGGTAAATAAAAGGGGAGTGTTCAAGAACTTTCTAGGTCAAATCCTTTTGGCTAGAACAGTCATGGCACTTACAGTTCTTGGGCAGGAAGTGCATTATGACGTCCTGGTGCACTGCTGATTTATGTTCCCCCAGGAACTGGGCATTCCATCTTATGTTCCAACATCTTCTGTGAATGTCCCTGCTGTTCCTCATCGCACCAAGAACCTTCAAGGGATTCCTTCGGAAGTTCTTACTGCGGGTAATCTCCAGTACCATATACAACCCCCCCCCCCCCCCCTTCTTTTTGGAGTCACAGGCAGTTCCTGAGCAGGTGATAGTGACTTCTGTTACACCATCTGACAACTGTTCTTTCTTCTCAAAAACTCTTGTCTATTTTGTACTCCTCTCCTTCCGTTGTTCCTTCTTTGCCACATTTCACTCTGCATCATGGTAACATGGCTAATGCCTGGTTATCAGCTCGTTCTCAGCCCCTCAGGGATTCAGACAGGAGGATTCCTCATCCTTACCATTATGTCCAGGACTAAAGGAGACTGTTTACAAGGTTTTACCTTCTAATAATTTAATTATGGATTAAGTAGAATAATTAGGGAAATTAGTGCATTGAATAACTCTGATTGCATCCTGCCTCTAAGGGTGCCTTTACACAGAGAGATTTATCTGATAGATTTTTGAAGCCAAAGCTTTCCTCTAATACCTGTGGGGTCAAAATGGTCACCACACCCCAAGATGAATTCTTTGAGGGGTGCACTTTCCAAAATGGGGTGTCTTTTGGGGGGAATCTATTCTGCTGGCACTACAGGGGCTCTGCAAACGCACCTGGTGCTCAGAAACTTCTTCAGAAAAATCTGCACTGAAAATGCTAATTGGCGCTCCTTCCCTTCTGAGCCCGGCTGTGTGCCCATACAGTGGTTTATGCCCACATATGAGGTACTGTTCTACTCAGGAGAACCTGCGTGACATATATTGGGGTGACATTTCTCTCCTGTTCCTCGTGAAATTTCAAACTAAAGGAACATATTATTGAAAAAATTCGAGTTTTTCATTTTTACTGTCTACTTTTGAATACTTTCCTCTAATACCTGTGGGGTCAAAATGCTCACCACACCCCAAAATGAATTCTTTGAGGGGTGCACTTTCCAAAATGGAGTGACTTATGGCGAGATTTTACTCTGATGGCACTACAAGGGCACTGCAAACGCACCTGGCACTCGGAAACTTCTGCAGCAAAATCTGCATTGGAAAAGCTAATTGGCGCTCCCTTCCTTCTGAGCCCCGCTGTGTGCCCATACAGTGGTTTACGCCCACATATGGGGTACCGTTGTACTCAAGAGAACCTGCGTTACAAATTTTGGGGTGCTTTTTCTCTCATGTTCCTTTTGAAAATGAGAAACTTTAATCTAAACGTATATATTATTGGAAAATTTTAATTTTCCATTTTTTTACTGCCTAATTGTAAATACTTTCCTCCAGCCCCTGTAAGGTTAAAATGCTCATTATACCCCTAGATTAATTCTTTAAGGTGTGTAGTTTCCAAAATGGGGGTTTTCAGGATACCAGACTTCTAAATCCATTTAAAAAAAGAACTGGTCCCTAAAAAAAATCAGTTTTGGAAACTTTTACGAAAATGTGATAATTTGCTGATAAATTTCTAAGCCCCATAACACCCTCAAAAAGTAAAATATGTTTACCAAATTATGCCAGAATAAAGAAGACATATTGGTAATGTGACTTACTAACTAATTCATGTGCTACGACGTTCTTTTTTTAGAAGCAGAGAATTTCAACGTTCATAAAATGCAAATGTTTTTAATTTTTCATGATATTTTGATGTTTTTCACAAAAGACACACAAAGTAGTGACCAAATTTTGCCACTAACATAAAGTGCCATATGTGACAAAAAAACAATCTCAGAATCGCTAGCATACGTTAAAGCATCACTGAGCTATAAGAGCATAAAGTGAGACAGGTCAGATTTTGAAAAGTTAGCCTGGTCATTAAGGCCCAAACTAGCTGCAGCACAAAGGGGTTAAAGAGTCACGGTCGTTAAATTTTTTTTAAAGAAACTTTGTAATTGGGTTTATTGGACAAATATGCCATTATCTGCATGTAAAAAGCCTTTTCCCAGGTCCCCCCTCCTCTCCTTTCTGTAATCCACTGCTCAGAATCAGGAAATCTCGACTTTTTTTTCATCAGTTTGATCTGTCTGTTCTATGAAGAGGGGAGGGGGGAGGGGGAAGGAGCGAAATTAGCGGGCAGCTGAGAGCTGAGAACAAAGGATTACTCAGCGGGGGAGCTATTCAGAGCCCTATTCAGAGGTCAGAGAGGTCAGTTGTGACTGCAGAGGAGAATGCCCATGATGTGAATGTAAATTAACTCTTTGTTGTCCTGTTTTGCTGTCTCTACTTTCTCCATAGGAAAACCATAAAGACAGGGGGAGAGCTTCAAACTGCTTTTTCATGATAAAAATAAATTTTTCGGCTAATAAAACCAATTACAAAGTTTCTTAAAATTGCCTGTACTATTGATTTCTGCAATAAAAATTTTAACGACAGTGACACTTTAACCCCTAGGCGACCCTGGACGTATCCGTACGTCCAGGGCCGCCTCCATGCGTTCAGAGCAGGGCCGCGCTGAACTGCCGCGGTCCCGGGTGCCGCTCGTAGCCCGGGACTGCGGCTATTAGCGGGCACGGTCCAATCGCTGTGCCCGCTAATAAAGTAATCGGATGCAGCTGTCAAAGTTGACAGCTGCATCCGATTACTTGATGCAGCCGTTCCCTGATGTCTAGTGGGGAGGATCGCTCCGCGATCCACACATCTTACCCCGTCTGGGGTCAGCGCCGTAATGGCGCTGATCCCGGCTCAGCACGCTTCCATCTCATCGATCTATGCTGCCTTGATCTCAATGAGAGATCAGTGCACTTATACTAGAAGTCCCCCAGGGGGGCTTCTAGTATAAGTGTAAAAGTAAAAATAAAAGTGTTGTTGTTAATAAAAAGCACCCTCCCCTAATAAAAGTCAGAATCACCCGCCTTTTCCCATGTTATAAATAAAAATAAATAAATAAACAAACAAACATGTTTGGTATCGCCGCGTGCGTAATTGCCCGAACTATTAATTTATCACATTCCCGATCTCGCATGGTAAATGGCGTAAGCGCAAAAAAAAATCCCAAAGTGCAAAATTGCGCATTTTTGGTCGCATCAAATCCAGAAAAATTGTAATAAAAACCGATCAAAAAGTTGCATATGCGCAATCAAGGTACCGATAGAAAGAACACATCATGGCGCAAAAAATGACACCTCATACAGCCCCATAGACCAAAGGATAAAAGCGCTATAAGCATGGGAATGGAGCGATTTTTAGGAACATATATTTGTTAACAATGGTTTGAATTTTTTACAGGCCATCAGATACAATGAAAGTTATACATGTTATATATCGTTGTAATCATAACGACTTGAGGAACAAAAAGTCAGTTTTACCCCAGGGCGAACGGCGTAAAAACGAAAAATTCAGCCTGTCATTGCAAAGTACAATTAGTGGCGCAAAAAATAAGGGTTCATGTGGGTTTCTAGGTGGAAAAATGGCTATGGCCATTTTAAGCACAAGGAGGAAAAAATGAAAACGCAAAAATTTAAATTGGCCCGGTCCTCTAAGGGTTAATGGTTTGATCTCAACAGTAACCACAATCTCTTTTGCAGCTCCATGCTCCTTGCCTCTTGCAGAGAACATTTGGTCTTTTTCACAGGGTAAACAGGCGCCAGACCCAATGCTTATCAATAGTTGCATATCATTAACTTGGATCAGCTCTATTACACTCAATATATGAAATATCCATAACAAAAATACATAAAGAAAAACATACCACCTATAATATCCCTTTTACATATTACACGAATAAAGACAAGACTGCCCATGTTCCTCACAACAGGCATTAGAGATGAGCGACCGTACAGTAAGTTCAGGCTCGCATGAACCCGAATGCTCTGAATCCCTCTGCCTAGAGAAGTTGGATGCAGCCCTAGGTCTTCTGCAAAACATAGATATAACCAAAGGTCACCTTTGATTCTACCCTGTCTTTTAAACTGCACATTTGGAACCTGAACACCTCCTGCCACCTTCACCTCAAAAACATTTCCCGAATCTGCTCTTTTTTTTAACCCTGACTCAACCGAACAGCTGGTACGCGCTCTTATTATCTCCCGCTTGGACTACTGCAACATTTTACTTTCTGGCCTTCTTTATAACACTCTTGCTCCCCTCCAGTCTATCCTTAAAGAAGTTGTCTGGGCAGAAATAAAGGGGTACTAAAACCTTTTTCTTTCAGATAAACTGGTTTCAGAAATTTTTTGAGATTTGTAATGTGCTGTATGTCCTGCAAAAGTGGTGTATGCTTTCCAGTATGACACAGTGCTCTCTGCTGCCACCACTGTCCCACACAGGAACTGTCCACAGAAGAAGAGGTTTTCTATGGGAATTTGCTACCACTCTGGACAGTTCCTGTCTTGGACCGAGATGTCAGCAGAGAGCACTGTGTCAGACTGGGAAATATACACCACTTCCTGCAGGACATACAGCAGCTAAGTACTGGAAGACTGGAGTACCCCTTTAATTTGTCCCCTATACACAGAATAGGGGACAAGTAAGAGCTTGTGGGGGGTCTGACCTCTGTGCTTCCCGCTGATCTCCATATTGGGCCCCCAGCTTTTTTGTTATGAAGAGCCAAGTAAGCACTTCCTGGCATGTGCTTGTTTGAGTGTGTATAAAACACACGTTGCAGAGCTTTGTGTGTGTAAAGCATACGGTGCAGACAGGGGCAGATTAACTTTACCATAGGCCCTGAGCTGTTGACCAGGCTTGGGCCCCCCACCCCACTGTAACTATGGCAGCACTAGCGGGGAGTTCATAGTACAGGATAGATAATATCATGATGTCCTGATTTGCATTAAATTGCATTAAAAAAGCAACAATTTTTTGCAAATCATTGCAGAACTGAAGCCAGAAGACAGTACACCACTGAAAGTATAATACTTTTTGGGTGGCCATGGGCACCCTAGGAGCTCAGGGCCCCGGGCTACAGCCCAAAAAGGACCTCTTATAATCCGCTACTGGGTACAGAACTGTGTGTGTATAAAGCATACGGTGCAGAGCTGTGTGTGTATAACGCATACGATGCAGAGCTGTGTGTGTATAAAGCATATGGTATAGAACTGTGTGTATAAAGCATATGGAGCATAGCAGTGTGCATATAAAGCATACAGTGCAGATCTATGTGTATAAAGCATATGGGGCAGAGCTCTGCATGTATAAAGCATACGGTGCAGATCTGTGTGTGTTTAAAGCATATGGAGCAGAGCTGTGTATATAAAGCATACGGTGCAGATCTGTGTGCATAGAGCATATGGTGCAGGATTGTGTGTTTGTATATATATATATATATATATATATATATATATATATATATACAGCAGTCGGTGCACAGCTCTGTGTGTATGGAGCATATGGTGCAGAACTGTGTAAGTATAAAGCATGCCGTGCAGGGGTGTGTGTGTATATATATATATATATATATATATATATTTATATAGCATACAGTGCAGAGCTGTGTGTGTGTATAAAGCATGCAGTGCAGGGTTGTGTGTATATATATATATATATATATATATATATATATATATATACACACACACACATATATAGCATACGGTGCAGAGCTGTGTGTGTGTATAAAGCATAAGTTGCACAGCTGTGTGTATATATATATATATATATATATATATATATCATACAGCGCAGAGCTCAGTGTGTATATAAAGCATGCAGTGCAGGGTTGTGTGTCTGTGTGTGTATATATATATATATATATATATATATATATACATATATCATACAGCGCAGAGCTCAGTGTGTATAAAGCATACGGTGCAGAGCTGTGTGTCTGTATATATATATATATATACACACAATCATACAGCGCAGAGCTCAGTGTGTATAAAGCATACGGTGCAGAGCTGTACAGGGCAGGCAGCACACTCTCACATATAAGAAGAACTAGAAGGGAGCTAGACTCTGGTAAGCTTACAGTCACATATACTCAGTTAGCCTCTAAAAGGTATCGCCTGATTTCTTCTCTATTCATATGAAAAGAACCACATGAAACTCCTCCACCACCAGCAGCAGCAGCAGCAGCAGAGCCTCACGCCTGACTCCTCCCACACATGTGACCAGTCACATGGTCATGACATCATCAAAGGTCCTTCAGCTCACTAGGATCTAGCATCTACCTTTGTGTTATCCGGCCGGTGAGGCATCGAGGAGTCTTGGGTAAGATTGTATGGTTATGTGCCCGCTCTGTGCCCTCCTTATTATATACTAGTGGGCGTGCAGTGTGAGGGGCCGGGGAGGGGGGCCAGGGCTGCTGCTTCCCCACACAGGAGGGCACCCTCCCTGGGATATATGTTTACATCCAGAGTCCTATCAATAGACCAAGCCTGTGTCCTGAACTGTGCCCTCTCACCCTGCAGGCCTGAGGTGTGCAGCTGCTGAGGAACTACAAGTCCCAGCATCTCTAGCGGGACAGCTGCATCTACTAGTCACACAGAGAGGATGGGAACTTGTTTGTGGCTTCCCTATGGAGGCTTTGTGCAGTTGTTGCACTGCTCTTCTCACTGCTGCTATGTATAGACTGCATCCCTCCCCTGGTACGCCCATCTCCGCAGGTTACCTCTTGCTCACCATATTACACCACTATTGCTGTGGAAGAGAATTTTGTGCAATGTGAAAATATATAAAAAGTTTAGTCACTACAGTTACATACACTTCTATGTGACTCAATGGCTTTTTATGTGAACACCTCCATCATGTTTTTCCTGTTTCAGATTTATTGCAAAAATTCCTGAAACATGGGGAAAAATAACTATATGTGTGTGTGTGTGTGTGTGTGTATATATAACAGAATTTCCGCAGCACAACTTGTAATGAAAAAACTTACAAGTTTTTTCATTACAAGTTGTGCTGCGGAAATTCTGTTTATATTTAAATTGAGTACTCCGGTCAAGTACGTTCCGCTGGCACATGGAACCTATCGCCTGTGGTGGTGCCGCTAAATATACAGTTGGAATATATATATATATATATATATATATATTGGATACCACAACTGTCTGTATGAGGCTTTGCCAGGTGTTCACCTCTGGATAACGGTTGCAATGGACACCTCACAGACCTGTCATACCACATCACGGCTTCCATTACAAGCCTAAGCTGCAACGCAGAGCCGCACTGTAGGAATCATCCATGCCCCTCTACCAGTCGCTTTCCAATCTTTGTGAGGTCTATCAATCGGTAACGCTGAATCTACAGTAACGTCACTTTGTGACCCAGTTGTCCAATTACTGTAGGGCTGCGGTGAGGTTGTAGCAGCCACTGGACAAGACAAGTCACATGATGTTCTGTCATTGCAGCCTACATACCACAGAGAGACAAGACTGGTGACGGCAGTATATTATGGTAAGATTTTTATAAAAGTAATTTAAAAAAAAAAGATTAAAACCATTATTTAATAGGGTACAGTATGGGGATTGTTCTATGGAAAAATCACATTACTACACAAACCTAGGAGGGTGGGTCGCTGATGTACAGTGGCTATGTACAGCACATTTGTGAATGCATAATGTTATATTTTTTTGCAACAAATATATACACATACAAAGGTAGTAAATATACTCACTTGTAGCAAACTGAATTATTGTTTTAAGCTGAGAAAAAAAAGTTACTTATAGGCCATGTTGATGGGCAGTGGCACCTAGGCAGCGCTTCATGCCAGTTTGGCCATGTCTTCTATATGGACAGTGTCATCCAGGCGAGGCTTCATGGCAGTTAGAAACAGACGGGGTAGAAAAAGATAAGGGATCCCGGCACTACGGCTTTGATTTATAGACACTGGGAACACGGGCTTTTAAAGATGCATAAATCTGAATGACATCGGTGGTGCTCTATATCATAAACTAGACTGTAGCAATAATCTCCGGTGCAGATATGAAGAGATATGGCACTCACCAATTGATGTCTTCGTAAAAAAAGGAAACTTTATTTCTTCTACATAGGATTTCAGACAGACACAAACATGGTGAGAGGCCCAATCAGCTCTTAACAGCAGTTAAGAGCTGATTGCTTCCTCTCAACATGTTTGTGTCTGTCTGAAATCCTATGTGGAAGAAATAAAGTTTCCTTTTTTACGAAGACATCAATTGGTGAGTGCCATATCTTCATATCTGCACCGGAGTTCATGGCAGTTAGGCCATCTCTCCTATATGGACAGTGACGTTAGGCTCTATCTCCCGGATGGGTAGAGGGCCCAACCGCCATGAAGCCCGGCCTAGGAGCCACTGTCCACTGAAACGATTAGAGCAGAAAGAAGACACAGACAAGTGTTATACAGGTATATATTGACTGCAGCATCTAAGCTTGTGGATGCACATACGGTAAGGGGGTAACAATATCACTTTAAAGTGACTGTACCACCAGGCCCAGGCAGAAGCACTGGAGGCGGGCCGACCCACCCTTAGTGGGAGGAAACCCTAGCCCCTCTATAATAGGGTTCCATTGATTCTAATGGAGTCACGTCATGGAGGGGCTGGAGTTCCCACTAAGGGTGAGTCGGCCTGCCTCCAGTGCTTCTTCCTGGGCCTGGTGGTACAGTCACTTTAACATTAACTTGATGGCTGCTGCGAACAACGGGCGTTATTATATGCATTGTGTGAACTAACGACCGTTGTTTTCATAGACTTCAATGGAAATCATTAAAGGCTGTAAGTAACGGCTATTGTTTTACTAAAAAAGGCAGTGTGTGAACATGGCTATAGGCTGGTTTCACACTTTGCACTGTGCATTTTTCGTTGATAGCTGCAAGTCTGTAGGAAAATATAAAATGTTATACCTACAATTAGTGGCGACATGTCAGGAGTGCATATCAGTGGGGTCGGGTGCTGAGACTAGAATGAAGGGGCAGAAGCGCTTAGCAGCCCTTGCCCTGCCCCTTCATCTCCGTTATAACTGCAGTCTACTGAATTATAATGGAGCCTATGGAACTTCCGTCTGGAGGTTCCATTGGCTCCCAATTATAATTCAGTAGACTGCTTGTATTAGCAGTCTATGGAATTCCTCTTCATATAACAAAGTAGAATTCTAAGCACCCTAACCCCCACTGATATACACATCTGACATGTCTCTATGATATGTTAGAAGTTTTTACAAATGATAGTTACACTCTAAGCAAATCTGTCAAAATGTTCAGGTTCTGCAACATTATCCAAACCCGAACTCTTAGTGTCTGATTCCCTGTGGCTGCAGAAAATGGATGCCAACTTCTGCAGACACAGGGAATTAAATGCTTATTGCTACCCGTATGACTTTTTTTTTCTGTTTTCTGGTCATGGACATTTTTTTAAGAGTGCAGCATTCCATAGTTGTGGAATACCTTCGTATAGCTGCTTTTAATCCAAGATCTGTCCTGGGATCCGTTCGGCAGGTGATGCAATTATTGTCCTAAAAAACAACTTTTAAACTTGCAGCCCTGTGTCAAACTGCAGTGGCCTAGAGTATCTGTGCTCGTACCTTGCACCACTACTCCGTCCCTCCACCCCATCCTCTTCATCATTAGGAATGCCACTGGCAGGATTTTTCCTGTTCCTCTGCAGTGAACACTGCACAGGTGCCTTAACGATCCAGCCCATGTGCAGTGTTTTCACAGCTGATGAATAGGAGACTACCTGTCTGGAGCATTCCTAATGATGAGAAGGAGGGACAGAGAGGTTGTGCCAGCCGAATGCACGGACACTCTAGGCCATGGCAGTTTGACACAGGGCTGCAAGTTGTTTTTTAGGACAATAAATGCATCACCTGCCGAACGGACCGCAGGACAGATCTTGGATTAAAAGCAGCTATCTGAAGGTACAAGCGGTTTGGGGTGAGCAGATTGTGGGTACAGAGTCACTTTAAATTTGTCACCAACTTGTTTTGTGAGGACTGTTTTTCTTTTTCTTTCTTTTTTTTTAAACTCTGGCTGCTGTGGCAGCTCCAGTTTTGGAGACTTCGAAAGTGTCACTGTTATAACATACAAAATCTTAATTAGCAGGTGATGTGAAATAAAGCACATTTGCCATTTCCATTAATAGACAAAGCTATACTTGCTTGTATTCAGGTCCAGTCTCCTGAAGGCAGCTTTTTAGTTTTGTGCTAGTTGAAAAAACAGACCAAACGCAGGTCATCTGCTCACTTATAGAGAAGGCAGTCATGTGATTGATGGACACATTGAGCCATAACACTCTACTGGTGGGGACTTCTTGTATTTGGTCCCCAGCGAATTTCATGCTGCCAGTTTGCAGCGAAGTCCGCTGAGGATCCATGTAGTGTGAAGGTCTATGGGTTACATATCCACAGTGGTATTTTCATTCCGCTGCGGATATGTAACCCAGCCCCTTTAACCCCTGCAACCCCAGCCCGGAGCATACACAACCTGCTCTAGGCTCCTGCTTGCTTCGGGGCCTCACAGCATCTCCCGGCGGTCAGCCAATCAGTGTGCTGCTCTGCTGCAGCACACTGATTGGCTGATCGGCCGGAGGCTCCGAAGCAAGCAGGAGCCTGGAGCAAGTGATCTATGCTCCAGGGCTGCCCCTGGACTGGAGCATACATTACCTGCTTGGTGCCGCGGCTGTGTTAAGCTCCCGGCTCTCCTCGCACGGCAGCACTGATTGGCTGATGAGGAGCAAGGGGAGTCAGGAGCTTTACACAGCCTTGGTGCCAAGCAGGTAATGTATGCTTTGGGCCGGGGTGGGGAACAGCCGGGGGTTAAAGGGGCCGAGTCATATATCTGCAGCAGAATAAAAATTCTGCTGCGGGTATGTGACCCCATAGGCGTTCACTATACCAGGATCCGCAGCGGATTTTGCTGCAAACTCGCAGGGTAAAATCAGCTGCGGGTCCGGTATGTGTGAAGCCACCCTAGACGTATCTCTTCGTGATCCGTACCACCATTCCCGGGTCCAGCTGCTGGTGTCCTGCTGCTCTTCCAGCTGCGATGTCATGCACCTAGCTGAGTGACTGCCCACTCAGCCAATCAGTGACTGGGGTGGAACACTGCCCCAGTCACTGACTGGCTGTGCAGGCAATCGCTCAGCTGGGTATGTGATTTCCAGCCAAAAATGACATCTGGTGACTGTCAGCAGGAACTGGGAATGGCGCAATGGGGGCGGGTGAATTTAATTTATTATTTTACATGATTTACATGAATTTCATAGTTGGTACGGTTGAAGGAAGACACATGTGCACCAAGTTCAACCAAGGAGGGAATGGAGTAAAGGGAAGGGGGATGGATGGGTAGATTCAATAAAAATGCATTTGTTATTTTCATCTAAGAACTTGTCCAAGCCAGGGTTTCTCAACCTGTGGTACGCATACCACAGGGGGTACGCGTCTGACTTCAATGGGGCATATCTGGCTTGGGGAATACCTGGCTAGGTGAACATCAGGCTGCAGGGGATATATCCTGCTTCAAGAGGCATATCTGTTTCCATAGGACTTATCTGGCTGCAAGGGGGATATGTGGCTGCAGGGGACATATTTGGCTCCAGGGGGCATACCTAGCAGTATTATGGATGCACCTATAGAGTGCTGTCCTATTCACTGTCTGTTTCAAATTACAAGTTATAAAGTTTGTAATGCGCACTGAGAATCAAACAACCTGACACAGTGATGGTAAAGGTGGATCTCCTTTAGTCAAAGATGGCAGCCAGTTTATATATCCTGGGGGCGTGTGTTCATCTACTAAGGCTTGTGTCAGTACTTCATTGGCTGAGGTACTAAAGGAGTTATGGCCCTATTCCACGGAACGATTATCGTTCGTTTTCGGACGATATCGACCGCTACGGACGATAATCGTTCCGTGGAATAGAGTGCAACGATCAGCCGACATCGTTCATGTCGGCTGATCGTTGCAGTCGCTTGTTTTTCAACATGTTGAAAAACAAGCGACTGATATAGCAGCGATCTGCTGCCGTCGCTCCGTTGAATAGGAGCATCGGCAGCAGATGCTGCTGTATCCTATGGGCTGCCCGGACGATCTAGCGATCCCCCGGGCAGCCCCCCCGCAGCTCCCCGCCGCCCCCTCCCGCACTCACCCGCTCGCTGACGCCGCGTTGAATAGCGGCGGCAGCGAGCGGCGAACGAGGAGCAAACGAGCGCTGACAGCGCTCGTTTGCTCCTCCAACGACCCGTGGAATACGGGCTTTAGTTACGTAGCACTAGTGTCTACTTACGTGAGCTTTAAGGAATGTAAACATCTCTACGTGTTTAGAAAGTCAGAGCCATATTGTAATGGTTTCACTAAACATATGACATCCTTAACAGCAGAGAGGGGGATATTTGGCTGCAGGGGACATATCTGACTGCAATGGGCATAATTGGCAACAAGGGGCATACTGTATCTGGCTGCAGTGGGCATACTTGGTTGTATGTGTCATACCTGGCTGAAGGGGCATAGTTAGCCGCAAGGGGCATACCTGGCTACAAGAGCCATACCTAGCTACTGGGTGCATATCTGGCTGCTGGGGCTTTTCTGTCTAAAAGAGGGCATATCTTGCCCCTATCACAGGAGAAGGAGCATTATTACTGACTATGGGGGGGGGGGGGGTTATTTTTCATTACTTGAGCATTATTACTGGGTTCTACAGATCAGTCACATTATTATGGTGGATGTGATCTGGGAATCAATTGCTGACATAGACTTTATACAGAGACTTTGGCGGCAGTGTGGTTTCAGCCTTTTTTAAGGCAACATTTTTACTTAATTGTACTCTGGAGCATCTCATCACATGGAGGTACTTGACTTGAAAATGTTAAAGGGATTATCCAGCGCTACAAAAACATGGCCACTTTCTTCCAGAGACAGTACCACTCTGGTCTCCAGCTTGGTTGGGTTTGCTACTTAGTTCCATTGAAGTGAATGGAGCTTGATTGCAAACCACACCTGAACTGGAGACAAGAGTCGTGTTGTCTCTGGAAGCAAGTGTCCATGTTTATTTAGCACTGGATAACCCCTTTAAGAAATACTGGTGTAAGCCTTTTGTGAAGCCCTCCGCTGTTTTTGTCGTGACCCGGGGTAGACTGTTAACAGATTCACTGTTCCCGTGGTAAAGAAGGCTTGTCGCCTCCGGAGATTGAACCTTTTTTTTTCTCCAGGCGGGGGTTTTACCTGGAACATCTTTTCCCCATATTTCTTGTAGGGGACATTTATATAAATAATTAACGTAAATTAATCATATATCCCCTTAAACGTCCCTTCTCAAGACTATATCATTTTTTTTTAATCTTTCCTCATAATCAAGATGCTCCATTCCCCTTATTAATTTAATTTTGTACCTTTTCCAGTTCTAGGACATCCTTTCTATGAATTGGAGCCCAAAATTGTGTACTCTAGATGGTGTAATCTGCAATAAACAACTTGTAATAAACAAGTCAAACAGAAGGGGGCCCAGTACTGACCCTTGGGGTAAACCACTTATTACCGGGGACCATTCAAAATAGGAATCATTGACCACCACTCTCTAGGTACGGTCCTCAAGCCAGTTTTCAGTCCAGTTGCAAACTAAACTTTGTAAACCCATAGGGGGACATGTATCAAGTAGCGTATCTTTGTTTTTTCGGCGGAAAGTACTGATTTGCGAATATTTTATTTGCAAAATGGTCGTTTTGCGAATAAAATATTCGCAAATCGACACTTTCTGCCTCGTACGCCAGGGGGGCGGGGAGGAGTTGTGGAGGGGGCGGAACGGTGGTGCGGACTCAGAGTCCGCACGATCTATCATTGCTTTGTGTTAAAGATACGCAGGAAACCTACTCCAGCTCTCAGCTGGCGTAGGTTTCCTGCCGTGCACACCGGCGCGCACGGGATTTATGTAGAGACAGTCCGTCTCTACATAAATCTCCGTAGCGCCGGAGATGCGGGGACATTTTTAAGTCTGGCGTGAATTAATTTATTTAATCATCAGACGCCCATGCTCCACAAAAAAAAACAACTATAAAGCTCACCACTAGGTGTTTAAATCTTAGTTGAGTCTCCTTTCTGCTTAAAATTTTTCAAAAGGTACATGAAAAAGCTGCAGAAGTGTGGGCAGGCTTAGTAATGTGGGCAGGCTTGAAGACTTGGGCAGTGGATGGAGACTGAGGGTGGGACTTCCCTCATGCAGTGTAAGGGGGTGTATCACACCAGCAAAGGGAAAGCCCATTCCATTTGTCAACAGCTGGAGAGACTGCTGGGGAAAGGAGACTATTACTAGCACCCAGAGAGGCAAAATTAGACTATAACCCACCAGGATGGATACAGGTAGTAAGTACTACAAGCCTGCATCTTTTTTTCCGATTACCTAGTTACCTACCTTACATGTGCTTTTTAAGTTTACCATTGTATAGTTACCTGGGGGAGACCTATTGTGCCAGTCCCTCAGCACAAAACCAGTCACCAAAGAATTGCTGTATATTTCAAGGGTACACAGATAACAGAACAGAGTTCAATAAGAACTCTTGGTTCTAATTCATCAGGCTGTTACCTTTAGTTTCTTTAATAATCTTAGAATAAATCTACAGTAAGCCATATCTACTGTAGGTACATGACATTTTTGAGTGCCTTTTGTCATGTGTAAGCCAAGTGGCATTTTAATTTAAATTTAGCAGTTTTGAGAACAGCCGCCCCAAGTCTATGCCCTGAAGTGCAGTCCTTACCCAGGGAAATTAACCTTCTCAAACGTAAAGGGGGAATGTATCCTTAGCGCAATTTTTTTCCCCACTAGTGCACTTTTTATATTCAAGTGTAAAAACTATCAATAGGAGCAGCAGTCTTGATAAATATTGTGCAATTTTTGCACTTTTTTGAGAGGCTAACAAATTCTGCCATCATACATGATAAATCTGGCTACAAAGTAGGTAATATAAACCACGCCCTCTCAGATTAAAATATTGGAAAAAATGCGCAGTAGAAGTAAACTGCTCAGAATTAGGGCAAACAGCTTGATAAAGCTACGAAAAATATACGCTGGGCACAAAAACACCTTTTTCACCAAAATAATGGCACAAAACGAATTATACATATGCCCCTAAAAGTTTTTGCCAAAAGTCACTTCATTGTGGTCGCTGTTCCCATGGTTTTAATGGACAGTGACATCCCCAATTTGCTCTGCATTGTTAGAAATAATTAAAAGATTATTTACCTTCTTTAAACCATACCTTTGTTGGGTCATCTGTTTGGAATGTTTGCTCATGTTGATGTTGGAGTGTTGATCTGACAAATTACACTATATTATGAACATATAATTTCTATTTTTTTCAGTATAATTGGACAGATAGATCCAAACTTGTATAAATCCTTCTGAATTAAACACAAAGATGTCATCTGTATATCATGTGTGAGGTTCATACTATATATTTGTATTTTTTAGGTACGTTTTCTCTGCACAAGGGGGATGAGGCGCCTCTTCATATGCGGAAGACATAATCAGAATAAAGGTCCAGGTGTGAAAACTTTGCATACAGTTTACACCCTGACATACTAAGATGGGTATGCGAATCAAACTCAACAGCAGCGATCACCCCAGCAACCTGCTGCGTGAGCTGAATAAATGTCGATTGTCAGGGACACTTTGCGATGTTACTGTTGTCGTTGGAAACCGCTCCTTTGCTGCCCATAAAGCTGTGCTTGGTTCTGCAGCAACTTATTTTCAGAAATTGTTCTCAAGCACCGAGTTAGATGCTGCTCGAACTTACGTTGTGGACTTTATCACACCAGCCAATTTTGAGAAAGTGGTAAACTTTATCTACACTTCTGAGCTATTTACGGACCTTATCAATGTGGGAGTTATCTATGAAGTTGCTGAGAAGCTTGGCATGGAGGACCTAATAAATGCCTGTCATGCAACATTTCCAGATCTTGAGGGTTCCTCTGGTCAGAAATATCAGTGCTCAGTTTCCTCTAGTGAAGGACGTTCAAGTACATCAGCTGAACCCAATCCAGTAGAATCAAGGGGCAATGGGCTGGATAACCACATCCTTCCTATAGACAAAAATTTTAGCACATCAGGAGACGGAACTTGCTCATTCAAGGGAGAGGACCAGGAGGCTAATATAAATCAAGTAGCACATTTTCCACTGCCTGCAAAAACTGAAGAACAAAGCACCTCAGCAAGGTTCCAGTCCTCTCATTGCTCAGTGAACACCGGATTTGGTCCAACAAGTACTTGCCCTTCTTTTAAAACTCAACAAAATGGTGATTTTAACAAAACTGGTTACTTTCCTGGGGACTCATCTGTTAGTGGAAATCCTAAGGAATCTGCTGTAGCCTTTGAAGCAATGGGTGACCTCCACCTTGATGAATTAGAAGAGGAAGAGTTACAGTTTGATGAAGCAGGTGATGAAGACTCTGGGCCATCTGGGGAAATTATTGAGCTGAGCGATGGTAGTGAAGATGAGCTGTTATTATTTGGCCAGGGAGAAAGTCGAAGTGGCAAAGCAATGCCTTGCCAAGTTTGCAAGAAAGTGCTGGAACCCAACCTTCAGCATATCCGCCAACATGCTCGGGAACATATAGAGCTACGCAATGGTAGTTGCAAAGTCTGTCAGGCCCGCTTCCATGATCGGGGTGCTATGATTACTCATGTTTTATCACACATTGGAATATTTCTTTTCTCTTGTGATATGTGCGAAGACAAGTTTTTCAGCCAGTGGCAACTTACCCTTCACAGGGGACAAGAAGGGGTTACATCAGAACATAACATAATAGTTCATCCAGGTCAACCTCTCCCTGGGGAGGTGAATACATTTGTGGGAGCAATGGGTACTGAATTGCCATGTGGTGCATGTCATAGGACCATGTTACGTGATTTTCATTCTGTACGTTCTCATGCCTTGGAGCACCTTAACACAAAGAATTTGTCGTGTGGACTGTGTGAGCAGCGGCACCTAACACTTTGTGGTCTTATGTGGCATGTCTTATCTCACATGTCTGTATCTGTTTTCTCCTGTTCTGTGTGTGCCAGTAGTTTCCTTGATCGGCACTTGTTGGAAAAGCATATGGCAGTCCACCAGAGTATGGATGAAGCATTATTTCGTTGCCATCTTTGCTCCCAAGGCTTCAAGTCTGAAATAACTTACCGACAGCATCTAAACCAGCATCGATGTGGAAATATTCCGGCAGAGCGTCCTGGATATTCTGAGTTTTCCCAAATGCAACCTCAAGCATCAAAGAGAAAAGTTCCAGATGATTTTTCAGTGGATGATCATTCAGTTACTGGACAACCAGTCCATAGCAAATATACATGTAAGGTTTGTGGAAAGTGCTTTTCTCATACCAGTGAATTTAATTACCATCGACGCATTCATACTGGGGAAAAACCCTATCAGTGCAAAGTGTGTCACAAGTTCTTCCGAGGCCGCTCCACCATCAAGTGCCACTTGAAGACACATGCTGGGGCTCTAATGTACCGATGTACTGTATGTGGACACTACAGCTCCACCTTGAACCTCATGGGTGAGCATATTGCAGTGCATCGTGGCAACTTGCCTTCAGACTTTACCATTGACCAAACATTTATGTATACTATTCACTCCAAAGAAACAGACAAGAGTGCTGAAAGCTGATGTGTTTTGAAGACGATCATAGCATAGGGCTGTCGGTTTATTTTTCATGGATCACACATCATTGCTAAGCTGTCTTTGTTAATATGTTTGCTACTAAAACTAATGTTTTTTTCTGTGTGTTTATTTATCCTTTTAATCACAGGACCCCAACAATAACTATTGTTTCTGTTTCAGTGTTGGACATTTGTAATTTTATGGACAATAGACAAATGGATACGGGGATAAAATAATTGTATAGGTCAGAATGTAATAAGGTGTACAACCAAACTAGGTTTCCTTCCTTTTTTTAATTTTTTTTTAATTTTACCCTCTCTAGGTTTAGGGTACATTCAAACGTACCATATTCCCTGAGGATCTGATACGGTTTTGCTGTACACTGCCTCTGCACCAAAATAAATCAAGTTGCAGACTCGCATTTGTGAATGTAGCCTTAGTGAACATTGTGTGCTTTCCCATATATTATGTGTTTATTCCATGATAAACAGCAAGATATGTCTATTAAAATCATGTTTTAAAGAAAAATTTAAGGAAAATTCCAGTCAAAAGTGCAGAATTTGCTGTTCTGTATGGTTAACATATGTTCTGTACCCTTGTACAAGTACGTATGTTCCGCCAACAGCTGTCCCTCCCCTCCCCTCAATTTCAATCCCCTCCAAGTACATATACACACTTGGCTTATTTGAGCTTTCATGTATTTTGAAAGGGTAATATCTTTCGGGTGGTAACTTATCTTCTAAAGAAAATGTCCCCTCTTCCAACAACATCTGCCATCCGGCAAAGTAAGTAGGTCCCAATACACATGGCTGCTTGGTCTTGCCAAAATCTGGTTTGGTTAACTTTAATGTGTATGGCCAGCTTTACAGTGCCTCCTAGTGACTTTCTGCACATTTCCTGCACTAAGTTATTTTAATATCCCCATTTCTGCTTGTGGTGCACGTTCAGAGAACATAGAATAGCTACATGTGCAATTTAAGAAATTTCAGTATACAAAGGCACAGTGTCCAAACATGATGGGCCCAAGAAACAGTGTGCTATTTGAATTAATGTATTTTGTGACTGAAGAAAAACAAAGTAGTATATACATTTATTAATGTAAAATGGCTTGCTGACTGGGCTTTTTCTTTGTTAGTCTCTTTTGCAGGTAGTACTACACTTCAGGTAGTACTACGCCCCCTATCTGCAATGTTCAGTGTACACTAATCATTATGAAGTTCTTGAATCTACTCATAAGGTATATTTCCTACCAAATAAATACCTCAGACCTCATAGACCTCAAAAGCACAATCCCCAAACTCCTAAATGTAATATTCACAAGTATGTACAATGTTATGAGTCTTGCTTTATGAATGTGTTCATTTGAGGAAAGAACAGCTTTTCTAATTAGAGAAGGTGGGTAGTTACATGATCGCCATTGTTTCTTAGCGTTCTTTACATATTTGTGAACGTTAGATTGTTTGTTTGTTTTTCTCAACATCTTTATAGGCTGATATATTTTTACACTTTGTAAGGGTTGTGTGTAAAGGTTTGTAGTGAACTAAAATATACTTACTGTTAGTACAGTGGTCAAAACAATGTTCTGTTAGGATCTTCAGTTGCCCAAATAAGATACCAGCCCCCCCCCCCCCCCCGTGCAATGATTGTTCTTTGCCACCTTCTCAAACTATCATGAATTAATGTTTGGATTGAAGAGCAAAGTTGAAAGAGCCAGTAGTCTCATTTTCACTTAAAAGATGACTTTTATAGCCTGCAGAAATCAGTAATACCTATCTGGTATTTCATGTATAGTCTTTATATTGTATTTCATGTTTTTAATTGGTTACAAGCATTCATAACCAGACCTGTCCAATGTACGTAAGAAGAATGAACAATACAAACTTCAGGGCAAATGTAGTGATTAAATTTAGACTATGTTCACAGATGTGTGTTTTTTTTTTTTTTTTTTTTTAACCAAAATCAGGAGTGGAACTGATAGGGCAAAGTTATAATGGAAATATGTGTACAGATTCTGTTTTCAGCCCACTCAGGCTTTGGTTGAAAAAAGTAGACAAGAACTGTGAAACAAAATGTGCCACACTGCACACTGTTTTTGCTGTCAATTTAACTGATCAGTTTTTTAAAGGTTTAGTTATAACATACAGAAAAAGCTGTCAACCATGTTTGTGTAAAAAAAAAAAAAATCCTGTTTCAATACTTTTTTATTTAATGTAAGTAGATGCAAAAGTGAACCTGAAGGATGGCATTTAACGGCATTCGTTTTTGCGTTTGTTTTTACAATAAAACAGATATGTTAAGCAGACAGCAAACACATATTGGAAACCCAGCCTGTCATTTCAAGAAACATAGCAACATGTCAGAAGTTTTCACTGGTGGATACCTGGGTGCCGAGACCACCTCAGAAGGTGTCTCTTCTGCTATGATCAGGGAGACATGGTTGGTGGTGTGCAAACTAATATACCCAGGCCAATAACTAGCAGGGTAGGAGCCTTTACACAGGCAGGATCACTGGATGATTCCCGCAGACCCTTCTATTATTCATTGGAAGCATATCTCCTATTACACAGACAGACCAACAAGGTTTTGCTTGTTTGTTGGCTGATCATTGGGTCTATTACACATGGCCTAATATCTGCCCTGTGTAATAGGGGCCTTACTCTTATGTAAGCTGCCAGAGATTATTATAGCCAAAAGGGCACAGCGCTCAAGTAAGTGCTTCTGCCCCTTTATCTTTATTTTTGAACACTTTTGACATGTTACTATGTCCTGCCAGATTCTTCAGGAAACAACAGATACACTTCATTGACTTTTTAAGGTGTAAACCAGGGAAATGGAACCTGGAGCCCTCCTATTGTGAAACTACAATTCCTATCATGTCTGGACAGCCAAAGCCTTGAGTTTGTCTCTCCAAACATGATGGGAATTGTAGTTTTGCAGCAGGAGGACCACAGGTTCTTATTCCATGATTTAAACAGAACAGTTAACACTCGTAATGTGGGCTACATGGCAAACACTTACTGTTAGTCACTTTGTGTGAACAGACATATATTATGCTCTATCCTATATTCTTCTTGTGTATATTAGAGAGCTAGTTTAATTGCTGCAATAATGATTGATACACAATGAGCCAGACTTCTGCATTAAGGGGCCTGCTAAGGTGACAGGGTGGCCTTATTCTAGCATTCTAAATAGATCTGAACATCATATATCTTATACCATGGCCCTCTGTTTTAGTAAATTAATGTGTTTCTAATTAAATAATAATTCTGCATTTGGCATTCTTTGACATTCATTTTAGAACTATTAAAGTAAGCATACCATCAGGCGGAGTGAAAAAATGCTTTGTCACTGCCCTGTTGTCGCTGGTGCAGGGATCCCAGTGGCCACCCGGTTCCCGCAATTGGCACCTCCACTATGCAATGGGGACAGGCTCATCGGCCCCCAGTGTAATAATATCCCGTTCCCTCTGTGACGCACCTTCACAGAGGGGAGATTGTTTCATTGGGGTGCCGAGACCGCCTCCAATGCATAGGGCCAAGCCGGGCCGGTGCTCAAGAACAAAACAGCGCCAAGCACGGGAATAGGCTAGCAATTTGGAAAAAAAGGACCGCGCCAGCGGGATCCCTGCACTAGTGCTGACAGGGCAGTGATTTTTTTTTTTTTTTAACTTCACCTGATGGTGCATTTGTTTTAAATGGATTATACAGCGTTAGGAAAACATGACCACTTACTTACAGTGACAACACTACTCTTGTCTCCAGTTTGGCTGGGGTTTTGAAACTCTGTTCTATTGAAGTGTTGTGTTGTCTCTGGAAGAAAGTCGGCATGGTTCTCAAAATGCTGATAACCTCTTTAAAGAGGATGTACCACCAGGTACGTCCTCTTTAACTTGACACAGGGATAGAACGGCGCTGTCACGGGGAAGCCGGTGCTGTGCTCCGTTTTTCGAACCGCGGCCCGCTTTCCCTGTACAGCGCCATTCTTTCCACGGTTACCGGCCGGTGCTCAAGCACTGGAGATAGGCCGGCCTGCCACCAGTGGGAGGGAATTCCCTCCCCTCTATGACGCGGCTCTTTTGATTCTAACTGAGTGACGGCGCCTTTCCTTCCCTGTGTCAGGTTAAAGAGGACGTACCTGGTGGTACATCCTCTTTAAGGCTGGAGACACACAGTAGCAGTTTTTTTGGAAAGCTGCCGCTGCAATTTTTGGGCCAAAGCCAGAAGATCCAACAGAAAAGTACAAGTCCTCCCTTTATATTTTCCATCCCATTTGAATCCACTTCTTGTTTTGGCACAAAAACTGCAGGGGCAGTTCTCCCAAAAAAACAAGCTGCTGTGTGTGTTTCCAGCCTAACAATGCCTTTTTAAAAAAAAAAAAATACTTGGCAAAACAACTTATTGAAAGAAAACCACGACACGTAAACAGAAACACAATGTCACCCTACCTGTAGTCCTAACTGGATCAGCCTTCACTTTCAGAAATA
Source organism: Dendropsophus ebraccatus (assembly GCF_027789765.1). Taxonomy (NCBI): domain Eukaryota; kingdom Metazoa; phylum Chordata; class Amphibia; order Anura; family Hylidae; genus Dendropsophus; species Dendropsophus ebraccatus. The sequence continues at coordinate 65,129,633 of NC_091458.1, forward strand.
TTTATATGCATTATGAGCCACAAAAATAAAATCTCCCTGTGCACTTGAAGTGACCTTTTCATTCAACGTGGACACGCCATATATAACACTCATCATTTTATATTTTATTACACACCACAGTCACTAATAAAGAACTGTTTTCATTTTAAAGTTCTGGATTTAAAGTACACTATACTGAGATATACTGTATATGTGGGGTTTTGTCAATTTAGCAGTGCTCTACAGTAGTTGAGCTGCATGTTTCTTCTATGTGTAGAGTGTCCGCATCTCTGACCCTAAAAGACTAGGATGGGTATTCATTGTAATAAGGATGGTTTACAATGGGGTGACTCTTCATTAGGTGACTCACTTCTAAAGCAGGTCACATACAATGGCTCTTTTTGTTCGATTTCCACAATCTAGCGATCCTTCCATACACATAAATGTTCCTCTTGGCTTTGACCTTTCTTTGTTGGGGGGGCCCCCATACACACTAGGTGAATGGCCATTGTGTAATAACTGCTTAGAATGGGGTACAGTAACAAACATTTAATTTCCTGGTTCAATGGTACTCCCATGAGAATGCTTCTTGTGTCTCCAATGGGTTCTGTCATGACCATAGCTTCTAAAAGGAATTTGTTAGAGTCAACAGTTTGAGAATATCTGGACATTTGCAGTACATAGTGGTGAAGTAAAAAATACCTAATAATGTGAAAAAGAGTGTTATTTTTGACTGCCAAGCCTAGTGCCACATACAGCAATGTATGATTCTGCATATACTTGTACATAAAAAGTAGAGAAATGCCATTGTCAGAATTACTCATTTTGGGGTTTGACAAGTTGTGGTTCAAGTAGATGGGTTTATACAATAGCAAACTGCACCATATGATACATTTACTGCTTTTATTATGCTAATTTTTGTTACCTAATAGGAATTTAGGTAAATGTATACTACTACTTAACATGCTGACTGTAATCTATATTGGCTTTGAAACAACATTAATTCTGTTCTGTGTGAATGCAACAATATTTTATGCATAATACAGGACTAGATCTTTCCAGTATGTGACTATTCCATATCTAAGAGTGGGCTAGGGCTAGCGCCTCTACTCAGGACGACAAAACTTTTTTTTTTTTTTTATAGCTCAGTCAATATTAACCTTTGTATAAGACTACAGGGAACACTAGTCTGCCCTTTATATTATGTTCCTTTTTATTTTTACCTTCGTATAGATATGTTTTATCCCAGGCAGGTTTACATTTACTTACTGCTTGTTACAACTATCTACTACTCTTTCAGTAAAATAATATTTCCTGACACTGCTTATGATCTTCCTACCAATGACCACAAATTGTTCCCCTTGTTCTTGTGTTTAGCTTCTTATTAAAAACGTATAAGGAGTTCAAAATCACAGGACTTCCAATATGGTGGAATGCAATTATTATTATTATTATTATTATTATTATTATTATTATTATTTGCGCCAAGGTCTGGGGTAGATCCAAAAATAGAGAAATATAAGGGAACAACACATATGTCCTCTAAAATCTGCATCAGGAAGTGCATGTATGGCTCCAACACAATAGAAGTTTTATGTAATTTAATATTTTTACAAGAACACTTTGGTTTGCGTGTGTATTTTTTGTTTGTTGTCTAAGCTAAGATCTAACACAAAACCGAAAAAGAATTTATAACGGATGCAAGACCAGTATATATAAATTTACTTTATTGTTTACATATCAGAAAGTGAAATTGTTTTAAAAAAAAGATACATCACAAGGGGGCTAGAGCTAATACAAATCCCCATAAAAACGGTGGATTAACAAGGTTCTTATATATAAAATATACCGTCACAGAGCAAATTACAAAATGATGAACCTATACATGTACTGGGCACTGGGCTGGTACTACATACAATAGATAAATATAACTCACTCACTGTGAGTTATATTTATCTATTGTATGTAGTACCAGCCCAGTGCCCAGTACATGTATAGGTTCATCATTTTGTAATTTGCTCTGTGACGGTATATTTTATATATAAGAACCTTGTTAATCCACCGTTTTTATGGGGATTTGTATTAGCTCTAGCCCCCTTGTGATGTATCTTTTTTTAAAAACAATTTCACTTTCTGATATGTAAACAATAAAGTAAATTTATATATACTGGTCTTGCATCCGTTATAAATTCTTTTTCGGTTTTGTGTTGGATAGTGTTGGGTGCGCATGGACCGCACTACTTGAGCCTTGTATAGGAGTAAGCTAAGATCTACCCACATTACCCAGAACATTAGTCACTCACATCTTCCTTTAAAGGCGAAGTCCAGGAAAATAAAAAAATATTCAGTATTGGCAGAGGGTGGGGGGAGCATAATAAAGTACTTACCGGTCCCCATGCCCTTGCAGTGCTGCATCCCGGTCCATCTTCTCCCCCCTGCTACGTCATGACTCGGCTGGTGGCCAGCCACCACCGGCTCAGCCTCGCTCAGTCAGTCAGTGATTGGGGCGGGACACCGCTGCACTCTTTGGCTGAGAGAGCTATGTCCTGTCCATTCCGGCCAGGTTGTAACAGACCAAGAAAGAGAGAAAATTACACCTGGCCGGGAGCGGGTGACTGATGATGCGTTGCTGCGGGGGCACGGTCACCGCTAAGTATAGGTTCTTTATTATACCCCCCTACCCGCACTGTAATTATTCATTTTCCCGGACTTCTTTTAATGCACAACTAAAAGGTAAAAAAAATAGATAAAATCGCATACACCATACATACATACATACATACATACAAGAGGATTAAGGCCCCCACTTATATTTACACAGCATAAATGGAATTGCATTCTATTTTAGTTTATCAGTAATACAACTGGACGGAAAATATATTAAAAAAAGGTCATGATGGCATGCTCCTCCAGTGTAATGTTATTTCTTTGCTACATACATAAGCCAGAGTCTGTAGAGCTGAATGTACTCATCTCAATTAATATAAAAATTGTCATCAATTAATATTATTTTCACATATTTGTGTATCCACCTCCCAAAATGACCCTTAGGAAGGGATAGTTTTGCCATTAAAATCTATTGATAAGTCTAGCAGTATACATGATGCATAATTTGCAGCAATTGACATTTTGATATATTTGGCTTAAAATACATAAAAAAAAGGTGCAGACAAAACAATTACTCTAAAAAAAACCCTCATAATAAATGTGTCCCTTAGTGCCCAGTGTGCCACACCATTTGTGAAATGAAACTGTGTTTATCTAAATATGTTTTAGACAAAGAAGTCTACCACTACACACTACAGGTACAGTTCTGGAAGGTACTGTGTTATGCCTAGTAGTGCTGGGCTTGAGGGGACATAACTAGTGTTTTCCCGGAAGTGTTTCTTTTAGTAGCGCTACCTTTATTTTTACTCACCACCACCATCATTACTTGGTGTGTTTTATCTATGTTTTCTTTTTGTCTTTTGGTGAGTGCCACAGCTTTTGGATGAGATCTCTCTCCTTTTTTTTTTTTTTTTTTTTTTTTTTTTTTTTTTTTTTTTTTTTTTTTGTCACAGGATAATTTATAGTTAGAGATGAGCGAACCTCGATCCGAACCCGATCGTTTGGCATTTGATTAGCGGTGGCTGGCAAAGTTGGATAAAGCCCTAAGGCTATCTGGAAATCTCTATCTCTATTTATAGTCTGATCACTGGGGGTCCAACATGTCTGCTTAGTGGAGAAGGTGGGGAGAGCCTGAGGATCATTCGGAAAACATGGATACAGTCATAAGCTGGATCCATGTTTTCCGGGCGATCCTCAGGCTGTCTCCACCTTCTCCACGGAGCACGCAGACTTTAGGATTCAAAAGCCAAGTGGGCCCCTCATACAAATCGCAATGAAGCAGGTTTTGCTCATCTCTACTCATCACCTATCCTGTAGTTAGTTTTGATCACCATCATTGGATAAAATGGATCCATTTTTAAATAAATAGAACTCCAGTGTCAATGCCGGTTAAGAGAAGATGACTTTCCTGTGTGAATACGGTTGTTTGCTGATCACATTTATATGTAGGCAGTAGAAATTTCCTACCCTGTAACATCAACACTAAAGAAGCTTCTGGTTGATTTATTTACAGCTCCAATATCTTCACTTTTTTGTAGTCTACCTCCGTTTTTTCTTTTTTATTTGCACATTTACCTCAGTCTACCAGTCTGTCCGATTTAATAATGTTATCACTTTTGTCTTCCTTGGTTAACAACTGTTGAGAGATGGTATCTTTTTTTTTTTTTTTGTTTATTTTATAATCTGTACCAAATGTTTATAGGTTAGCAGGACCGCTAGAAGATAAAAACCCTTCAGCTGGTTAACCTATAAATAAATCATGTCTGTAAGATGCCTATTCATGTAAATGTAGCTGATCTTTCACTTTGCCAATGCCTTCTTACGGTGCTCTTATGTTGACGCATGAGCAGTCATGGTAATGGAATGCTCGTAAGTCTACAGTTATATAATTTATAGATGATAGTGCTACTTCATGGGCAACCGTCATAACAGGGTGTGTGCCTTATACTGTTCCAAATGCCCATGCAGCGTGTTTCATAAGGTCCAGAAATATGCCATTTAAGCATGTGAAGAAGGTAATAAAATGTATTTGTAGTTACATATAACCTCTGGTATCATAAGGCATGTGGTGGTACTGCTGTGTTTTTGCCACAAATCGCTAAAATTGCAGTCCTATAAATCCTTTTTACTGTGATACGTGGCAAAATGCAATGGTATTGACTTATCAGGAATTGACTAAACTAATGGGTAAAAAAATCACGAAAAGCTAAATGGTGCTAAGACATTTTGTAGTACCAGGTCTGAATGTTAAATTTATGTGAAACAAATGTTATGCCTATGATGGCCTCTAGGGGTCATAATTGTTACATTACTCCTGAAACAAGATTAGTAGTGCGACTCACCTAGATGTTAATTTGCACAATTCCTGTTTGTTTTTACCCCTTTCCCTCTTTATGAAGTATTTGCTAATAATTATAATAATCATCATCATAAAAATGATTAGAATTGTGTGTCCAACATATTGTATGCAGTGAAGATGATCTTTAGGGAAATTAGATTACCTCTAACTTGTTTTTTTAATGGTTACTGTAGACATTAACTTGTTAATATTAAACATGTATTGATCACTGTAAAGTTTTGTATATTTTGTAAACATTTTTAGATTGTGATTTTCTTTTTGTATAACACCATGTGAGTTTAATTTAGAATAAAAAAATAGGAAAACATTGGTCCTTTTTTGTGATTTCCTAGATTAAAGCCTAAATATGAATGGAAAATAACATGAAGCACATGTAACAACCCCTGGATCACTAGAATAGTGACTGCAAGTAGAGCCCATGGACACCCACAACAGTTGTAAAGAAAAAAAATGAAAGAGATTATCCAGCCTTTCCGCACCCAGACATTTCCGCATTCTTCCAGACATTTGGTTAGTTGGAACTCCTGTGATCGTCCCCTATCCTGTGACATGAGACATGAGTCTTTAGGGTACGTTCACACTTATCGGATCCGCATCGTATTTTCTGCTGCGGATCCGCAGCAGATTTCATTTAAATAACTGAACACAGCATCAAATCTGTACCATGTGAACGCACCCTTAAAAAGAACTTTTGACACTAACTTTTGATACACCACTCTGATAGCTAGCATTTAATGTTGTACTATTGTTTTGGTTAATTTCTATATTCTCTTATTTTCAAGACCTGATATTGCTGCTTGTGGACCTACAAGTTCATCCTTAACCCTTAGAGGACCCGGCCAATTTAAATTTTTGCATTTTCGTTTTTTCCTCCTTGTGTTTAAAAGGCCATAGCACTTGCATTTTTCCACCTAGAAACCCACATGAGCCCTTATTTTTTGCGTCACTAATTGTACTTTGCAATGACAGGCTGAATTTTTGCATAAAGTACACTGCAAAACCAGAAAAAAAATCAAGGTGTGGTGAAATTGAAATAAAAAAACGTATTTCTTTTATTTGGGGGGTATGTGTTTTTACGCCATTCGCCTTGGGGTAAAACTGACTTGTTATATATGTTCCTCAAGTTGTTACGATTAAAACGATATATAACATGTATAACTTTTCTTGTATCGGATGGTCTGTAAAAAATTCAAACCATTGTTAACAAATATACGTCACTTAAAATCGCTCCATTCCCAGGCTTATAGCGCTTTTATCCTTTGGTCTATGGGGTCAGGTGTCATTTTTTGCGCCATGATGTGATCTTTCTATCGGTACCTTGATTGCGCATATACGACTTTTTGATCGCTTTTTATTACAATTTTTCTGGATTTGATGCGACCAAAAATGCGCAATTTTGCACTTTGGGATTTTTTTGCGCTCACACCGTTTACCGTGCGAGATCAGGAATGTGATTAATTAATAGTTCGGGCGATTACGCACGCGGCGATAGCAAACATGTTTGTTTATTTATTTGTTTACTTTTATTTAAAACCTGGGAAAAGGGGGGTGATTCAGACTTTTATTAGGGGAGGGGGCTTTTTTACTATTAACAACACTTTTTTTTTTTTTTTTTTTACACATATACTAGAAGCCCCCCTGGGGGACTTCTAGTATATACACTGTGATCTCTCATTGAGATCTTTGCAGCATAGATATGCTGCAGAGATCCATTAGATCGGCAATCGTTTGCTTTCGGCTGCTGCAGCCGGAAACAAACAAGTGCTGAGCCGGGGACGGCGCCATCTTGGAGCGGTCCCCGGCCGGCTTCAGTATCGGAGATCGCTCCTCCCCACTATTCCACCACCGATCATATGCAGCCCGTAATCGGAGGCAGCTGTCATCTTTGACAGCTGCCTCCGATTACCTGATTAGAGGGCACGGCGATCGGACCGTGCCCACTAATAGCCGCGATCCCGGGCTACATGAGGCACCCGCGATCGTGGCGGTTCAGAGCGCGGCCCCGCTGTGAACGCGGGGAGGCGACCCTGGACGTAAGGGTACGTCCAGGGTCGCCTAAGGGTTAAAGTGTCACTGTCGTTTCATTTTTATTTTTATTTTTTTTGCAGAAATAAATAGTACAGTCAGTTTTAAGACACTTTGTAATTGGGTTTATTAGGCAAATATGCTATTATCTGCATTCAAAAAGACTTTCCCCAGGTCCCCCCCTCCCTTCTCTCTCTCATTCACTGCTCATTATCAGGAAATTAACCCCCCCCCCCCCCCCCATGCTGACGGTGGCTGCTATTGGCTGATCAGTTCAGGTCAGCCAATAGCGGCGATCGGAACCTTTTCGGGCCATCGATGACCCGGAAAATAATGGCGGCCGGTGCTGTCCGAGACAGCAACGACCGCCATTACTGTTAAAAGTAATTGTGGCTTTGGTGCCACGTCCCGATCACGGCGATTAAAGTCCCCAAAAGTAATAAATACCTGCTCTGGACCCCTCAGCTAGGTAGCTGAGGGGTCCAGAGCAGGTATTTGGCTATACTCACTGGATCCCGGGGTCCCGATCGGTGTCTTCAGGGTTCCGTGACATCTTCTTCTGTTCGGGACTTCGGCCTTTTCCGTTGGCCCCTCAGGTGTCCTCAACTTTTTTTCGGTGCTCTGCTGCCCTCTAGCGGCTGATAAGTGTAGTACACTTATCAGCAGCTACAGGGATGTTCAGCAAGTAGTAAATGTTTTTTTTTTTTTGTATTTTCCGCACCCTTACGCCGCTGAGTGTTGATCTGCATCGCATGTAAGTGCGCTGCTAATCAGCAACTCCTCCTTTTTGGCGTAGGGTGTTTTTTTCTATATCCTACTGCCACGGTCTGCTGATAAGTGCTGCACATAAGTGCGGCATTTATCAGCAACACCATTTTTGGCGTAGGTTTTTTTTTTATACTGAATGTTAAAAAAAAAACGTTAAAAACACTACATTACACTACATTGAATAAAGTTTTACACTACACCACTACATACCCCATATACCAATCCCTATATAAAAAATGCCCCCCAGGGCGTTTTCGATGTCGGACGCATACATTATTATTGCCTCCGACACCGAAACAGCCAGTGAGGATGAATGGGGGGGATCCTTTTTTCCCCCCCATTCATCCTCATCATCCAGTGACGTTTCTGGGGGTAGCGTAGCGTACGCTGCCCCCCAGACACGTCTTTTCCGCCAGTACCGTCCCAATAAGAGATGACTGTATGGCTTGAAATTCTACAAACTCTGTGAGAGTACCTCAGGGTACACTTACAGATTTAGGGTACGTGCACACTGCGGAATGGCGAAGGATAACCCTTCGTGCATTCTGCAGCTGGCACCCGCAGGCGGACTGATGCGGGCGCGCATGTCTCCGCACATGTCATAGACTCCATTCTATGCACGGGCGGATTCCATCGTCCATCCAAAGAATGAACACATTGGACGGAGACGCGCGCCCGCATCAGTCTGCCGGTGGGTGGCAGCTGCGGAATGTACAAAGGGTTATCCTTCGCCATTCCGCAGTGTGCACGTACCCTTAGAGTGTATAAAGGAAGGGACACCCGAATCCAGCCCCCACAATGCCCCCCCCCCATCCTTGGAGTTAGTGGGAAGATTGTTTGGGAACTGATCTTTCCACTGCTGGATAAAGGTTACCACCTGTACGGGAATAACTTTCATACCAGCACCCCCTCTTCCGGTCCCTCGCTGCCCGAGCTACTATAGCTTGCCGCACAATAGAAAAATATCAGAAGCAGTAATAGAGCCCTAATATTTAGCAGCCATGGAGCGGACCCAGCGCTTCTGGATATGAAGGACCCCGTATCGCACCAGGGCAACATTTTTTCCAGGTGACGTCCCCCACACTGGAAAACAGGAGACCCCAGAAGAAGTGCAGAGTGTAGCGTAACAGAGGGATCAGGAAGGACGCCATTTTCCAGTGTGCTGCCTGTCCTGATCGCCCCCGGCCTCTGCACACTGGATCACTTCAAGGCGTACCACACGTCATTGGAGTTCTACATTTTCTAAATCCCTTCCCTCTTTCCTATTTCAGGGGTCAAGTTGATCCGGTAATTATTCTGATTGCCATTATGGAGTCGGGAAGGAATTTTTCCCCTGTGATGAGGCTACTGTCGTCTGCCTCACAAGGGTTTTTTGCCTTCCTCTGGATCAACACAGGTTGAATTTGATGGACTTCTGTTATTTTCAACCTTATAAACTAATAATTGGCCTAATACCCCCAAATAAATTAAAATGGTCCCTTTTCCTAAACTAAATAGGTATGGCCGCCATTCCCATTAGAGGCTTGCCATGATGCAATTAGAAAGCCTCTGTGCGGCCAGGACAGTATAATCCCCCACATGTGACCCCATTCTGGAAACTACACCCCATAAGAAATCTAACAAGGGGGGCTGTGGGGATATGGCCCCCTGGTGACGGCCACATTTGGGACACATTTTCACACCACATATTCTACATATGTGCCTGTTACCAGTGGGGTCTATATGCTCATTGCACCCCTTGTTAGATTCCTTATGGGGTGTAGTTTCCAGAATGGGGTCACTTGTGGGGGGTTTCTACTGTCCTGACAGCACAGGAGCTTTGTAATTGCGACATGGCCTCCATCCTCCATTCCAACCTCTAAATGGCGCTCTGTCCCTTTGTGCTATTCCTACTCTCATACTGGCACATTGTATGCCCTCTTATTGCTCAACTACAGACAGCTATGCTATTTTAAAGCGAATCTGTACCCACAGAATTACTTCCCCAGAACCATTGTTAGTGTTCATTAGATTTGTGCCGTCTTTGGAGAAAAAAAAAATCATCTTTTATTCTTCAGCAGCATTGTGGATAAGGTGGGGCCTAGAGTGTTTATGCCCTAGTTCTGTGACACCTCTGGTGTCTTCTTCCCTGGCTTCTAGGAACTTCCCTGGGTTGGATCTCTGTTCTCCAATGGCTCCGTGCCGTCTACAGTTGCTATGGTACATGCGCAAGCGTTGAAGAGCAAAGATCTGGCCCAGGGGAATTTCTAGAAACCAGGACAGTGGAGAAGAAGCTAGAGGTGTCACTGGCCTGGGGCTTTAACACTCTAGACCCGCATCATTGAGGCCACTGCTGGAGAATAAAAGATAATTTTTTTTACCCCAAAGACCTCACCAGGAGTATTTTGTAGAACACACCCGGGAAGGACTTCAGTTCATCTAATGAAACGTAACAGTGGTCTGTGGGATGGGCATTGATTTCAATGGGTACAGATGTGCTTTAATTCTCCATGTATATTAAGGTTAAAGGGGTAGTGCGGCGGTAAAGAATTATTCACAGAATAACACACATTACATTCCACCCGGAAGTGTGGTGCGCTATACTCACCTGTCACGTGCCGACCCCAGTCTCCGATCTTCAGTCAGTGAGGTCTTCTTCGGCCGGCCGGCAAACAGCTCCGACTGTTCCGAATGCCGGCCGCCCTCTGCAGCGTCATCCGATGCTCAGCCGCGATTGGCTGAGCATAACTGTGCTCAGCCAATCGCGGCTGAGCACAGTTGTGACGCGGCGGAGGGGGGGGGCGGCGGAGGGGATTCGGCCGTCCGTCCGAAGATGACGTTTGGCACAAAATGGCGGACGGCCCTCGACACGGATCAGGTAATGTATAATGCACCACACACTTCCGGGTACACGGGCGGGGGTGGTGGGACACGGGGAAGGGGGCTATTCACAGACATAACATACATTACAAAGTTGTATAACTTTGTAATGTGTGTTATTCTGTGAATAATTCTTTACCTCCGCACTACCCCTTTAAAGCATTACTCCTTTCAGGTTTACATATCTAAACAATATGCTTCATGATGGTATTGATAGGCCCCCCCATCTACAAGCAAACTCCAGGCTTTATTGGGCTGAATAAATTGGATGGCACAAGCCAAGTAAAAGCCTTGCAGAATACATTCAACAAATGAATATGCACTGTAAGGGTGCGTTCACACCTACAGAATCTGCAGCAGATTTGATGCTGTGTTCAGTTATTTAAATGAAATCTGCTGCAGATCCTGTAGGTGTGAATGCACCATAAGGCTATGTTCACACTACGTATATTTCAGTCAGCATATGTATATGTCAGTATATTTCAGTCAGTATTGCAACCAAAACCAGGAGTGGATTAAAAACACAGAAAGGATCTGTTCACACAATGTTGAAATTGAGTGGATGGCCGCCATTTATTGGCAAATATTTGCTGTTATTTTAGAACAACGGCTGTTATATTGAAATAATGGCAGTTATTTACTGTTATATGGCGGCCATCCACTCAATTTCACCATTGTGTGAACAGAGCCTTTCTGTGTTTTTAATCCACTCCTGGTTTTGATTGCAATACTGACTGAAATATACTGACTGAAATATACGTAGTGTGAACGCAGCCTTATAAGGGTGCGTTTACCCGTACAGGATCTGCAGCAGATTTGATGCCGTGTTCAGTTATTTAGTTCAAATCTACTGCGGATCCGCACCATCAAATCCGCTGAGATAGGGGATGTGTGAAGCTACCCTAAATATGACCATAAAGGAGAAGATTGACCAATCTTTAAGGCTAGCTGAACATTCCCTATACATTTTTTTTTTTTTTAGAAAACCTAGCTGTTAGAACAAAATGCATGAACGCAGCCATAAAGATCAATAGTGTCTGAATTCTAAAATAAAAGTACAATGCAAACTTGTGATGCAGTGCAGGGAATTGCTTGTTTTGTGTGACCTGTTTTCTCTATAGATCTCAGTGTATCTTAGACTGTGTCTATTGTTTGTAGAGTTACTGAATGTTCTCTATCCATGTGATGTTTCTAACAACACCAGCCTGAACCTGCTATTCTGAAGCTTTGGCATATTCTACATAACTGCTCTGCCAGATTCTGGCGGGGTTTCAGAGCTGAATAGAAAATGTTATGTATGTCTGAGAGCGCGCCAAACAATACATGGGAAGCTTGTTCTCACAGCATGTCCCTGAAACAGCACAGGGTCACAGAGGCACGGGGACAGAGGTCACATAATGTGGTGAAATGAATGGACTATGAGTTAAATAATTGCTGAAATCATCACAAGGAGTCCACTTATCAGTTCACTTGGCTAAAATAACAACAGATATTGTAGATGAAGATACATGAACTGGCAAAATGTGATGTGTCAGATGTGGAATATGGCTTAATGGGTACCTGTTATCATGACTTTATCCTAGAATTGCTTTGCAGACGCAGCTGGTGCTGGAAAATTGGCTTGCTGTGGTTACATCCCACGCTGGGTGAGTTCTGTGCACAAGCTCTAATATTAGAATAGGGATTGTGCACAGAACTTGCCTGTCGTGGGACGTATTTACAGCAAGCCAATTTTGTGATAGAATCCTAGTGATAGGCATCCTTTACTTTTGACTAGTTACCTCTTCTGTGTCATAGGATTAACCTTTAGCCTGGGTACAGAAGGTGTAAAAGGAAAACAGAAAAAAACAACTGAAGGAGTTTTTTCTTTTTTAAATATAAAAATCGAATAAAAAGCCCCACCTGAGCCAAAGTGGTACTAATAAAATTACATTGCTTTGTGTGCAGAAAATTAAATTAAATGAAAAAAAAGAGTTAGGCCTTATTCACACGTTCCGTAATGTACAGATCCGTATTTCTGTATTAGAGTTAGTGCACATTGTCTACTGGGCTATTCACACAGTAGATTACAAGGACGCAAACAAATGTTGAAAAAAAAAAAGAAGACTTGTCCTAGTGTGGATCTAGATTTTTTTACGGATCCTCTTGTAGAAATCAATGTGATCTGCTATTTGTTACAGAATGTAACCTGTTCAGGACCCATATGGCCTTATTCACACATTCAATATTGTTTTTAAGTCCGTAGGGTCCTCCCACTATCCACCTGTACAATCCGCTAAAGATTACAGATTAGGCATCAGTATTGCATCCATTTTTTTCGTAAATCATTTTTTTTTTTACTGACTGAACAATATTAGTTAATAAAGTTGAGTAGGTTAAAAAAAAATAGCACCAGTATGCCCAACCCCCTAAAGTCACATAATTGCTTGTCAGCCATTTTACTTTGCCATTTCTGGTTTGCCTTACTGTCAGACAGTTCTGTTAATTAATTAGTTAATTTTCTTTCTGTTTACAAGCACCTGTGCTTCTGCAGTTCCTTCTTCATGGTTGTGGTTGCTTAGAAACACAACCTTATGACCTATGAGTCATTAGTATTTTTTTTACGGAAATACGGATGCCAAACCGGTTACAATCCGTAAAAAGTAGGGGATCCTATTGATTTCTATGAGAGGATCTTTAAAAAAAATAGTAAAATCTGGATCCGCACTAGGACATGTCCTTTTTCTAATCTACTGATGATCTCTCAAGATCTCTAGGATGCATACTATCATGTGCTAATCCATTGCGAAGCTCAGAAGTACTTGAGATTTGTGATAGTGGTATTTCTTCTTGTTCATCACTATCAGTTCAGGGCTCCCCCCTTTGGGGTCTCTTCTACCCCCAGGATGTTTACAAACATAATGTCAGAAGTTGTGTCCTTCCTTCACCAACAAGGGATAAACATCATAGTATACCTGGATGACTTCTCATGGTGGCAGACTCACGACAGAGACTTCTACAGGACCTGGAAACAGGCCGCAGCTTACTCAACAGCCTAGGTTGGATCATCAGCGACAAATCCTACTTAGTACCATCTCCTAGTAAAATCTTCCTAGGAATATTACTAGACTCCAATCTCCAGATGTCTTTTCTTCCATAAGAGAGGATTACAACCCTAACCTTGAAGATCCGAAGCTTCAGGAACACCCCAGATGCACAGTTTGAGAAGCCATGTCAGTACTCGGGTCTATGACAGCTTGTATGCCAGCAGCTCCATGGTGTCAGGCCCACCCCAGGGTGTTACAAGCACAAATTCTAAAAACTTGGAACAAGAGCCCGTCTGGCCTCAACAAAAAGTTTGTGCTTTCTCCCCAGGTCAGAACCTCTCTCAGATGTTGGCTAGTTTGAGAGAATCTGCAGAAGGGGGTACCATGGAATCTGTAAGACGGATGCAAGCCAGTCAGGTTGGGAGGCTCAGTTTTATTTTAGGGAACTTGGCCCCAGGATGGTTTAAAAGACTCGTCAAACCTGAGAGAATTAAGGGCAGTACAGAGATCTTTAGAGGCGGCAACAAACATCTTAGAAGTAACGCATGTGCACGTCCTCTCCGACAACACCACCACAGTGGCTCATTAGAGGCATCAAGGGAGTGCAGAGAACAACTGTCTTTGGTCAATCTTGCAGCAGATTTTCTCTTGGTCCAAGAACCACCTCTTTTTTCCCTATCAGCAACACATCTAAAGGGAGAGGACAATGTCTAGGCGGACTATCTAAGCCGGAACCTAATCCATCCCGGGGAATGGTGCCTGAAGGATCAAATCTTCCATATACTAGCAGAGCACTGAGGTTACCCTCACATAGATCTCTTTGCCACAAGACGGAATCAGAAGGTAGAAAGATTCTTCTTCCTGAATCCAGCAGATCATCAAGTCGCAGTAGATGCACTTACTCAGGACTGGAAGGCTACGGTTTTCCCCCAATACCTCTAATTCCCCAAACTTTAAAAATATTCGAGGAGGAGTCAAAGTCATTGTGGTGGTGCCATTTTGGCCCAAAAGGAGCTGGTTCGGTCTCCTTAAAAATATAGCCATAGACAAGTCGATCTTGCTCCCTCTCATAGTGGATCTACTGTTTTAGGGTCTAATTCTTCATCCAGAGCCACAGAAGTTCCATCTCTTTGCTTGGATACTGAAATATCAATGCTTAGAAGTAAAGGACTATCAGAGAGTGTAATATCCACTCTCATGAAGCGTAGAAAGAAAGTAACAGCTTCCATATACCTCAAAGTGTGGAAAGTCTTCTCATCATGTTGCAGTTCTCCTCCACCTTTTCCAGCAGACCCTAATATCGCGTAGATTCTGTATTTTCTCAAGGCAGGTCTCTGTAAGGGCCTTAAACCAGCCACTTTAAAAGTCCAGGTTTTGGCACTCTCAGCGATCTAATACTAATCTGCCTGGGCACAGATGGATCAAGCGTTTTAGCTGGGCTGCATCTAGAATCAACCCTCGAATTTTAAACACTCTAGAGGGTTTAACTGGTCCTCCCTTTGAACCACTATCAGAAATAAATCTGAAGTTTCTTTCCTACAAGGCAATCTTTCTAGTTGCCATCTGCTCAGCTAGAAGTGTAAGTTAGATTCAAGCTCTTACCACTAGGAGTCCATACTGTACCATCTCAGAAGACCGCAATTCTAAAGACTGATCCCTCCTTTTTGCCTAAGGTAGTATCTTAGTTTCATAGATTCCACGATGATATACTTCCTTTCTTTTGTTAGAATCCAAAAAATCAAGTGGAAGAAAAATCTCATACTCTGGACGTTCGCAGAACAATTCTGCAGTATAAAGAAACCACAGCTCCCTGGCGCATTGATGAAAATCTGTTCCTGCAATTCCAGGAAAAAAAGTATCTAAAAGTACTAATGCCAGGTGGATAAGGAATGCTATCTCTAAAGCCTACCAGACTCAAAATCTACAGTCTCCAATCAATATTCAAGCTCACTAAACCAGAGCGACATCTACTTCGTAGGCAGAAAGAGCATCTGCACCCTTGGAACAAATCTGTAGAGAAGCGACCTGGTCGTCACCTCACATCTTCGTACGCCACTACAGACTGCAGCTCCAGAACACTGAAGCTTTAGACTTTGGCAGGAAGGTTCTTCAGGGTGTAGTCCCCCCCCCTAAGGGAAACGGTTGGTATTCTCCTATGGTGCCATAGTGAAGGTGAGGAGAGAAAATAGGATGAGTCTTACCTGTAAGCCGGTTTCTTTGAACCTTAACGACGGCACCAGTCACCCTCCCTATGTATTGTATATTTTTATATATGATACTCACGTTGTTATAAATGCATTGGGGATGGAGGGAAGGGGAGGGGATTTTAACCTCTCATGCTTTCTCCTGTCCCTAGGGTACAACCCACCCCCCTATGGTTCCGTCGTAAAGGTTTGAAAAAAACGGCTTACCGGTAAGACTAATCCTATTTTTTTGGCGGATTGTATGGATGGATAGCGGGAGGAATCTACATACTTGAAAAAAACACTGAACTTGTGCATAAGACCTTTGTCAGAATAGATATATTTTGAGCATTTCTATTTTAGAAAAATGTCTAAAGCTATACATTATATTGTTTTAATTGTACTGACCCACAGAATAAAAATAACCTGCTAGTTTGTAAACTGCACAGTGTAAAAATGCTCACCCTACCACCAAAAGTTGCAAGCTAGTTTTTATTTCACCCCACAATTATTGTTAAAGAAGCGTGTAATGGAATGGGAAAAACACATCAATGTGCACTTCATTCACTCGCAAATATTTATTGTTTTGCTATAGACAAAACAATAAGAGGAAAATTTATTGTTGAGTCTAATAGCTGCAATTTTTCTAACTAGTTTCAGCCATTTGTACTTCTTCTGCTCTGTGAATTTATCAAAAATTGCACACGTCCTGAAAAAATTGTGCACAGTATTTTTTGTCTAACAAAGTGAAATTTATTCACCTGGTCCGGACAAGACGCAGGCCTGTGCCAGTAGGTGTGATTTTTTATTTTTTTTTGGCCACATGATAAAAAAGACTCAAATTATAGACTAGGTAAATATTTAGGTAATTGCACAAAACAGACAGATTGTAAAAAAAAAATTGCATCTAATAATTATTTGTGTGTTAAATACTGGTTCATAAATGCCACTTAGACCAAAAAATGGGCGCAACCAACACATATTCACCCAAAAAATGGTGCAAAGCCTTTTGTAAATGTCTCCCTACGGCTATATTCACACTACGTAATTTTTATGTAAAGAACGAGCGCTGACTGCAATGGAATCGGCATCCGTTTTTTACTGCAGGGGCAGCTTTGCATTGAAGTCAAAGCAATGCCGCCCGCTGTGTACACAGAGTGTTAATGCCCGTTCTTTAAAATAATGTACCTGCCTATTATTTCCGAACGCTGTTCATCGAACAGTGTCCGGAAATAATAGCTGTTTACTCAATTTATTGTGCAGCGACCGCCGCACATTACATTGAAGTTAATGGCTAATTGATTTGTGGGCACACAAGGAGGGAAAATAGTAAAAAAAAAAAAATTCATGCAGCTGATACAGAGGTATAAGCTGCAGGAACAGGCTGAGGCCTTATTCACATGTCCAGTAATTTATGAATCCGTATTTGATCTGGTTGTTTGGTCGGCATTGAAGATGAGGAAGAGGAGGAGCTAAGGTGTGTGCTCCTTCGTCCGCCGGGTGCACGGGTATGATTCTGCTCTAATGCCCGTAATAAGGCTATGAAAAACGGGAAAAGCAGTGAGACCTACCGGTGATAGCATACGGTGTGAGCTGTAGGAATCGCAGAGCAAGAGGAGAGAGTCCCAGGAGGACGCTAAGTGTCAGCAGCAAGCACCAGCGCATATCATGTGATCGGGAGCGAGATCCGGAACTACACGAGTGGACGCTGCTTCGGGTGCTCGGAGAAGGCTCGGGCACTCGGCGAAGTGCACATGTGAGGACGGGAGCAGCAGTGAGAGAGCTGCTCAGGAGGAACCGAGTGGAGAGCCCGGAGCGATCACAGAGAGGCTGGGGCTACCTCCTCCTGCGACGCTGTGAGAGAGCCAAGGAGGGGAGAGGTGGTCCTCGTTGTGACAGGGTCGGCTGTGAGAGGGCCGGCTGTCGGCTGTGAGAGGGCCGGCAAGTATAACAGTGCCTGGAGACGTCTGCATTATCCCATGACGCTGTGAGAGAGCTGAGGAGAGTCGGCAGTGGGAGTCCCGGCAAATAGCAGTGTTGGAGCCAGCTATACTCGGTCATCTATATTGGGGTCCAATCTCCCACCGAAGGAGGCTGTGAGAGGGCGCTATGACGGTGTGGGGATTTGTGAGGCCTGAAAGACTGAGAAGTTGCCTAGTGTGCTGAATTCAGGACAAAGGGACCTATTGCGACTGGACCAGATGAGTATAGCAGAGGCTCTCTGCAATCTGTGTTGACTGTAATACTAACGTGTGAG
The DNA here is from genome assembly GCF_027789765.1 of Dendropsophus ebraccatus. Classification (NCBI taxonomy): domain Eukaryota; kingdom Metazoa; phylum Chordata; class Amphibia; order Anura; family Hylidae; genus Dendropsophus; species Dendropsophus ebraccatus. The sequence continues at coordinate 65,147,696 of NC_091458.1, forward strand.
GTCTTGCCAGATACTAATCTATTCATTATCGATAAACGTGAAGTGAAGTATTAATTGTTACTGTATAAAAAGTTAAGTGAGCGCAGCCCAGCTCGTTTTATTAAGAACTAATTGAATTGCTCACGGGATTGACTGACCGAGACTTGTGGATATACAAAGGCTGTGTGTGTGCAATACAGTGAATGTCATTTTCTAAGACCCAGAAAAGTCCTAGTGTGGACATGAAATCTGCTAATAAAATGGATAAATACATGTCCCCAAACCAACCTGCAGGGAAGGTACGTGGGGGGGGGGGGGGGGGAAATGTAAAAGGGGGCAACACAGAGGAATTGGATAAAACACAAGATGGCTCAATTCAAATAGAGACTGATACATTAGGGAAAATTTTAGCAGAAGTAACAAAATGTAATTCCTCATTGGAAAACCTCACAGATCAAGTTGGAAGTATGAGTAGTGAGATCTCACTGATTAGGGACGAGATGTCTAAAATAAGAGAACGATGCAATGAGACCGAGACCCGTGTGAGTGGGGTGGAGGATGATCTGTGTAAGATAAAAAAGGAAGTGGAAGAGCTGCAAAAAAACAATAAACTACTGAAAGAGAAAATGGACATTGAAAATAGATCTAGAAGGAACAATCTAAGGATTATGGGTATTCCTGAAGGGGAAGAAAAAAATGATCCCACCGGGTTCATAGAAACATGGTTGAAGAATCAATTCCCTGAGACGATGTCCCACTTGCCAGTGGTTGAAAGAGCACATAGGATACCGCTTAAGGGGGCAGTTGCAGGAAACTTCCCGCGTCCACTGATTGCAAGATTAGTTATCTCGAGAGACAAGGATGTCATAATAAAGAAAGCAAGGGAGATGGGAGAAATTAAATATAACAACAATAGAATCTCCATTTACCCTGACTTCTCAGTGGAGACGCAAAAAGCCAGGGCTCAGTTTGTGAATGCAAAAAAAAGACTGAGATTAAATGGCGTCCAGTATGCGATGCTGTATCCTGCAAAGCTAAGAGTGGTTAAAGAAGAGAGGACTTGGTTCTTCCAATCCCCGGAGGAACTGACTAAATGGATAGACTTGAAGGGTCTTAAGTGATTAAATGAATAGATTGGTTTGGAAGCCTTAGGGCATTGGAATATGTTTAAGTTATTTGTAAAGTAAATTAGGTACTCGGCGGGGTAAACTTGGGTTTAGAGACCTGTTAGCTATATCAGAGGGTATAGATGGTAGGTCGAAGGGGGGAATGGGGATTGGGTGGGGAGGGTTGGGATGGGAGGGAGGGGAAATGGCTGAGCAGGGGATAGAGAAAGAAAGTAGAAGTTTATTATGCTCCTATTTGATGGTGTTTTTCCTTTTTTCCGTTTTTCTTTTTTTTTCTCTCTCTTTTTTCTTGTTGGTTCTCTCTCTCTTTTTCCCCTTCCTTCAGGGCTGTTTTAGGTGAGGGCTCGGAATGACTGCGAGGTTGCTTTCATGGAATGTGAGGGGTATGAGCGACAAAATTAAAAGGCACTCCATTTTTTCTGTTTGTCAGAAGTATTTACCGGCAATAATTTGCCTTCTAGAAACACATTTAACAGAGAACACTAAATATTGGGTGGATAAAAGTTGGGGAGGGTATAAGTATAATGCTTTTTTTTCTTCTTACTCTAGGGGGGTCACTGTATTAATTCACAAAAAGATAAATTGGGAAATGTACGAGAATAGTATAGACACAGAAGGGGAATATGTGATATTATATGGGAAACTAGAAAGGGTGATATATATATTAGTTTTTGTGTATGTGACACCTCCGTTTTCATTTCGAGCCCTTAACAAGATATATAATTTTGTGAAGAATAAAGATTGCCCTTTTCTTATAATAGGGGATTTTAATGCAGTGATGGATGAGGAGGTGGATAGGAAAAGAGAGAGAGAAGTGAAGGGAATGAGAAGGGTATCCCCCTTAGCTAAATTTTGTAAAGAAAGTGGATTATATGATATATGGAGAGAAAGGAATCCAAATACAGCAACCTTTTCCTGTGTTAACAAAACATGTAAGGTAATGTCACGAATAAACATGGTATTGGGTAATTATCAGGCTGAAAAGTATGTGAAATCAGTGAAATATCTGACACGATCAATATCAGATCATGCTCCAATATATATAGAGGTGAGTGATGGGAGAGAAGGAGGAATAACACCATGGAGAGTTAACCCATACTGGTTCCAGATCCTAGGAAATGAGGAGGAGATAGGGTTACAGCTTCAAGAGATGATTGATAGGAATTGGGGATCAGCTAAAGATGGGGTAGTATGGGACACAATAAAAGCCTATTTAAGAGGAGTTTTGAAGAAAGCAATGAATAGGAAGAGATATGAGTTTAAAGAGGAAGAGAAAAAGTTAGCCGGGAAGGTGGAAGAGTTAGAGGCACAGTATATAGCAAGTCCTGGGGAAAATACTAAGGAAAGGTGGGAGGGAGCGCAAAAAGAATATACAGAGATGTTAGAGAGGAAGGCCAGAAATAGTTTATTCTTCTTGGGTAGAAAATGGCACTTGGGTAGTGGGAAGCCCAATAGACAAATTATGGCCATAATAAAAAATCAAAAGGAGAAAAACTATGTCCCCATGATTCAGGAGAAGGGAATAGAAATAAAATCTTCAGAGGGAATATTGTCCTGTTTCTTGGATTATTATAAAAAGCTCTATAGTTCAGAGATTAGCCACTCCCAGGAGGAAATACAGGAATTCCTAGGGAGTATAAACCTCCTGGTGTTAACAGAGGAAAAAAGAAAGATATTGGAGGCCCCTCTATCAGAGGAAGAATTTAGTGAGGCCCTATCGCAGTCACGGGGGAATACGTCTCCAGGGGGAGACGGTTTGCCCTATGAGGCATATAGGAGATATAAGATGCAGTTAATTCCAGCATTATATAGGGTGGTGAGAGCGTCCCTAGAAGAAGGGAAGTTGCCAGATTCCATGAGGGAGGCCAAAATTGTAGTAATCCACAAGGAAGGGAAAGATAGTAGCAAAACAGATTCTTATAGACCGATATCTTTGTTAAATGTGGACGTAAAGCTATATGCTAAAATATTGGCCAATAGACTTAGGGAAGTGTTGGGGGAGCTGGTCCACCCCGATCAGAGGGGGTTTGTTCCAGGGTGCCATATAAAAAATAGTATTAATAGGTTGTTTCACAATATGCAGGTGGGCTCTGGTGAGGGCTCCCACTCTATCCTGTCTTTGGATGCCGAAAAGGCCTTTGATAGGGTAGAGTGGGAGTTCCTGTGGGCAGTCCTTAGGAAGATGGGATTGGGAGAGAAATACGTAGAGATGGTAAAGTTGTTATATGCTGATCCGCGGGCAGTAGTTGCAGTAAACGGAAGAACATCAGAAGGATTTACACTGGGGAGAGGAACCAGACAGGGGTGTCCATTGTCCCCAATGTTATTTATTTTGGCGATGGAACCCCTGGCTGCAAAAATAAGGGAAGATCCACAAAAAAAGGGGATTTGGAGTAAGGGGGAAAGATGATCAAATAAGTCTATTTGCAGACGACATGCTTTTGTTTTTAGAAAACCCGGAAACATCTATAGAGAAAGTGATGAGAGTAATGGCAGAATATGGTGACCTAGCAGGTTTAAGAATTAACTGGGTAAAATCTATATTGATGCCCCTATCTGGCCCATGGGTGGACCAGCCGACCCCCCAGCACATTAAGATTAGGGTTTTGAAAAAAAATGAAAATTTCAGATATTTGGGTGTAAAAGTGACAAATAAGGTGGATGATTTCATTGAAAATAATTTAATCCCAGTTATGAAGAGCTTGAAGGAAAAGGTTGCTGTATGGGTGAAATTGGTTAGGACAAAAGTGGATAGAATTATGTTAGTTAAATCAATTATATTGCCTAAATTGTTATATTTGTTTAATTCTACTCCGGTCTGGATTGATGAGACATCCTTTAAAAAAATGGAACAGTTATTAAATAGATTGATTTGGGGAAGAAAAAAGATAAGAATACGCCTTAAGAATCTCTGCCTCCCTCGGAATAAAGGGGGCTTTGGGGTACCGGACCTCAGGTTATATTTTTTGGCAACCCAATTGTACTTATGGTGGGAGGGGGATAGTATACCTTTTGTTCAATGGGTCCTGAGGAAGGGGGGAGAGGTGAGAGGAGGAATGATTGAGAAGTTGGAATCCGGGCAGTTGGAAGGTAGAGAGTTGGCCAGTTTTCCCTCAGTTCAAATGTGGATAAAAAGTTGGAAATCGTCAAAAAAGTCACTAAAAATAACAAGATCTCTAGATAAAACTCCATTATGGGATCATTTTAATTTAGAAGAAATTGTAAAATTAAAGGATATAAAGGGATTACGGGAGGGGGGTATAGAAAAGGTGCAAGACGCCTTTATGGGAGGGAAATTGAGAACTTGGGTGGATCTTCAGAGGGAGTATGATCTAAGGGGTATAAGCTGGCTGGAATATGGAAGATTAAAATATGCATATTTATCGTCAGAGAAAAAGGATTTATTTTTTGTGCAAGAGTCCCCAGAGGTATTAACGTTATTGGAAAAGAGAGAGAAAAGAAAGGGACTAGCAAGGATTTATGTTAAATTAAGAGAGGTTAACTATAAGGATATGCATATTAAGAGTAGGGCCAAATGAGAAAGGGATCTGGGAGTATTCTCAGAGGAAGGGTGGCAAAGGGTCTTAATAAATGTTAAATCAGTATCCCTGAATAGTAATCATCAAATGATCCAATTTAATATTGTCAATAGACTGTATTATACCCCAGCCTTCCTGTTCAAAATAAAGAAAAGGGATACCCCTGACTGTATGAGATGTGGAGGAGGGCCAGCTGACTGGTTGCATTTAATGTGGGATTGCCCAAAAATAAGAGAGTATTGGAGTGCAGTGGTGGAAGAAATAGTTAAGGGAATGCAATCAGAAATAGTATTTACCCCGGGGTTAGTACTGTTGGGGGATGATACACAGGTTGGGAGAAAAAAGGACCGGGTGTAATTGAATAAATTACTTTTTATAGCCAGACTGCAATTAGTGAAGAATTGGATATCCCTGAAAATTCCGAGTTTGGTGGGTTGGAGAGAAGCTTGTGGGTTATATGGAAGATATGAGAGAAGGGGAGAGGAGAATGGAGAGACACCATTATAGGAGGGAGGAGTAGGGATATACCATCATTGTAATTTAGTAGGTTGGGAAGTAAAGAAATATACTGGGCTCAGCCAAGGGGTGGGAGGGAAGGAGGTAGGGGGGGGGAGGGAAAATAATGGAATTGTGCCTTTTTTCTTTGTCTTTTGTTCATGTTATTTTATAAATTAAATAAATAAATAAAGTTAAAAAAAAAAAACCTGAAACTCATCTATACGAAGTACGATAAGTTCTTCAAGACACTATAGATATAAAAAAAAAAAATTTATGAATCCGTATTTCCGTATCCGAGTTAATGCACATTGATGTCTATTGGCCTATTCACACGATCAGTAGATTACAAGGATGCAAACCAATGCTGAAAAAAAGAACAAGTCCTAGTGCAGACCCAGATTTCTTTTACGGATCCTTTCATAGAAATCAATGGAATGCACTATTTTTTACAGATTGTAACATGTTTAACATCCGTATTTCTGTAAAAAAAAAAAATACAGATGACTCATAGGCCATAAGGTTGTGTTTCTAAAACCAGAAATGGCAAAGTAAAATGGCTGACGAGTGATCGTGTGACTTATTTTAGGGGTTAGGCATACTGGTGTTGTTTTTTTTTTTAACCTACTCAGCATTGTTAACCAGTATTGTGCAGTCAGTAAAAAACGGATTTAGGAAAATAAGGATGCCATATGGATGCCTAATTTGTAATTTAGTGCTGATTGTGCGGGAGGACTCTACGGACTTGAAAACAATACTGAACGTGTGAATAAGGCCTAAATTCAGCCCGGCAGCCGGCAGTTTAACAGCGTCCATTGCTATGCAATGGATGCTGTTAAACGCTGTGTGAACATTGCCTAAGAGTGTTTTACAGTGCAGTCCATGGTGTTTCCAGCAGTTCCATTGATTATTGCTTCAGAAGAGAAGCGTACCAGACCATATATTGACAACATTGAAATTAAATGTACCCTTTGAGTTGTCTTAATCTTTATTATGTATAAAAAAGATCCAATCATCAAAAACATTATTGTGTGCAACAAGTAATTTGTCGTTCTCGCCTATTTAAATACATTTACAATACCAAATGTATAATCCCTAAAGTGTGGGATAAGGCACATATTGGTGTCGATGAGACAACTAATGTGGATATTCCCATCTCTGAACTTTAATTAAGCTCCTTCCTCTAAATATCTCTAATCTCTAGTATACTCATTAATTTAGATGAAATCTTATATCCTCTTAAAAGTTTGCTGACATTTCATGAACCTTTCAGCTGGTAGCAGCTTTGGGCTATGTTGCCACAACCTCTCTTTTTGGGGTGAAAAAATATCAGTTAGTCACGGCCGACATTATAAAATAATGGCGAGAAGACATTGTGGGGACATAGCCAAAAGCTTATTTTTGAAACCATTTTCCAAAGCTTTTGTAAATGTAAATCTCAGACTTTTGGCCCATCTATGAATGTTCTATATATTGTAGTAGTACTAGAGGCTGTAGAATTGATGAGAGCTTCCATTACATAAGGGAAGGATGTTGGGAGTACGGAAGTTACTTAGGCAGAAGCAGGCTCTTTAAACTATATTGTGATTAAAATTCCTTTTACATTAAAGGCATATCTATTAATACACCCCGCCCCTTCTGCTGTAAGAGCTTCCAGTACATTCTTTAGTAAGAATGAAGCCTGTGAGCCTATAGGAATATACAGAGTTAATGTTAAATAAATAATGGAGTTGTTTGATATTGGAAACTGGATACTTTTTATTTTTTTTCCACACATGATGCTGCTTTATGTCCATGGGTTATGTCTGTAACTCCACCTCAATTACTTGAATACCAAACACAACACCAATGGACAAAAGAAAACCCATTTTTTATTCTCATATAACTGCTTAAAGGGTTTATCAAATCAACTGATATCAGAAAGTCATATAGATTTGTAATTTACGTCTATTAAAAAATCTCAAGTCTTCCCATACTTATTAGCTACTATATTTCCTACTGGAAATGTTTTATTTTCAGTCTGACACAGTGCTCTCTGCTGACATCTCTGGCCAAGACAGGACTTCTGTCTTGGTTTTCTATGAATCCCCATAGAAAACCTCTCCTGCTATGGACAGATCCTGTCTCCGCCAGAGATGTCAGCAGATAGTACAGAGAGTGTCAGACTGAAAATAAAACATTTCCTACATAACATACAGCAGCTGATAAGTATGGGAAGACCTGAGATTTTTTAATAGAAGTTACAAATCTATATAACTTTCTGACACCAGTTGTTTTAAAAGAAAAAGATTTTCACTGGACAACCCCTTTAAACAGCCGATCGAGGATAATTAAGACATAGCTGCTTACCTCCACAAACAGTGCCAATCTTGTCCTCATTTTGTGAGTGATAATACTACACAACCTGAGAACGGGTGTGGCACTTTAACAACTTTTTTTTAATAATAGTACTTTTTCTAATTTTTTAAACCCTTTCACCGGCTTTTGCACATGACCAAATGAGTTTACTTTTGCTATCCATTGGTTTAAGAATAGAGTTAAAGGAGAACTCTGGCAATAATCATAATTTTCAGATGGCAGGCTCAGGGGGGAACATATTAAACAAGCGCTACTTCACAGGCTCTGGGACCCCTGCCCGAACTCATTTGCCACCTGTGTAGTGACAGCATCGCAACTCAGAGTTATATGGTGAGGGAAAGGCATTGTGTAGGTGTATGGTTGGAGGGCAGGCAGTATGGCTGTATATGGTGGGGGCTAGGCAGTGTGGAGGTATATGGTAGGGGGGCAGGCAGTGTGGAGCTATATTGTAGGAGGGCAGTCAGTATGGAGGTATATGGTTGGAAGGCAGGCAGTGTGGAGGTGTATGGTAAGGGGGCAGGAAGTGTGGAGGTATATGGTAGGGAGGCAGGCAGTGTAGAGGTATATGGTGGGACCCATACCAGAACTCATTTTCCCCTGAGTTGCAATGTTGTCACAACTCGGAGGTAAATAATAGACCCGGCTGATGGAGTGCCTGCTCAGCCAATCAATGACTGCAGCAGTGTCCTAGTCACTGTCCGGCTGAGTGGGTAATCCAGCCAAGATGTCCCCTCAGAAGGAGATCTAGGAACCCGATGGAAGTCCTGAAGCAGCATGGTAGCGCTGCATAAACACAGAAGAGGTAAGTAGAGCCTGTTTTGTTATGTTTCTCCCTGCCCCTGCCACCTGGAAAAATATTATTTTCTCTGGACTTCTCCTTTGAGCAAGTCAATAATATTTGCTAACTCTAAATACAATAAATGATTCACTTGTTCTCCTGAAAAGTCTGGTATGAAACAGCCCAGAGTCTTATTCCAGACCTTTACAGGGAATCAGGAAACTTTGTCAAATTGTTATGGTCAGGTTGGGCAAATGTTACTCTATTCATCATTTTTAAAGAGGACCTGTAACCCCCCCCCCCCCCCCGTGCCGGGGTGACAGGCTCCTGACCCCCAGCTAGATCCCCCTATACTTACCTCATCTCGCCGAGTCCTGCTCCCGGGACGGCGATATCCTGGTCAGAAGACGGCGCACGCGCTGTGGAGATAGGTCTGGCGTCCATAGAGAATGAATGGAGCCGGACTCATCTCTGCAGCGCGCGCACGGCTCCATTCATTCTCTATGGACGGCGGACCTATCTCCACAGAGCGCGCGCCGGCTTCTGACCATGATATTTCCGTCCCGGGACCGGCTCCAAGAGCGGGACTCAGTGAGATGAGGTCAGTATAAGGGGATCTAGCTGGGTTTCGGGAGCCTGTCACCCCGGGACGGGGGGTGACAGGTCTCCTTTAAAACGGTTTAAAGAAGTTGTAGGACATTAACATATACCATTATATAACATGGCTACCTTCTTCCAGAAACATGCACAAATACTTTGCCTACAGCGTTTGTCCAGTCACCATGTTACAGCAATAGGGCCAGTTCATCGTCCGCTCCCTCTCCTCTCCGCTCAAAGAAGTAACATGTTACCCTTTTGAGCGGAGAGCGGAGGCAGCGGAAGAGCGCACGCCCTCTCATTCACTTACAGCAGCACACTGAGCACGGCGGGATTCCACAGTGTTTACTCAGTGTGAACTGGCCCATAATATGGAAAGGAGCAAGGACAAGTAGGTTAAATAAGCATGACAAAAGGGGGATCCACATCCCTTGAGACTAGATAAATGGTCCATCCAATAAAACACACTGTACAGTCAGGTTAAAGCTCTAGATTCCAATGCAAAAAATGCTGCTAAATGCAACAATCTGGGCATGAGACATGGTCCCTGCAGGGATGGAGACTGGATGACCGCTTCAAGCACTATAGCCAGGAACCACTGTATACTGGGAATACTAGGAATACTGTGAATATACAATAACAACCTGAGCCCCTTACTGACACATGATGAAAACATTCATCATTGACGGAAGTCAGTTCCCAAAGTACTTAATTTCTGTTTTATTTCCCTATTCTCCCAGTAAAAAGAAGTAATATAAATGATGTTTCAAACATTTTAAGAGAGTGCCAAGAAAAATAAAAGCCTTTCTAAAAAGAAAAACTCTTATACGCTACATAAAAAGTGTGTCTGATAAAGTGAAGATGAAAAGATAAAGCCAATATAAATGTGTTATCATTGTAACCATATTGACACATAAAATAAAGATTTATTAAACTGTAAATGAAAACTGTGATAAGCTGTAGCAACCGATCACAGGTTAGTTTTCATTTATTACCATCATGTCTTTGTTAATGAAAAAAAAGTTATGGATTTTGATATGAGTCGGCAGGAAAAGAGGAAAAAAAAATGCTGTGTTCTAAAGGCCCAAACATTAGGCTGTTCTGTAACAGGTTAAAGTGTTACTATCATTTGTAGTAACTTTAGACATGTCAAAAGTTACTAATTGCACCGAGTCTCAATCCTGAGACCTTCTGCAATCCCGAGATTCAGCCAGGGGTAGTGTACGCCTCTTGTCAGCTATCTGTGAGGTCCGACAAGTTCTCTTTATTACAGTCTATGGAGTAAACAAGTCGGATTTGATTGATGGCTGGGTAGAGATATGAGCTGTTTCAAAGGTCTTAAAAGTAAGATACCCTACAATTTTTGACATATCCATTGACATGTCAAAAGTTAGTACACATGATGAGCACCAATCATCTCAAGTGTCCACCATATTTGTCCATACCTGTATCACTCTATGGCTCCTACTTCTTAATTTGGTTGACAGCCATTGTGCTGTGTACTGTATGAGATAGAAAGGCTTGGGAGTAGAGGCAATCTGCCCCACCTTGTGGACATTTGTTGCTCATTTGCATATATCAGGAAACAAAAAAAACCCTACTTGTCTAAATAGCAAAATTTTGCAATTCTAAGGTAAGGGATATGAAGGTGTCTTTAACCTCTTCCTGGTGCTGTGATTAGTTACACTGTCTGAAACCAATGTATTTATTTCTTTATTTATTGTGAAGGTTATCGGAAAGCCATGTTGCATGCATGACTGGTAAAAATAAAATGTTATGCAATAACCTAAATACTTTGGGGGACATTTATGAAGTACGGCGCTTTTTTACGTCGGGCTTACAAATGTCCCCGCAGCTACGGAGCTCAGGGGATTTATATAGAGCCGCATTGCCTCTACATAAATCCCGAGCACACATAGCCCGTCCATGAAAAAATCTGGAAACCTACGCCAGCTCAGAGCTGGTGTAGGTTTCAGTATAATTTTTTCACCAGAAAAATGATAACTGCGGTGCACGCAGAGGCTGCGCCCCCTTTGCGTGCTGCTGCATCCCCTGTAATACCCCCTTTCCACCCCACTGGTGAAGGTGGCGTAGATGGGCAGGATGCGAAAAAAATATTCGCAAATAGACCATTTGCAAATATTTTTATGTTGATGGGGCCCATCTGTGCCTAAAAAAGGCATTTTCGTCTTTTAATGAATGTCCCCCTTTATGTTCTGTTTCTCTAACGCATTGAGATAATGTGTGTGTGTGTGTGTAGTTAATTTTGCACAGACTGCACACAAAGATGAGCTTTCCATCTTTTTAATGACAGTTGACACATAATGACATATATGATACAGGTGTTTGATACAAAATGTTCAGTATTTACAATTGATTTCTTTGTCTTAGCTTATAAGTTGATAAATATTTCTAAATACAGCAGTTAATATTTACATGTAATATTATTTATGCCTTTTACAATGTCATACAGAGAAAGGAAGTAAAAGCTGAGTTCCATCCTAGAAATATGTGGGAAATGTCAATAAAAGGATACTGATGTATACTGTGTGGTACTGCAGTGTGCCTATGAAGTCAACATTTGGGCTATTTCCTGTAGGTATATGCTTAAAGCGACTCTGTACCCACAATCTGAACCCCCCCCAAATAACTTGTACCGTCGGACAGCTGCTTCTAATCCAAGATCTGTCCTGCGATCCGTTTGGCAGGTGATGTAGTTATTGTCTTAAGAAAACAACTTTTAAATTTACAGCCCGGTGCCCTACGGGCGTGGCTTAGAATATCTGTGCCCTAACTTTGCACCACCCCTCCGTCCCTCCTCCCCACCCTCTTCATCATTAGGAATGCCACTGGAACATTTTCTCTATGCTGAACATTTGCACAGGTGTCTTAACGATCCAGCCCATGTGCCAGGCTGACACAGGTGGGGTATAGGAGGCAATCTGCCTGGAGCATTCCTAATGATGAGGATGGTGGGGAGGAGGGACAGAGAGGGTGTGCCAGCCTAATGCATACACACTCTAGGCCACGGCCGTTGGACACAGGGCTGCCAGTTCAAAAGTTGTTTCTTAGGACAAAAGCTGCATCACCTGCCAAATGGACCGCAGGACAGATCTTGGATTAAAAGCAGCTATCCGAAGGTACAAGCGATTTGGGGAGGGGGTCAGATTGTGGGTACAGAGTCACTTTAAGTTGCTTAACTCCAGCTTAAGTCCAGCTAAATAAACATACAGATGTGAGAAGTGGCCCAAATGTAGTGACTAGCTGACTATGTTTGGACCATTAAAGTGAATGGGGTCTGCTGCTGTGCAGAGTGGTATATGTCAGCTTTGCTTTTTTGTTAGATTGCCAATTTATATAAAGGACAGGAGCAATGTCAATATAGGAAGGCATATAAAAATCAAAAGTGGGATGGGGCACCACCATTGTGTGAGCCAGAGCTGAAAGCTGCTTAAAACGGTAGCTTTACCCATATGATGTGAATTGCTTCTCATTTCAATAGTTGTACATAATTCTTTTCTGCAAACATTTCTGCAGGGGAAGTATGGAAAGTAGCGGATGCCCAAGCAATAACAGCAGATGACGGGGAACTTCTGTAATCAAATTATATTGATAAACTGATCTACAGACCGACTTAACTGGAATGATTCCTATGTCTTAAAATATAAGAATGCTACTACTCTATTAATTTTCATTGATAGAAAAATCTGACTGGTAGATTTTTTTTTTTTTTTTATAATAAGACTAGTTAGCCCAAATGTCAGTCTGATAGATCCAGAATGCTCGTGGCAAGAAACAAATTGGACAGATGATGTTGAATTACACAAGCGAAAGACTTCCTAACAAGTATGGTATATGGTATACAAGAGAAGAACCGACTGTTATAACACTATAACACTTTTCCTTAAAGGTTTAACATTGGATAATTTTCTCTTCTGAGACTCGGACAACATTTGTCAAAACAGCAGGTTCTGCAGTTATTACAACAGAATGGTCTGTGATGGATGTAGATTGTTCGGCTGGATTGGCATTACCTTGTTTATCCTTAGGAATGTACTTAACTACTGCGTTAATAAATCTGCCCCTGAAATCCTTACTAAAAATATTGTAAAGAATTGGATTAGCCATACAGTGAAACAATGATATACAGTCAATGATATCGTAGAAGAAGTAAAGAAAGGCAGTTGCGTGGCAGTTCAGATAGATGTAGTTTCCATGTAGAACTAGCGTAATCTGAGTAGAATGGTAGGGAAGCCAGCTCAGTAGGAACGTCAATATATAGGCATAGATAAGACGACAGTGTTTATTGCTTTCTGGCCTTCTAGATTTCCTAATGTGACAGGCTGTCATTATGTTGAACACCAGGATTATGAAGAAAGGAATTATAAATCCAAGCACACTTGTCATTAGGGTAACAGCCAGAGCCCATTCATCGTAAGTCTCAAATGGTGCCATGAATATACACTCGGGGTCTATGATATCCACCAATTGCATATGGAAGACTTCTGGTATAGGAAATAGGGCCGATATGACCCAGATCCCAATGCAAAGAGCCTGGCGGATTTTTTGCTGCTTTTGTTGCCAAAAAGCAGAGCAGGAGGTCAAAGTGAAGTAACGGTCCACACTCAGGGCAGTAAGGAAGTATATACTACTGAACATGTTCGCAAAATAGAAGTAATGTATAAATTTGCACATGAATCCACCCCACAGCCATGTGTAATCCAACATTGCCTGTAACATCCAAAAAGGTAAGGAAAGGACAACCCCAAGGTCAGCCACTGCCATGTTGAGGATATAGAGATTAATGGAGCTTTTTTTTCTTCTTGATTGCCAATTGACCCATACCACTAGCAGATTGCCAGCCAGTCCAAGAACAAAAGTAATAAGGTAGAGAATGAAGAGGAAGGCCTTCTTTACACTTTCATCCAGGTCAACTGCACATAGATTAAATGAACTGTTGAGAAAATCCAGCAGCTCTGTTAGGTTGTGAATGTTTTCCTCCATTGTAAGTTAAGGTTAAAAACCTAAAAGAAAAGGGAAAATGTTTAGATATCTGCTTCACATGTCATGTAAAGGTTATATGGGTGTTAGTTTAAGATGACACAATCATTACACAATTTCACAATAATTTCCTGCTTATTTCCTGTTTGCTATAAAGATTCCCACATCTTCCCAATCTAATTTCTTAATCTCATGCACAATGGGGCTCCGTTTTATAGGAAGACAATTATTGTATCAGCATTAGTACCAAGTGTCAGAGGAAAGGGACACAAACATGGAGAGGACATACAGACTTGAAGCACTTGTGTGCTTTGGTTGGCTCCAAACCCAGTAAACCAAGTACCATTATAATGCCCTTTTGGTGATATCAGTATAACTATCACTATGGAACTGAAATACAGCTAAATTACATTGAAAAACTAGCTCCATGCTGGATTAATAGGAAACTAGCCAATCTGAACTCTGGTGACAGTTTTAATTTGCACTTACCTGCTAACTTTCAGCACATGTAATAGCAATGGCTGCAAGCGGGGAACGAGGAGCTCCTGCTGCTCGCCCCATGTCATATGGGCTTTACACTTTATTAAAAACCATAAGAATATCTAATAGACTTCTAAAGGTTTTTCATCAGTCAGAAATCACATTGTCATTAACGGCGAGGGCCCGGCTACTCACTGCAGCCGGCCCCCACCTGCTATGAAGCACGCTCCGCTCCGGAGCACGCTTCATAGCGGGAGAAACACCCTGGATGTACAGTTATACCCAGGGTTGTCTGGTGACAGACGAGGGGTTAAAGAATGGGTTGGCCCATTTTAAAGGTCACTTACACACAGAATCTCTGAGAATTAACACATTTTATGAGTGGTTTTGTATTAGATCTAGTGATTGACAACTATAGAAAAAATTCTATACTTGTATAATCGCACATCATGCTTTATGTTTAAATTTGAAATTAAAATTCAGGTTGTATTTGTTTACAATGTGTCAGTAGCATGAAAATTCTCCAAAACTTGGTGGAAAAAAAGAATAAGTACAACCACAAGGAAGTAAAGGCGTTTCCTGTCTTTAAACTGATAAGGTATGTCAAGTATTTGGGGTCTCTGTAATAAGGAAAGGCTTGGTCAGCGTAATCTTTGGAGAAGGGAACAACATAAATTTTGGAATCCTTCTGCTTTGTGTCTTGCTGCTTTATAGAGAACATGCAATGGGCACAGTTTGGACTCACACGTTTGGACTTAAATAAAATAAATTAAATAAAAAGAATTTTCAGCTGGGGTACCCAAGGTACCTGCTGCAGCCCACTGTACATTAATTTAATATTTATTTCCCCCAATAACACTACTCATATATGTGTCATTACCAAACAAAACAGGGACATCTATTGGTGGTGACTCTACTATAAAAAGATGTTAGTAGCTTTGTAGGCCTGCTGCAAGAGCCCAGATTTAGTACAATAGTACTGTCACCTGAATGGTGGCACAATGTTTTCTGGATGAAATGGTATTGAGGCAGTCATGTTTTAGGCTCACCTATGATTGACAGCCTTACCAGTCTTTTGATTGGACACCAGAGCTGTCAAATATAACTGAAAGGAGTGGCCAGAAAAGATCTAAAAGAAGCAGTTCACAAAAAATTATTATTGCCCCCCTTGCTAGGCGCTGGCGCGTATACTGGTGTCCCGCGGCATCGGTCAGATCTGGCATACGCTCACTTCAGCCTCTGCTGTGACTCCTTTTTCTGTGTCTTGTGATTGATGGCCGGAAGTTATACGCTTCCATAGAGAATGCATTGAAGCGCATGAAAATTCCGGCGTGGGACACCGATCAGCTGCGTTGAGTATACGTGCCAGTGCCCAGCAGGGGAACAATAATAATTTTTTGTGAACTGCTTCTTTAATGCAAAGAGCTCAGTGCACCGAACAGTGCTCACCTCCTTGGCACTTCCCATGGCGGCAGCTGGCATATTGACATATCCTAGAGTGATGGCAAAAATTCAATTAACAAACAGTGCCCAACTAAAGAGACAGTTTGGTTAAGAGAGCCTATTTTCAAATACCCTATTAGAATATTCTAAATCAATAGAGAGATGTCTGTTATTAAGGGCCTTCAAGTGTTATAACAGAGAATGACTGCTTACAGCATCCCACTCTGCGGTTTATGTACTAAACGGACAACCCATCAATTTCAACAGTCCCCATCAATGGTTAACTTGCCTTGTGGTGGTGCTGCAGGGGAATTGAACACTTGCTGCCTGGTTCCTGAGCAGATTGCTTCAGGTTCCAGCAGTAGGATGTCCTTTGATCAGCAAATCATTGGCTGATACCCCCTTAAGGACAATCAGAGTTAATGTTATAAAGGAGAGCTATCTTTTGTGGATTAGTATTAAAAATAAAAAGCAAAATGTGAGCCTTTATAGGATATGGGAAGGTGCTGAGATCAACACCACTGTAGTATAAACATCACCACTGCCCCTTAGAATAACAGGTCCATAACACATTCCAAAGATAAAGAGAAATCACCGAAATTTCAAAAGGAAGAGAAAAAGGTTTCATGTTGATTGATATCTGCTAGGTGCATAGAGTGTTATTTTCAAAAAGCATTCCACAATGCGAGGTCAGGCCCTCTGTCCCAGCTTTACGGAGAGCTGGGGAAATGTGTGGAAATATTTAACTGCTGAGAGAATAGAGGAGCCGCAGAACAAAAGACATGGATGTGTAGGGTACATGGGCTCTGATTGTCATGATGTACTACTGCATGGCTAGAGTGTGTGTTCCTAATAGATGCATACAGTATCTGGAATTATCTTGTAGCTATAACTCCATAAACATATCTATATGTCAGCTAGTGTGTGTGTGTTCTGCATCCTGTACTGCTGAGTGTATTGGTGCTATATTCCCTGTATTAGTAGTAGTAGTAATAATAATAATAATAATAATAATAATAATACTTTTACTACTAAAAATAATAATAAGTCAACTATTTATTAGAATCTTCAAGAATCTTCCTGTACTCGTTCAAATCTTAAACTATATTTAAATGTATATATTGATATATTACTTAGGATGACTGCTCAATTAATGGTGCATAGTCTGTAGCAGCTAACCACTGCCTCTCCAGCTACTGAAAAGCTGCATTTTCCAGCCTGGTGCCTGAGGGTCATGCTGGGAGTTGTAGTTTTGCAACCACTGGAGAGCACTGGTATAGTGGTAGAGATAAATGTAGAAAAGTAGACATGATGTATATCTATAGAGTAGTGTCTCCAACCTGTGGCCATCATGCATGGAGATTTAGATTTGGAACAGCTGGGAGCCACATTTTGGGAAACAGTACTATAGAAGTACAATACCCCTACAATACGGATACTAACATAACCATGTGCATCAATATCTACTTTATCACATAGTCAATAAATTACATATTTTTGTTTGAAATTGTATGAAAGTCCTAAAACTTTTCACATAGTTTAGTATGAAAACTTCTGCATGTTAGGATTAGTAAAAACTAGTGTTGGTGACTATAGATATTGTATTATAGTATAAAAAGTTACAATATTATGATAAATATGTTATTATTCCCTCTGTTATGTAAATTAGATCACAAGTATTACAATCAGCAGCCCATATAATTGCATCTACTATCTACGCAATACTTTAGAAGAACTTCTTACCTGATAAGAAGCTGTATAGGCTCCTTACAACTTGGTTTAGTCTTACTCCCAGCTCTTTAGTTCTCTCTCTCTCTCCACAGCAAGTGACATGGACTATTTTCCACTTGTTAGCCCTCACTGTCAGGAAATGATCCTATATATCCTGAAGCCTGCAATCATTGCTATGGCTCTTGTTGTCCAGGATATCCTCTTATGCAAAGGTAAACACCTTCTAAGATTCTGTGAGTGGACCGGTCCCTTTGTCCCGATGCAAAGAATGAAAGAATGCAGCTAAAAAGAATTTTTAAACAAATAATTCCTTCCTTTCTCCCATGGAGCACATAAATAGGTTGGCTTATTTATTTTCATTCTTTCTATAGCTTAACGCGTGTGATTAACACATTGGCTTGAGTTTTCAAGCTGTGATAATTGCCCCATTCTACAGTGCAAATATTTTACTAGATATTTCAAAGGAGTCCATAAAATGGAGCTTTGGAAACGTGTGTAGATGATAAGAGCCCTAGTGCGGTGATGTGTTTTTGTTTAATATGAGATAATTTATTAGGTGATTGTTATTGGATCGGGAAGCTCCGTCTTTTACTGTTTATCTTAGCCAGATGATATACTAGCAGTTCCTTAACACCCCCTTATTACATCAATGAATCTGTTATGATAACTGCTGCTATCTCTCAGTGATCTCATTGTAAAATTATATCAGGGAATTGCAAGTTATGAATGAGGTTATATACGCTTATTGAGGGGGGGGGAAAAGAAAGGAACCTAGAAGAAGTTGTTGGAATCGAATGAAACTTTGTGTAAATATAATAATGATGATATATGTGTAAGTGATTAGAAAATTAGACCGAAAGGATATGTTTATTAGGAAAAACTATACTATTGAAAAGAGGCTTTAGCACCCTGTTGGGCCACCTCTAGCCTGGATATAAGATGACATACGGTTGGGCATGGAGGTATACTGGTTTAATATGGCATTCTGGGACACATTAGCACATATATACTGCCGCTGGGCTTGCAGTTCCCACACACTCTTAGGTTGCTGAAGCTGACATCCCCGTTGTTCCCATAAATGCTCGATTGGCAATAAATCTGGTGACCGGACAGGCCAAGGAAGTGTTGCAATCCAGTGGAGTCATTTTTGGGAAACCCCTTCTGTGTGTGGGCGAGCATTAACCTGCTAAAAATGCTAGTAGGGAGCCCGGTCATGAGAGGCAACACATGTGTCTGCAGGATGTCTTGCACATATCACTGAGCTGTTTGTGTTCCTTGTATTACCACTAGTGGTGACTGATTGTCCTATACAATGGCTCTCCAGACCAGTAGTTTGGTGGACCTACCCTCATGGAACCACTGCTCCCAACAGCTCTTAACAGCTTTGTCAAAACAGCCTACATGGTGGGCAATTCTTGGAAACAACCTTCCTGCTATTCTCAGTATGAAGCAATGATGCACCCCCTCTCAAAGTCTGTCAGCTGGGCAAAATGTCTTTGAGTGCATTGAAGAGACGTGTATAGCAGTCAACAATCTCTCAGAAAGAGTTTATAAAAAAAGGGGAAGCACACATGTACTATAATGTCTACATGTGCCCAAAGAACATCATGTACGTGAACAAATCATAAAAATGGCACAGAATCATGTTAAAAATTAACTTTTATTAGATATACATTGCTAAAAAAATAAATAAAGGGAACACTTAAACAACACAAAATAACTCCAAGTATATGAAACTTTTGTGAAATCAAATTGTCCCTTAGAAAGCACCACTGATTGGCAATCAATTTCACATGCTGTTTTGCAAAGGAAAAGACAACAGGTGGAAATTATTGGCAATTAGCAAGACACAATAAAGGAGTGGTTCTGCAGGTGGGGACCACAGACCACTTCTATACTTTCTGGCAGATGTTTTGGTCACTTTTGAATGTTTGTGGTGCTTTCACACTCGTGGTAGCATGAGACGGACTCTACAACCCCCACAAGTGGCTCAGGTAATGCAGCTCATCCAGGATGGTACATCAATGCGAGCTCTGGCAAGGAAGTTTGCTGTGCCTCTCAGGGTAGTGTCCAGAGGCTGGAAGCCCCACCAGAAGACAGGCCAGTACACCAGGAGACAAGGAGGCAACAACCCAGCAGCAGGACCGCTACCTCCGCCTTTGTGCAAGGAGGAACAGGAGGAGGCTTTTGCCAGAGAACACCAGGATTGGCAAATTTGCCACTTGTGCTCTTCAAAGATGAAAGCAGGTTCACACTGAGCACATGTGACAGACATGACAGAGTCTGGAGATGCCATGGAGAGTGATCTGCTGTCTGCAACATCCTCCAGCATGACCGGTTTAGCAGTGGGTCAGTAATGATGTGGGGTAGCATTTCTTTGGAGGGCCACACAGCCCTCCATGTGCTCTCCAGAGGTAGCCTGACTGCCATTAGGTACCGAGATTAGATCCTCAGACCCCTTGTGAGACCATATTCTGGTGTGGTTGGCCCTGGGTTCCTCCTAATGCAGGACAATGCTAGACCTCATGTGGCTGGAGTGTGTCAGCAGTTCCTGCAAGATGAAGGCATTGAGGCTATGGACTGGTCCACCAGTTCCCCAGACCTTAATGTGATAGAGCACATCTGGGACATCATGTCTTGCTCCATCCACCAACAGACTGTCCAGGAGTTGGCAGATGCTTTAGTCCAGGTCTGAGAGGAGATCCCTCAGGAGACCTTCCACAACCTCATCAGGAGCATGCCCAGTTGTTGTAGGGAGGTCATACAGGCACATGGAGGCCACACACAATACTGAGCCTCATTTTGACTTTGAATTAGGACATTACATCAAAGTTGGATCAGCCTGCAGTGTGTTTTTCCATTTTAATTTTGTTAGTGACTCCAAATCCAGGCCTCCATTAGTTAATAAATGTGATTTCCATTGATGATTTTTGTGTGTTTTTGTTGTCAGCACATTCAACAGAACAAAGTATTCAATGAAAATATTTGATTAATTCAGATCTAGGATGTGTTATTTGAGGGTTCTCTTTATTTTTTTGAGAAGTGTATGTGTATCAATGTATACTCAAAACAGTGTATGAGGTTCCATTGTGTACCTGAGATAACATATAGGTTAGAACTAGAGATGAGCGAATCTTTCATATAAACAAAACAAAGTGCTTC
Organism: Dendropsophus ebraccatus; assembly: GCF_027789765.1. Taxonomy (NCBI): domain Eukaryota; kingdom Metazoa; phylum Chordata; class Amphibia; order Anura; family Hylidae; genus Dendropsophus; species Dendropsophus ebraccatus. Next base: position 65,168,386 of record NC_091458.1, read on the forward strand.
GTTTGATCAGCACTCTGCTCACGTAGCCACCTGCCTTTCAATGTTGCTCTGTTCCCTTACACTCCTCCCAGGATGCCAGGAAAAGCTGTAGCTTTTCTCCCCAGTGGAAAAAAGCTACAGTACGTCTGTACTGTACAGTACGTATCCCGCTGTGCAGTGCAGGACGATTGGGTAATCCTGGAAGTCTGTACACCCAGATAACAGACAACTGAGGCTTGTATTACCCACCTAGGACCGGTAGCCCGCAACTAAGGGGCATAAGGCGGTTGAATGCTAGAACAGTCATCCATTAATACAAGTATTCTTTTTCACTTCTTCTGTTACTTAACCTGTTCCGGCAGAGCACACTTACTACATTGGGCAGGGTCCCTCTGGCAACTCCTCTCTCTCTCTCTCTCTCTCTCTCTCTCTCTCTCTCTCTCTGCTACAAAGAACCTACTACTACAAGTACTGGTTCTACTTCACCTGTTAGCACCTAAGTTTTCCGTTAAGATTTGTACTGTTTCATCATGTGTACTGTTTGCAGTTACTCTCCAGTAAAGTATTCTGTTTTTACCAAACAAACCCACACCTACACACCTCTGTATATTTGGGCTGTTCTCTCTTTCTGTGCTACTGTGACAAGTGCCCAAGTGACTCCAAACAGCCCCCAGCTACCAGGCCGCCTACCACACTTACTCATCCCCCTTGGCCCCTCCCCCCTCCATAGGTTATAATGAACACATCATACCTGTCTTTACTTTGCTTCTCTGTAATGAAGATGACTTTGCCTGATAATGAGCAGATTTGAATTAAAGGTGGGGCTGCAAAACAGCTTTTTGAATACATTGTTAGGATGGTCTTCAAGATGGTTGCCAAATCGATAGGAATGATCCGGATTGTCAATGCAATCAACACAGAGACTGGATGTTCTGAGCCGAAGCATGTTTTATTGATTGGAAATCATGTTCTTTTATACCCCTTGCAAGGCGTATACTTGACTTAACACAAGGGGGGGGGATTTACGAATGGTATGCAAGAGGCGTTCGCCAGGGAGAAGGTGCAGATTCGCCCCTTCTCCCTGGCCCTGCTTGCCCGATAGGCAGGCTGGCGGAGCTTGCGGGGGCGTGACGAGGAGGGGAGGAGGCGTGGCCTCCTGCCGCACCTCATTTATCATTATTTACGCCTGCTCGCAGGTGCAAATAATGAGGCAAATCTACACCTGCTGGAAGATTTGGTACGCCAGGCGCAGATTTGGGCGCCCGGCCGGCCGGATTCACTAAGAGGCGTACGCCTCTTAGCGAATCCTGCCACAAAAAAGGGGGTGGAGCATAATATAAGACCGGAGTACTTGTAGGCCGGTCTTCATAATTCCCCCCCCCTCAAGATCTTTAGGTGTTTGATTTGATTTGATTTGTATCCGGTCATAAGCAATATGACCAAAACAACTTATCTGCAAAATAAGGGAAATTAACAAGAATAACATCCAACGTGGTTGGTTAAAGGATGGTATTAATCGATTCCCTCTGTAGACCAGAACATTGGTAAGTGTCCCCATGATAGGTCAGCCTTACCCAACTTGACAAACAACATCAGCATTTTGCAAATCATATGTCTATGACATGGGTCTCCAAACTGCGGCCCTCCAGCTGTAGCAAAACTACATTTCCCATCATGCCTGGACAGCCAAATCCAAAGCTTTAGCTGTCCAGGCATGATGGGAGTTGTAGTTTCACAACAGCTGGAGGGCCGCAGTTTGGAGACCCATGGTCTATGAGAATCATATTAACTCTATTCTCTCTGTATGCCAGAATTATATTAAAACCTCTCATCCCTGACAACATAAATAGGCATTTTTGTCTAATAAAACCTATTGCAGAGTTTCCTAAAATCGCTTGTACTGATTTCTGCAAAAATATTTTAAATGACATTTACACTTTAAGCTATTTGAAATGGTGTCTTATGTGTACGCTGATGTCACCTTTTACTATAATCTTGTCTGTGATGGTAACACTGCTAGAATGAAGTCTATATGGAAAAAAAAGAAGTATGAGCTTAGAATGGGGCTTAGTGGTTAGAATGGAAACGGTGGCATCTCAGGATTGTTTCAAAATCTATTGTAACAATGGGAAAAAAATCTTTAACAAATTGATATATTATATAAATATATATTTTTTTTCAAATGATGGGTCATTTTCTGGTAACACATTTCCTTTACAGGGTATAGCTTGACTAAATGCATTTTCTGCTGCTTTATTTTTATATGTTTAATTCTTTAATATTTAGTAATTAATGTTATTAGTTGAGTTTTATCTTCTATGTACACTATAGCTGACATGACGCTATTAAAGGCTGAATGAGATCACAAAATGTAAAAACCTACTTAAAATTAAATAAATAGGAATTTCGGACAATCTAGGTCATGTCGTAGGCTGCCAACAAAAACCTGAACCCTGCTCATTTTATCAATGCTTCTTTTGTTCTTGTCCTAAAACCTATTTTGCAGATCAGTTGTATAATAAGACCAGATCTTCTAAAAGTGATGTGCAAGGCATTTTACACTGCTATTGCATAATGGAGATGAACAGATTTCACCAAATTTGTCCTTTCAGTTTATTATAATAGTACATCATGTACCATTATAAAAGTACAATAGCTCATATCACAATAGAACATATCTACAAATGTAGGGCTCTGTAATTTGGCATGCATTGGAGTATTCATAATTCAGGTATTCTGCCTACAGGAATAAAAATGTGGCAAAGTATTTTCTAGTCACTCCATCTGATCGACATGTGTTATATGACTGCCAGTTAACCAACATGGTTTGCTTTTCTGATTTGCTCAAATATTATTTGTGTGGGGAGAAAAAAAAACTAAATTTTTTCCACTTGGTACTGATTTTTACAGTCACCCAGATTGAGAAGGTCTTTCTTCATTGCTATGCTATCAGAAATAAAACAGAAGAAATCCTCTCCAAAACACCACCTCTTTAAGAAGACCACCCCCTTATCCAAACTAGTATTCATGTGGCAGATTTTTATTGCAAATGCGGTTTCCCAGAACAAATTTTTTTAAACCTCTTTGAATGGTCCTTTATCCAGTGTAAGGGACTTTGATCTCTGCCGCAGGTCCTGCAAAGACAGTAATGGCCCTATTATACGGAGCGATAATCGATTTTCACTCTGTGTAATAAAGGCAAGGATGAGCCAATGACAACGATCATCAGCTGATTGTGTCTTTTGGTCTTGACCTAAAATCATTGGCCTACAACCTTGCATTGCTACCAGCGCTATAGCGCTGCACGACCAATGGCTGATGACTGCATAAAGAACATATATGACGTATTTTCGTTACCACTCTATGCTACTCTTCCTGGCTTCTCTCTGCAGCAGTCAGTGCAACTTCAGAGCTGGTCTCTGAAGTGACAGGCTGCTCAGCCAGTCATTGGCCGGGACAGGACCACAGCGGCTAATGATTGACTGAGCTGCCTTTCACTTCAAAGGCTGGCTCTGAAGTTGCACTGGCGGCTGCGGGGAGTGGGGAGAAGCCAGGAACCAGGGAGAGATAACATATATGTTATTTATATTTTATTTATTATTTTACACTTTTTTTTATTTATTTTATTTATTGCATTTATTATTTTTACACTTTTAAAGTAAGGGCTGCATGGACATTGCTAACGGGATATGGAGCATCTAAGTTATGAAGAAAGATTTAAAAATGTCTTTAGCCTTAAGATACGATCAACTTGTATATGTATATGAATGTGAACTCTATAAAAATATGGTGAAAACTATTTTATGTATAACCCCCTCAAAAGACAAGAGGGCAAAAATAGTTAAGCAATGTCCTGAGGCAACAAACAAAGCTACTAGAATGGTAAATCTACAGTACTTCAGAAGCTGGCCACTGCAAAAGAAGTTGAAGGCATCAAAATGCTTAGAAGACAATGACATCAGTGCTTATGTAAATGTAGGGGGAAAGAAAGTTCTAAGGTTACCCTTTCCCCTCCCCTTCATCCACATCTCCTCCTTGCCCTGGGCTGAACTTGATGGATACAGTATCAGTCTTATTACAATCACACTATATAACTAAGGAAAAGCCCTACATTTGGAGCAGAGCCTCTGTGAGATCTGACAGAAACACTGTTCTATTTAATCTAAGAGGCATCATTCTTACTAAGGCTATGTTCACACATGGTATTTCCGTCAGTTTTTTGGTCAGTGTTTTTTCAACCAAAACCAGGAGTGGTGCACTGCAAATCGTTCCATTATAATTGTGTCCTGTCAGTTCCACTTCTAATTTTGGTTGAAAAAGTACTGACCAAAAGACTGACAAAAATACTATGTATGAACATAGCCTAAAACTTCTTTACAATACTATATGTATTATTTGCTATTTATTAGTTGTATCTGTACTTGGTGACATAGTGGTCTTGGACACCTACAGAAAGAGTAGAATTGAATGATAACAGAATACAATGAAAAGAGCAGTCATATGTACAACATGTATGCTATACTATGACATAGGAGGTCATCACTGGGGTAAGTATGCAACGCTCCACAGCAAACTGGAATCAAAAGGGGTCAAGGGGCAGGGGGACAACTGTGAGCACAGCAAACAATTCCTGGAAGTTTTACTTTTAAGAAACTGCTGGGAAGGAGGAAGACAGGAAGAAGAAATATCAATGATATAAGGAAGCTGCCAGCAAAGATACAATACTTCCGGAAAGGATACCATTCAGCACTAACCCCAAAAACACAAAACTGCTGAGTAAGGTAGATGATAGATTTGTTAAGTTTATGTAGCTAAGTAGCAAGAATTCTCTGACTACCACTACAACCTGCTTCTTATAAGGAAACCTTACTGAAGGGGATTGTTTCAAGTAACCCTGATTATTAAGTTAAATGATGGTCATAAAGAAAGGTAAGAGCAGCACGTAATATGGCCTTTTAATAGTGAAATTATGATTGTTGGTAGTTGCATCATCTCTGACGGTGTTGGTTTATAATCTGGGCACTAGAGACATTTATTCTACAGGCTTCAACTGTAACAATACTATGATAAAAATGGTAATGACAACTTTTAAGATTGAAATGCAAAATTAAACTAGATTTGCATTTCCAGGAGAAAATACAGTGCTTGAACAGAGCGCCCCTTTAACAGTGACTTCCCTTTAAGAGAAACATTAACCCTTGGTACCTCCCTTTAAGAGCAACTGTGGTGCCGTCACTTTAAGAGCGACTTATTTACCGTCCCTTTAAGAACAACTTATGTACTGTCCCTTTATAAACGACTTAGGTACTGCCCCTTAAAGAGCGACTTTAGTGTCATCCTTTTAAGAGCGACTTATGCACTGTCCCTTTAAAAGCAACTTTGGTGCCACCCCTTTAAGATTGACTTTGGTGCTGGCCCTTTAAGAGCTACTTATGTACCGTCCCTTTAAAAGGCTCTTATGTACTGTCCCGTTAAAATCAGCTTATGTATTGTCCCTTGAAGGGCAACTTTAGTGCCGCCCCTTTAATATTGAGTTTGGTGCCTGCCCTTTAAGAGCGATTTTGGTACCGTCCTCTTAAAGCGACCCTGTACCCACAATCTGACCTTCGCCCCCCCCCCAAAACCGTTTGTATCGTCAGCTGATTTTAATCCAAAATATGTCCTGGGGTCTGTTTGGCAGGTGATGCAGATATTATCCTAAAAAAGCAACTTTTAAACTTGCAGCCCTGTGTTCAATTGGTGTGACCAAGAGTACCCATGCTCTAGTCTGTACCTGTCCCTGGCCTCTTCACCATTGGGAATGCCCCAGGCAGGATTTCTTCTATTCATCACTTGTCTGAACACTGCACAGGTGCCTTAAAGATCCACCACCTGTACATTGTTAAGACAAGTGATAATTAGGAGAAATCCTGCCTAGAGCATTCCTAATGGTGAAGAGGGCTGTGAGGAGCGACGGAGGGGCGGTGCAGGCCTTGGGCACAGGTACTCTAGGCCACGCTAATTTGACACAGAGCAGCAAGTTTAAAAGTTGTTTTTAAGACAATAACTACATCACCTGCCAGGTCTATCTGACAATACAAGCGGTTTGTTTGGGGGGGTTCTTTAAGAGTGACTATGGTGCCGTCCCTTTAACATCGACTTTGGTACTTTTTTCGCCTTAATTTTTTTTACTCCTTGTGCTTAAAGGACAACACCCGCGGGACCCCCCCCCCCCCAAAAAAAAAAAAAAACACAGACACACACAGACACCATACTTACCATCCCTCTGGTGACAATCGCCACCCCATTCGCCCGCCGTCCGCCTCACCATCACCTGAGTTCGCCGTCCAGCGATGTCTCTTACTTCCGGGTCCATGGGAGAGCAAAGGCTGCCAGTGCGCTTGCGCACCGGCAGCCTTTTGATTGGCTGGAGCGCATCACATGGCTTCCAGCAAGCTCAGCCAATCAGGGCTGAGCAAGCTGGAAGCCATGTAATGCGCTCCAGACAATGAAAAGGCTGCTGGTGTGCATGTGCGCTAGCAGCCTTTTCTCTCCCATTCACTTTCAATGAAGACGCCGAAAAGTCAGAAAGTGGGGGAAGGAGGCCAGACCGGGTATTTAACCACATTACAAAGTTATATAATTTTGTAATGTGTGTTAAATAAGCCAAAAAATTTTTCCGTAGGAGTTGTCCTTTAAAAGGCTATAGTGCTGGAATTTTTCCACCTACAGAACCAAATGAGCCCTTATTTTTTGTGCCTATAATTTTACTTTTCAATGACAGACTTAATTTTTGCATAAAAGAAGCTGTGAAACCCCAAAAAATATATATGCGTGGTGAAATTGAAAATAGAATGATATGCAACTTGTATGATTATTTTAGTTTACAGGTTTTTAAAAATTTTAATCTTTAAAAAAAAACTAAATGTTCCTTAGGGTCCATTTACACAGAAAGATTATCTGACAAATTATCTGCCACAGATTTGAAGCCAAAGCCAGGAACAGACTATGAACAGATATCAGGTCATAAAGGTGATGCAATAAAAAAATTTGCAAATTCCCCCCCTCCCACATTCACCCACCCTTTTGCATGTTTGCCACCTAGGTGTACCAAGCATTACTACAAGCTAGACTCTCTTAACCCAAATATAGTTATCACCTGCAGTGGGCTTTTTGGGCTCTGTGTTACTGTGTTTCCTGTTGCTCAACCTTGAGAGTTGTTATCCTGTTATACAGCTGTTACCTTTACCACTCTTCCTAATTGCGCTCCTCCTGCGTGGGGAGCTTAAAATCTCGCATTTATTTGTTTGTTAAACTGCATGTTTAAAAATCAATAAAACACATGATTGATAAAAAAGAAAATGTGCAATTTTGCACAAATAGGCATTTTTTGTGCTTATGCTGTTTTCCATTCGATATTAATATTGTGATCATTTAATAGTTTGGGCGTCATTCTAACACTGAGGCCCGGTCCGGCCCGGCCAGGCCAGAACAACGGATCCCCCTCCATGATCACATCATGGGGGGGAGGGGTATCTGTCCACTAGACAACCAGGTGATTGCTTTGCATGGCATTTAATTTTCTTACAAAATAGTGCTTTTTCAAGCACTATAATAAATCTAAAACAATCATAATAGTAAATTCAGTCCCCAAAACAAAAAACAATCCATAAAAAAATCATCTGTTTACAATTTGGGTTTAGAATCTGTTTAGTTTCCAAGTGGACTGGATGGCAATGAAGTGATTAAGCACAGCAATGAAATTATCTATTACCGAAATTAATTGATGCATTCTTATTGCATTTTCATTGCATTGCTGCATGTGTGAACACAGCCTTCACCCGTGCCTGATTTATTCTAACAGGTGTACTGTACTGTACTGTATAGGTGTACTGAGCCTTGGATGTATGCACCGCCACATAAAACCAACAAAGTCACAGGGGATTTCGCTAAGACTGCTGCACACATACACCTGTCTAGATGCCTGATAAAGGGATCCCAAAACGCATTGCCTATATCTGAATGAACGTCTAAAACAAGGGTAGAAATCTTGGCTCTCCAACTGTTGCAAAACTACAACTCCTGTCATGCTTGGACAGCTAAAGCTTTCGCTAACCAGGCATGATGGCAGTTGTATTTTTGCAGCAGCTGAAGATCCATAGTTCCCCATCACTGGTCTGAAAGATATGTGGATGGGATAGCCTATCTGAACCAAAACAAGGTCCATAGCTACTTCAGAATTTTTGTGCTCCATGGAGCCACCATTTCCTTGAGTTTTCGGCACCATTATACTCTTGTCTTGCTAATTCTCCCATTATCTCTACACCTCTTTTAAGATTTGAATCTCACTCAAACTAAAATAGATGTTCTGAATCAGATGACAGGAAACAAAAAGAGATGGGTGGATGGAAAAATCCAAATAATCCCCTAGCAAAAATGTTTATACAAGTACATTAGGGCATCACCATCACCCTAAAGTTCTCCTGTTAATTTGACTTTTTCCTTTTTATTTAAAGGAATGTCTTCCTTAATATTTTACTTTGACGTTTTAAGCTTTCTTTCCTGTTAGCAGCTTTGTTTCCTATATAGTTACTTACATTAAGGAAATAAGCAGTGTAGCTTCTAGGTCAGCTAATTTTGAACTTTGCTCCGTAATTCTCTTTTTCTGTCCATTATATGTGCAGCAAAATGGCAAACAGCGGCTGTTGTTCAATACACTATGTGAACAACGGCCATTGTTTGCCTTGATTTTAATGCTGCTGATTATTTTATGTCCGTTCTTACCATAAAAAATACGTAGTGTTAACATAGGTTTAAAGCGAAACCTGTAAACCGCACTTGTGTGCATCCATTTTGAACCGTTTTTCCAGACACTTCCACTATAAAAAAGGATCAAAACAACAATTTTTTAGTCTTGATCCGTTTTTGTGGGTACAAACACAGAGGGCAGATCCGCAGCAGATTTCTTGCTTCAAATTCGCAGCGGATCCATTGCCTGTAGTTTCTATGCAAAGACAATCCTCGCAGCGGGATTGACATTACCTGCTCCACGCTCTGGCTTGCTTCGGGGGTTCCACGTCCCACATCAGTGTGCTGCCCCGACGCAGTGCACTTATTGGCTGAGCGGGACATTCAGACGCTAGGAACCCCCGAAGCAAACCAAAGCGTGGAGCAGGTACAGTATGCTCCGGCCGATGGGGGGTTAACGGGGCTGTCTCATACTCGCAGCGGGATTAACATGTTAGTATGTCTTCTCATAAAAACTACAGGCAATGGATTTGCAGCGGATGTCGCTACAAATTCGCAGCGAGAAATCCACTGCAGATCCGCTCTGTGTGTTTTATACCCTTAGGGCCAGTTCACTGAGCAAGATCGTCGGAATTCTGCGGCGGAAATCTCCCGCTGCGCTCAGTGTGCTGCTGTAAGTGAATGGAGAGGGTGCGCCTGACCGCTGCTGCTGCTCTCCGCTCAAAGAACTAACATGTTCATTCTTTGAGCGGAGAGGGGAGGAAGCGGACGAGCGTGCCCTCTCCAATTGGCTCAAAGCAGGACACTGAGAGTGCCGGAGAGCTCCGCCCCGGAATTACACCGTGTTTCCTCAGTGTGAACTGGCCCTTAGGGTGCCTTCACACGTACCAGATCCGCAGCGGATTTCACTCTGTGGGTTTGCAGCCAGGTTACATATCCGCAGAGAAATGAAAATTCTTTTGAGTTCTATTGAACATTGAATACTGAAATGGCTCAAAATATGTCCCAAATAATAAAATGTTGGTACTTTTTACTACAGTCCGGCAGATGCCATCATAACAGGTGATATATGGCCAATAATGATTACCGGGAATGAGCGCTCCGATAAATACTCCGCCAATAATCATCCCCTGTAAAGGGCTTTTACAAATAATCTTGCAGTTGATTCTGACCAACATTATAAAATCATCTGGTTGAACATTGTTGGTGAGATGCCAGCATAAAGTCAGGTGATTTGTGGTGGTTAATCATTTGTACATTGCAGATGGGGCAAGAAGAAGGAGGCATAAGAATATTTCTTCCAAATCTTCCATGTGTTTTGACGTGAAAAAATTTCCATCAGATAATAAGGTAAGGCTGACACATTCCTTGTACTACATGAATGGAAATTCATTCTACTAGCCGTAAGTGTTTTATTACTGTACTTAAAATAACCCTCAAGTACCATGAAATGTATTACAGTGTACCTCTTGTATTATGGGTTATTGATGCAGTCACTATTTCTAAATTAGTGCAATCGGCTGTGCTCACACACTTTATTTTTTTTTTGCTTAATTTTTGCCATGATTTTGCCACATTTGTACAGCAAAATAGGGGGAAGATCCTTGTAAAAACATGTAAAAAATGTAACATAAACAGAACAGAGTCTCAATGGGTTAAATACTTGTGTGATATTTAGGATTTTATTTCAGTCTTGTGAGCTCTTATGGACAATGTCGTATGTTTGAGTCAATTTCAGTAGCTTTTTATTTATATCAAAATATGTTTATTATTTCTTTTTTGTGTACTCCTTGCTACCATTTTTTAGTATGTCAATTATTAGGCTGGGTTCACACTACATATATTTCAGTCAGTATTGTGGTCAGAGCCGGCCTTTGGGGTGTGCGACCTGTGCGCTTGCGCCGGCCAGCTGGGGGTCGCTCCGGCAGAGAGACAGCTGTGCAGCTGTCTTTCTGCCCGAGCGCTCCCCTAGCTGGCCGCCCAGCGCCCTCCTCCTATGGAGGTTCCCCCCAGGCTCCCCCCAGCCTCTCCTCCCCATAGGTGCCGTGTACTGTTAAATCAATCTTGTGACCGCAAGCAAAACAGTGCTTGCAGTCACAAGATTGATAGGACAGTATGCCTACAGCTGATGCGCTCTCCCTGGGGATTCAGGGAAGCTCCTCCCCCCTCTGCCTCACAGAACTGTAGTATAATTCGCTGCTTGCCGTGTTGTGGCGTGCGCTGCCTCCGAGGTGACTGACTTTTGTGTGGTTAAAGGACGGGCGGAAGTGATGTCACGGCCTCGTAACATGACTGAACGCGACCCCTGAGGTGACGTGCGAGCGAATGTGGTTGTCTCTCCTGGGTGTCGGTGTCGGGCGGCTCATTGAACGGCTCGAGGCAGCACATGGGCAGTATGTGTGTGAATTTTTCATATGCATCTGTATCTCATAGGATACTAGCAGTTGGCCAGTAGGGGCAGTAGGGAGTATATAGGCAGGTGCCATCCCACCATCTGCTGGTAGAAGACCAATGCTTCTAACAACACTATAGGGCTGGTATACAGTTTGTTACCAATTACCACTGATCTCTAGGACTATATGGTATATAGCATGTTGCCAATTACCACTGATCTCTAGGAGTATACAGTGTGTAACCAGTTACCACTGATCTCTAGGAGTATATGGTATACAGTGTGTTACCAGGTATTATTACATCCCTCCCGGCCAGCTGGGGGGCACTCAGGCAGAGAGACAGAGAGACCTCCTGTGGAGGTTCCTCCCAGGCTCCCCCCTGCCTCCCCTCCCCATAGGCACAGTGTACTGTCCTAACAGTCTTGTGACTGCACGCAAAACAGTGCTTGCGGTCACAAGATTGATAGGACAGTATGCCTACGGCTGATGCGCAACTACTACATTGCTGGGTGAGTAGTAGCTGTGTGTATGGCTGGGTGAGTAGTAGCTGTGTGTATGGCTGGGTGAGTAGTAGCTGTGTGTATGGCTGGGTGAGTAGTAGCTGTGTGTATGGCTGGGTGAGTAGTAGCTGTGTGTATAACTGGTGGGGGTAGTAGCTGTGTGTATGGCTGGGTGAGTAGTAGCTGTGTGTATGGCTGGGTGAGTAGTAGCTGTGTGTATGGCTGGTGGGGGTAGTAGCTGTGTGTATGGCTGGGTGAATAGTAGCTGTGTGTATGGCTGGTGGGGGTAGTAGTTGTGTGTATGGCTGGGTGAGTAGTAGTTGTGTGTATGGCTGGGGGAGGTAGTAGTGTGTATGGCTGGGGGAGGTAGTAGTGTGTATGGCTGGGGGAGATAGTAGTTGTGTGTATGGCTGGGGGAGGTAGTAGTTGTGTGTATGGCTGGTGGGGGTAGTAGTGTGTATGGCTAGAGGGAGTAGTAGTTGTGTGTATGGCTGGTGGGGGTAGTAGTTGTGTGTATTGCAAGTGGGGGTAGTAGTTGTGTGTATGGCTGGTGGGGGTAGTAGTTGTGTGTGGCTGGTTGGGGTAGTAGTTGCGTGTATGGCTGGTGGGGTAGTAGTTGTGTGTATGGCTGGGTGAGTAGTAGTTGTGTGTATGGCTGGGGAGGTAGTAGTTGTGTGTATGGCTGGGGGAGGTAGTAGTTGTGTGTATGGCTGGGGGAGGTAGCGTCGCTCCCGACGCTGAGGAGGCCAAGGAGGTGATGCGCAGGCTTCCTCTTCCAGCCCCGCGGCGCCCGCATTCCTCTCCTGCCTGGCACAGATGATGTGAGAAGAGTGCAGGCGCCGTGGAGCTGGAAAAGGAAGCCCATAGTTGCCAACAGGTATGACCCGGTAAGCCCCGCCCCCACCGTGGTAAGCCACACCCACTGCGGGGCTAACTAACCAGCAGAGTACACAGGGCCAGAGGAGGAGAGACGCCATGGACAAGAGGAAATATGGTAAATATAATGGGTCAGTCTCTTACCATATTTCTAGTTGTCCATGGCGTCTCTCCCCCTCTGGCCTGGTGTACTTTGCTTGTTAGTTAGCGCTGCGGTGGGTGCCGGGTCTTAGCTCGATGGGGGCGGGGCTTACCGGGTCATACTGTTTGCAACTATGGAAGCCTGCACCAGAAGCTTCACGAGATTGAGCACTAAGGGGCATACTAAGGGGGTACTAAGGGGCATAATAAGGGGGTACTAAGGGGCATACTAAGGGGCATACTAAGAAGGTACTAAGGGGCATACTAAGAAGGTACTAAGGGGCATACTAAAGGGGTACTAAGAAGGTACTAAGGGGCATACTAAGGGGGTACTAAAAAGGTACTAAGAGGCATACTAAGGGGGTACTAAGGGGCATACTAAGAAAGTACTAAGGGGCATACTAAGGGGGTACTAAGAGGCATACTAAGAGGGTACTAAAGGGCATACTAAGGGGGTACTAAGGGGCATACTAAGGGGGTATTAAGGAGCATACTAAGGGGGTACTAAAGGGCATACTAAGGGGGTACTAAAGGGCATACTAAGGGGGTACTAAAGGGCATACTAAGGGGGTACTAGAGGGCATTCTAAGGGGCATACTAAGTGGGTACTAAGGGGGTACTAAGGGGCATATTAAGGGTACTAAAGGGCATACTAAGGGGCATACTAAGGGGGTACTAAGAAGGTACTAATGGGCATACTAAGGGTACTAAAGGGCATACTAAGGGAGTACTAAGATGGTAAAAAGGGGGGTACTAAAGGGCATACTGAGGGGGTACTAAGAGGATACTAAGAGGCATTCTAAGAGGGTACTAAGGGATACTAAGAGGCATACAACATAGGGGAATGCTATATGCCATGTGGGGACTAAAAAGGAGGGGTTATATTATGTGGGGGCTACAAAGGGGGCTATACTATGTGCTTTTTGGGGGCTCCTGCACTGCTATATGGTCAGTGCTGAGGGAGAGTACTGCTCTGTGTATAATGGATGTTATGTAGTAATGGTATAAATGGGGAAAAGTCACTATGTGGTGAAGATCTGGTGATAATATTTGTTTCTTATGTAATAATAACAGGTGATGCAGTTATGAGGGGCGTGGCTACGGGGGGCCTCTTTCCTCAAAAGTTGGGAGGTATGTCTAAAGTTTAGGTATCCATGGATATGACTACATTGGGCAACCCTATTTGGATCAGAACATAGGTCACACACAGTGCCGACCCTGCGTGGTCTTCTCCATGGAAAACCAGACTTCCAGCAGCAAATGAATTGTATGCCTATCAGGTTCAGTGCACTTTGTGACAGGTATGCTTTGGTTAGTACCAGTCATTAGAAAGAGTGTTTAGACCACGTGCTAAGTCCATTCTGCCATACGCTTCTCTCCCCACTCTGTTTCCATCCAACCTGGATAGCTCCATTAACTTACATTATGCGGCTGTCCAGGTGACATAACACGGAGTTGGAAGAAAATACGCTGTGAGACTTCTGAGGACTTAGACCCTGACCAATCAAAACTTTTGACATGTCCCTGTGACATAAACAGGAAAGTGCAACAACAACCGACAAGTGATATGACTTATATACTCCCCCAGTATATAGACACATTTTTTTAATAAGGTTCTTAGCAAACCATTTGATCAAAGAGAGTGTACCATCTCACCATGTTAAGGTGACCTCAGAGAAATGGTTCCTAACACTGGCCTCTCTTGGGTTAATCCTACAACTGGGAAAAAAAAAAAAAAAAGATTAAAAATAGGGATGGTCCGAACCTGCCGAGGTTCGGGTTCGTATGAACCCGAACGCTCGGCAGCAGATCCCCGCTGTGTGCCCGCTCTGTGCAGCGGGTGGATACAGCGGGAGGAACGCCTGGAAAACTGGGATAAAGCCTATGGCTATGGCTGTATCTCAGTTTTCCAGGCGGTCCTCCCGCTGGATCCGCCAGCTCCACGGAGCGGGCAGACAGCGGGAATCATTACCGAGGGTTTGGGTTCGTACGAACCCGAACCAAACTCGGTTCGGATCATCCCTAATTAGAAAGATGAAGATGATTTCTTCCAGAAATAGCACCACACTTGTCCTCAGTTTGTGTGAGGTATTGCACATCAGAATAGAGCAAAGTTGTAATACTACACGCAACCTGTGGAAAAAGTGGTGCTGTTTTAGAAGAAGTTGCTATTAAGTTCTAATCCCAGATAACCCCTTTAATCCAGATTTTACATTTCTCTCTGTTAACATTTCAGTGACTTTAGTGTCCATCATGTGGTCCTATCTACTGGCACTGCTGGTTTTCATGTTTCTGTACAGATGGTATAGGTACCACCTGACATTAGAAAATCTGTCTGATAAATATGTACTGATAACGGGATGTGATTCGGGATTTGGAAACCAACTGGCAAAGAAGCTGGATAAACGTGGAATGAGGGTGCTGGCAACCTGTTTGACTGAGAAGGGAGCAGAGAACCTGAAGAAGGAGACCTCCAGCAGACTTCAGACCACAATCCTTGATATTGCAAACAGTAATAGTGTCCAGTCTGCTGCCAAATGGGTCTCTGATGTTCTTGATGGAAAAGGTGAGACTATTCTCAAGTTAATTAAAACAATGTAAGACAGGGGTGTACAATGTGCAGCCCATAAGTGGCCCAAATAACCTGTGACCCTGCCCTGCTGAGAATTATTTGCTAGTTTTGTCCAACTCAATGTCCAGACCCTGCATGGTTACACTAGGATGCTCTTCAGCCTAAGCCTTCCTCAACTGTCTATACAAGTATATGCTCTGTGTGCACGTAGCCTAAAGTTAAATTGGCTCAGTTGCCCCTAGCAACCAATCAGATTCCACCTTTCATTTTCCAAAGAGTCTGTGAGGAATGAAAAGTGGAATCTGATTGGTTGCTAGGGGCAACTGAACCAGTTTTACTTTACACCAGTTTGATAAATCTCCCCCTATGTGCGTATAATTAAAGCCCAAAATGCATGTGCCTTACCTGTTCTTGCTGCACAACTTTAAATTGAATTGTAAAACTACAAGTTGCATCATAAAGCTATGTTTCCACAACGGGAAAACTACATCTTTCTGGATGGCTGTCATTTTAGTGACAAAAGACGGCCATCCATTAATGATGGCCACAAATAACAATCATGAACATGTCATTACTAGTAAATGGCTGTCTTTTGGTGCTAAAATGACAACTGTCCAGAAAGATGGCGGACATTTTTCTGTTGTGGGAACATAGCCTAAGGGTATGTGCACACTGAGGAAAAGGCGAGGAATTAGGTGAGGAATTGAAGAGGAATTTCAGCTTGAAATTCCTCCCGTAAAATATGTACAGAGCAAAGTCCCATTGTGTTCAATGGGTTTCTGCTCTGTTGTTCACACTGTAGAATTTCCGAGCAGAATTTTCAGCAGTAGATCTGCTAGAGGAATCCTATAGAAGTCAATGGGGGGGCTTAAATTCTGCTTGAATTCTGCCTAAAAACTTTCCTCTACAATTTCTTAAGAATTCCTCAGTGTGCACATACCCTAAGGGTATATACATACTGAGCAATTCTCGAGGAATTGAAGCAGAAAGTTTTCAGGCAGAATTCAAGCAGAATTTAAGCCCCCCATTGACTTCTATAGGATTCCTCTAGCAGATCTACTGCTGAAAATTCTGCAGTGTAAACAACAGAGCAGAAACCCATTGAACACAATGGGACTTTGCTCTGTACATATTTTACGGGAGGAATTTCAAGCTGAAATTCCTCTTCAATTCCTCACCTAATTCCAAGCCTTTTCCTCAGTGTGCACATACCCCCACTCTGTAAAGCATTGTGAAAAATAATAGAAGTATTTTTTTTCTAGAAATAAGCTAAAAATAAGCTATACTATACTAGAAATAAGCTATTCTTTACTAGAAATAGGCTATGCTATATTAGAAATAAGCTATACTATGCTAAAAAATAAGCTACACTATACCAGAAATAAGCTAAAAATAAGCTATACTATGCTAGAAATAAGCTATACTATACTAGAAATAGGCTATGCTATATTAGAAATAAGCTATACTATACTAAAAATAGGCTATGCTTTATTAGAAATAAGCTATACTATACTAGAAATAAGCTATACTATATTAGAAATAGGCTATGCTATATTAGAAATAAGCTATACTATACTAGAAATAAGCTATACTATACTAGAAATAGGTTATGCTATATTAGAAATAAGCTATACTATACTAGAAATAAGCTATACTATACTAGAAATAGGCTATGCTATATTAGAAATAAGCTATACTATACTAGAAATAGGCTATGCTATATTAGAAATAAGCTATACTATACTAGAAATAAGCTATACTATACTAGAAATAGGCTATGCTATATTAGAAATAAGCTATACTATACTAGAAATGAGCTATACTATACTAGAAATAGGCTATGCTATATTAGAAATAAGCTATACTATACTAGAAATAAGCTATACTATACTAGAAATAGGCTATGCTATATTAGAAATAAGCTATACTATACTAGAAATAGGCTATGCTATATTAGAAATAAGCTATACTATGCTAGAAATAAACTATACTTTACTAGAAATAGGCTATGCTATACTAGAAATAGGCTATAGTACTATACTAAAAAAAAGCTATACTATACTAAAAATAGGCTATACTATACTAGGAATAAGCTATACTATACTAGAAATAGGCTATACTATACTAGAAATATCCTATATACTATACTAGAAATAGGCTATGCTATAATGCAAAAGACTTTGAGCTCAGTATTTTTAGAATAATCATATATAAATACATATCAAGGATCTATATCCTGAAATTAGAATGGTTCAGGTAACTCCTTTATGGTCAAAGGATGCAAAACTAATATTCAATTAATTATGTTTTGTAGTCAGATTAGATCAGTTGTGCATTGTGCAACCCAGTCCAAAGTATATGAATCAATATATAGTAAATACATATACCTTAAAGAGGATGTACCCTCAGGTACACCCTATTTAATTTGACCCACCAATAGACGGCGCCATCACGGGGAAGCCGATGCTGAGGTCCGTTTTTCGAACCGCAGCCTGGTTCCCGTGTACGGCGCTGTTCTATGCACAAGTAGCGGGCCAGTGCTCAAGCACTGAAGGCCGTCCGGCCCGCCCCCAGTGGGAGGGTGTTCCCTCCCCTCTGACGCGGCTCCATTGATTCTAAAGGAGGCTCGTCATAGAGGGGAGGGAATTCCCACTGGGTAATGAGCACCAGCCCGGTACCTGTAAAGCTTCACACGTAACGGATCCGCAGCGAATTTCACGCTGCGAGTTTGCAGCGAAATCCGCTGCAGATCCATGTAGTGTGAAGGTCTATGGAGTTACATATCCGCAGTGGAATTTTATTTCCACTGCTCATATGTAAGCCGGCCCCTATAACCGACCGCAGCAACCCACAGCAACTGGCCCAGAGCATAGTACATTACCTGCTTTGCACCGCAGTTGTGTGTGGGGCTTCCGGCTCCCGTCGGTCCTCATCATGCCGTGCACTGATTGGTTGATGGGAAGCGAGGGGGTCCGGAAGCCTCACACACAGCTGCGGCGCCGAGCAGGTAATTTATGCTCCGGGCTGCGGGCTGCAGGTGGTGGGGAGTTAAAGGGGCTGGGTTACATATCCGCAGTTAAATGAAAATTCCGCTGCGCGTATGTGACCCATTCAACTTCACACTTCCAGGAACCGCAGCAGATCTCGCTGTAAACTCAGAGTGAAATCCGCAGCAGATCCGGTACGTGTGAAACTACCCTAAGGATGCCTTCACACATACCGACTCGCAGCAAAAAACTTGCTGCGAGTTTCTGCTACGAGCCGAGGTCCTAGAAGGCCCCTATCACTACATATAAGCAGTGGTCTAAAAGACCGCTACGTGTATGTAATGCACCCGCCCCCTTAACCCCTTTGGCTCCCGCACCGGTCCCACACCGCTGTCTCCATACATTACCTGGCTCTGGCTGCACGGGGTCCCGCTCTGCCGCCCAGCCAATCAGTGGCTGCTTGGCAACACACTGATTGGCTGGGCGGCAGAGCAAGACGCCGGGACCCCGTGCAGCCAGAGACACCGTTGCGGGATCCGAAGGGGTTAAGGGGGCGGCTGCATTACGTACACGCAGCGGTCTTTCAGACCACTGCTTGTATGTAGTGATAGGGGCCTTCCAGGACCTCGGCTCGTAGCAGAAACTCGCAGCGAGTTTTTTGCTGTGAGTCTGTATGTGTGAAGGCACCCTAAAGGAGTTTTGCAGGAAAACAGAGAATAGAGTTATGCAAATTTGTAAATTATGGTTATTCCAAAACCTCAAAATCTCCAGTACTTACATGGAGCAATAATCGGCTGAATTGTACCGTTTCGGATGATTATCACTGATAAAGATCATCAGCTGATCATTGGTTAAGGTTTGGACCTAAAATCGCTGGGCGCCGACTACATGTAATAGCGATGTGGGGCAGATGGCTGATAATTGCCCAAATCCCTGATACATTACCTCTCCCCAATCCGGATCTTCTCTCCTGTGCTCTGCAGCTTCCCGGTCCCCGGGAGTGTGGCGGTGCTCGGGAGAGAAGACCGGGAGAGGTAGGGTATCAGGGGTTTGGGCAAGGGCTGCATGAACATCTCTAATGATGTCCATTCAGCCCTTGTTGCCCGATTATCGGGCCGTCTAATAGGTCCAGTATACGAGCGCTTATCTAGCAGACTAAAATGATCGGGCCTTAGACAGTCTGTGTAATAGGACCCTTAGTAGAGTTTCCAGTCTGACACAATGAGAGAATATGCCAGACTGAAAAAATACCCCACTTCCTATAGGACATACAGCAGCTGATAAGTACAGGAAAGTTTGAGTTTTTTGAATAGACGTAATTTGCAAATCTGTATAACTTTCTGACATCAGTTGATTTAAAAAGTTTTTTTTTTCTCCAGAGTACCCCTTTAAATATTTTGTATAAATGCTACTATGCAATTAATTTTTTGTTCATTTCCCCTTAATATTCTTAGACCTTTGGGGCTTGGTAAATAATGCTGGAACTGGGATGCCTGGAGCACCTAATGAATGGCTATCAAGAGAAGATTTTGCAAGAGTGTTGAATGTAAATCTTCTTGGTCCCATTGATGTAACCCTCAGACTTTTACCTTTAATTCGCAAATCTAAAGGCCGCATAGTTAATGTTTCAAGTATTGTAGGAAGAGTGACTATCTGTGGGGGAGGATACTGCATTTCTAAATTTGGAGTTGAGGCATTTTCAGATAGTCTGAGGTAAGTCATTGGAATTTCTTAAATTTAACATCCGGGGGGGGGGGGGGCAATCTTTACAGTAGATTTTATTACATTTTATTACATTTTTGTACATCATTATGGGGGCTACTATCTTGCCTGAGCTATTTTAACATAATTTAGAGATGTGCTTTACAGCAAGCCCCATAGACCACAAGCCCATAGGAGATAGTGGTGGTCTGCTGCCACCACTCCTAGTACGCAGAGCAATGGCCAGCAGACCGTCATTAAGAAATTTTTCAACATGTTGAAAGACAATGATCAGCCAACATCCTGCATGTCAGCCGATCGTTGCCTTTTAACAGTAGCGATTACACCAAGTGATTATCAGCCATAACAGCCAAAAATTGGCCGAATAATCGCTTGGTGTAATAGGGCCTTTAATGTTAGTGAAACCTCTTTGATCTTCAAGAGGGGTGATCCTATCACAGAAGTAAACAGATATACATAGATTGCTTTCTATTCGAGAAACATGGTCTTGTCAAAGAGGTGAAGAAGAGATTCTATTGTACCTGTAACACACATAATGGTATGTGTGCATACAATATGACTAAAAATGTTTACTATGGCAAACATGAGATTTTAGCTGCCATTTATTGTTAAGTCACCAATGGGCAATGTCACTGTTTTGTTTATCCTCCACAAAATCCGTTAACTTGTCAGTGCAATGGACGAAAAATGAAAATCACTCAAACAGTAATGTGATCCTTACAGACGTGAACTGAAACCCTTTGGAGTTAAAGTCTCTATTATAGAACCTGGCTATTTTCAGACGGGACTAAATAATATGCAATTTATGAAGGATGCTCTAAGCAGAATATGGAAAAATGTAAATCAAGAAATTCGTTATAGTTATGGTGAAACATATTTTAAGGATTGTAAGTATCAATATTCCTAAAGTTAAAAATATCCGTATTAAAGAATTTTAAAGAGGATGTACCATCAGATACACTCTCTTTAAAAGTACACATTAATCGAATGGCGCCGGCACGGGGAAGCCAGTGCAGCGGTTCTTTTTTTTTTTGAACCGGGGCCTGGTTCCCGCATACGTCGACGCTCTATTCATGGTTACCAGACCGGAGGTGAAGCACCCCAGGGGCAGTGGGAGGAAACCCCTTCCTCTCCATGGCGCGGCTGCACTGATCCTAACGACTTCCCCGTTCCGGCGCCGTTTGATTCATGTGTAATTTTAAAGACAGTGTACCTGATGGTGCATCCTCAATAAAGTCTCCCCCTGTTAGACTAGGTTCATTCTGCGTCATAGGCTCCATCGCAGTTTGACATGAATAGAGCCCAATGGATCCCATTGAGCTTACTGTTTGTGTCTGGTCTCCCCTAATTTCGAAAAGAGTTTGTGATGGAGCCTCAGACACAGTGTAAACATGGTGTAAGTAAGCAATGACAAAACACAACAGTGTGAGTTAGCTATTTCTTACTTATTTGTAGTGGTGGTGGGGAGGACTGCCACCCCTTTGTAATTTGTAAATTTTTATTTAATTTTTGTACATCATTATGCGGGCTACTATCTTGCCTCAGCTATTTTAACAGCATTTAGAGATTTACAGCAAGCCCCACAGACCACAATAGACAGGACCCGCCCTGTAGACAGGCTTCTAGGCATGCTCAGTAACATTTATAGAGCTCTATTGAGAGGGGAATGATGAGTTTTGAGCAATAGCTATTGGCTATGTTCCCATAGCGGAAAAAAGGCATCCATTATCATAATTATTATTATTATTTGTGGCCGTCAATATTGAGAGATATGATTCTGTAGTGGGAACATATCCATTGTGTGCACCTCTGTTATCTTTACACTGGTGTCATCTGTCACCATTGTACTCCTGTCTGTAACTAAACATATAGATACACCCAGTGCAGATAATTAGTGGGTCAGTCAGAATAAGGAGGATTATATAGGTGACAAATATTTGTATGGAAATCCAGCTGGAAAGGTGAATATGTCACTTGCCCAGATGCCGATATCAATGGAGTTCAGCCGAAGTCCACATCCAGCTTTTATGCAGTGTAGAGAAGTTAATCAATGGGAAGAAATCTTCTGTACTCGGCAGATGCTCCGGCCGGTAGCACTGCACATAAGTTCACACAGGCCAGTTTTCCGTGGCTAAAAAGTGGGATCCTGAGTGACGTCACTCTCCTTAGGTATGGATCCTAGTGCAAGCCAGAAGTTATCCTATGCATTTCAGTGTACACGGACACCTTCATCAGGGATAGGACGTCACTCAGGATCCCACTTTTTAGCCACGGAAAACTGGCCTGTGTGAACTTATGTGCAGTGCTACCGGCCGGAGCATCTGCCGAGTTCAGAAGATTTCTTCCCATTGATTAACTTCTCTACACTGCATAAAAGCTGGATGTGGACTTCGGCTGAACTCCATTGATATCGGCATCTGGGCAAGTGACATATTCACCTTTCCAGCTGGATTTCCATACAAATATTTGTCACCTATATAATCCTCCTTATTCTGACTGACCCACTAATTATCTGCGCTGGGTGTATCTATATGTTTAGTTTATGATCTGTATAGTTGGGGGAATATAGGGTGTCCCCCACACACCTAGCAGCATTTATATATTTTTTTGTATACAGTGCTAGTAAGCATATCAACACACGGTGTATACTAACACAGTGAGTTGACTGCATTACCAATACTCCTGTCTGTGTTGATAAGATGGGCAGTGTTTGAAAATGATCTGTACAGAACACAGACTCACGGCTTAGTGGTAGACCTGGTGGCCAGAATGTAAACTGCAATTTTTTTTTATACCACAGTTGTTTTATGGATGACTTCTTTATAGAATGAAGTTGTCCTTCTCCAACCTATAGCCAATCAGCTGTTTTTGCAGGGATTAATGCAGACGTTTATTTTCTATAAATGTAGTCGTACATAAAGCCCATTAAAAGGAATGAACCATTATGCAGCATACTGTACAGTCATGTCCTGAAAGGTGTGGGCCATTCTTTGCAGGTGTGTTTTTTTTTTTCCTTCCTCATAAGAGTGAGGAATTGACTTCTATATGGCGATTATATAGCGGTGCCATGATAAGGAATAGAGAGAGACAAATGTAGTTAATGATATGTTATCTTCTTTTTTTTTTTTATTACAGATGTGTTTGACCTTGAAAGAACATTTAGCTCCCTTGCCAACACAGATCTAACACCAGTCACAGACTGCATGGAGCACGCCCTCACTGCTGTGTACCCCAAAACACGTTATGCTGCAGGATGGGATGCCAAGCTTTTCTTTATTCCCCTTTCTTATGTCCCAGCTGTGCTCGCTGACTATATACTTACCCGTACAGCCCCAACTCCAGCTCATTGACAGCAATGGCTGCAGGGTATATCTTGGTGCACTGGGTTTCTATGGAACAGTTGATGCTGTATGTTCTTTATTACATTCATTGAAAGTAATAAGTTCCCTGACCTGTTGGAACGACCTGTTGTAATGTAGAGTTTTCTAATAGTGATCACATGCTACTGCTCTTGGTGTTTGGGATAATGACCGACTGGGGTCCATGTTGTTTGGGGTCTACAGGACAATCAGAAAGATTTGTAAATTATTCTGAACATTCATAACATTATTGTAAAGGTATACAACGGTAATGGTATATAATAATAACAGGAAAATTAGAAAGTCTTTAAGTTGTGGTAACACATAGAAATTTTGCACACTTACGGCAGTGAGTTTCAGGTGACAATTGAGTGGTGATAAATGTCTAATTGCTAAGCGCCCACCAATGGGACCCCCACAGATCACTAGAATTGGCATCTGGGCCTCCACTTATTTTCACTGTGTTCATATATAGATTTTTGAACCATTTTTTTCAGCTGTAAATTGCTCATTTTATGGGTTAAAAAAATGGCACAAGAATTGTAACTTTTTTTTTATTGAGTTCTATTGAACCTAAATAGAGAATGTTGTTTGTCCAAAAAACCTTTTGTGGACCATAAATGCTAACAACAATTTTTTGAGCCTTGACATTAGGGCCCAAGAAGCAGTGCGTAAACAAAACTATAGTGACTATAGAGACTGTTCAAACTACTGTAAGGAAGAAAGACATGGAGTAGAATAAACCTGTGTACATGTAAAATGATGGTTACTATTAACATTTGGCCCCTTCATCTTTCATACAATTTGTCAAATGCTTTTTTTTCTGACTTCAATTTGATGATAACTAAAGGGATATTTAAAAACAAAAAACAGTCTGCTCTGTCTGGTATTGTCTACCCTGTTGATAGATAATGAAATGGAAGTTCACACATGGTGTTTTTGATGCTTTCTTACTATAATTTGTTTCCATTTGGTATTTCCATATAGAAACTTAAAAGGGGATGCCCAGCATACATTATTAAAGGGGTTTTGCAGTTATACAAAAACATGGCCACTTTCTTTCAGAGACAACGTGACTCTTGTCTCCAGTTCAGGTGCGGTTTGCAATTTACTGCCATTCACTTCAATGGAATTGAGCAGCAAAAACCCTGCCCAAGCTAGAGACAGGAGTGATATTGTCTTTGGAAGAAAGTGGCCATGTTTTTGAAGCGCTGGATAACCCCTTTAATCTATGCTGCTGGGGCTGCAGGGAACATAGCTTTGCTATATACCTGTCTGCCACAAACAAAGGGACCCGAGAAATACCACTCCTTTCTCTGCCTAGACCACTGGATCCAGAACTGTCCCATTTGGACTGCTCACACTTACATGTCTAACTCCCAGGCCACTTAACTTGCAGAGTACTTTAACCATAGCTACTTGTTGGCCCACCAAGACTAAGGATTTCCCTTCACCTCCAAAGTAACACACTGAAAAACAACCACTTCCTCAGCTAGAATAGCATTAGCAATAACTTTACTAACTCACATTGACCTGTAATATCCAGGCCCACTTGAACAAACAAGCTTGTACCACTACTTCTGCAAAATAATCACCCTTGGGGAACATTCAACCCTTTAGCTCAGTTCCACTTAAGTCTGAACTGTTCCTCTCAAACTGTGCACTTTCGCATCTGCTGTTCTATCATTGTTGCACACACTTGCCTACTTGTCATAGGTCTCCTTAGGCCCACACCCATACTCAGGCTCGGACTGGGCCCCCGGTGGGCCCCGAGCTGGAGTGGGCCCCCCCGCTCCTAGGGGGGCCGGGGGCCGCGCCTCCCTTTTTAACTGGAAGCGATCGCAACAATCGCTTCCAGTTAAATGTAAGGAAGTCAATCACTCTTGTGACCGCAAGCAGAGATTTGCTTGCGATCACAAGAGTGTCGCAAGCTCCGTTGCGAAGTGCCGCCAGCGCCATCACTGACCTCAGTGTGCGCCGCGGCGGCTAGGACTTCCGGTTCATGGAGCGAATACCGGAAGTCCCAGCCACCGCGGCGCACACTGAGGTCAGTGATGGCGCTGGCGGCACTTCACAACGGAGCTGCTCACCTGTCAGGAGAAGAGAGAAGAGGAGGCCGGCGTCCGACGGGGGATCGTGTGGTTAGGTGAGTAGTCTTGTGTTTTTTGTTTTGTTTTTTTTATCAGAGGGGGTAAGATAAGGGGGGCTGTATACAGGGGGAGGACAACATAGGGGGGGTATATACAGGGGGAGGACAACATAAGGGGGGCTGTATACAGGTTGGAGGACAACATTAGGGGGGCTGTATACAGGGGGGACAACATAAGGGGCTATATACAGGGGGGAGGACAACATAAGGGGCTATATACAGGGGGAGGACAACAGAAGGGGGGCTATATACAGGGGAGGACAACATAAGGGGGGCTTTATACAGGGGGGGACAACATAAGGGGGGGGCTGTATACAGGGGAGGACAACATAAGGGGGGCTGTATACAGGGTGGAGGACAACATAAGGGGGGCTGTATACAGGGTGGAGGACAACATAAGGGGGGCTGTATACAGGGGAGGACAACATAAGGGGGGCTGTATACAGGGTGGAGGACAACATAAGGGGGGCTGTATACAGGGGAGGACAACATAAGGGGGGACAACATAAGGGGGGCTGTATACAGGGGGAGGACAACATAGGGGGGCTATATACAGGGGGAGGACAACATAAGGGGGGCTGTATACAGGGGAGGACAACATAAGGGGGTATATACAGGGAAGGAAAACATAAGGGGGGCTGTATACAGGGGGAGGACAACATAAGGGGGGCTATATACAGGGGGAGGACAACATAAGGGGGCTGTATACAGGGGAGGACAACATAAGGGGGGGCTGTATACAGGGGGAGGACAACATAAGGGGGGCTATATACAGGGGGAGGACAACAGAAGGGGGTCTGTATACAGGGGGAGGACAACAGAAGGGGGGCTATATACAGGGGAAGGACAACATAAGGGGGGCTATATACAGGGGGAGGACTACATAAGGGGGTCTGTATACAGGGGGAGGACAACATAAGGGGGGGCTGTATACAGGGGGAGGACAACATAAGGGGGGCTATATACAGGGGGAGGACAACAGAAGGGGGTCTGTATACAGGGGGAGGACAACAGAAGGGGGTCTGTATACAGGGGGAGGACAACAGAAGGGGGGCTATATACAGGGGGAGGACAACATAAGGGGGGCTGTATACAGGGGAAGGACAACATAAGGGGGTATATACAGGGGAAGGACAACGTAAGGGGGCTATATACAGGGGAAGGAAAACATAAGGGGCTATATACAGGAAAGGACAATATAAGGGGGCTGTATACAGGAAAGGACAACATAAGGGGGGCTATATACAGGGGAAGGACAACATAAGGGGCTATATACAGGGGAAGGAAAACATAAGGGGCTATATGGGGCAAGGACAACCCAAGGGGGCTATACGGGGGAATAGACAACATAAGGAGCTATATGGGGGGTAGGGATGGCCAACATAAGGGGGCTATCTATATGGAGGGATGGATAACACAAGCGGGCCAGTTATTAGGGGGATAACACAGGGAGCCATCTATAAGGGACACTGGTTGGGGGCAATTTATAAGGAGGACAACACTGAGGAGGCATCTATAAAGGGCACTACACAGAGGGGGACAACAATGTATAAGGGTAACTATACTGGGTGCGGTGTGTATACAATAGGGCATGCACAGAGAGGGGCATCTACTTTAGTGGACTACACGGAGGGGTCATCTATAAGGGGACTACACAGAGGGGGCCATATACTATAGGGCAGGAATAGGGAACCTTGGCTCTCCAGCTGTTGCAAAACTACAGCTTTAGCTGTGGCTGTCCAGGCATGATGGGAGTTGTAGTTTTGCAACAGCTGGAGAAGTTCCCTACCCCTGATATAGGGAATGCACAGAGGTTGTCATCTACTGTAAGGGGATTACACAGAGGGGGATCTCTACTATAGTAGAGGCACACAGGGCCATCTATATGGAGACAAGGGGCCATCTACAAGGTGTGTACACTATATATATATATATATATATATATATATATATATATATATATATATATAATATATACACACACACACACACACATACACACGCTACAAATAGTCAGGGCTAATCACTGAGAGAAGGTGTAAAGGGGCCAATACAGATGTGCAGTTTGTAGAGAGATGAGGATGGTGACAGAGTGAGGAGCCTAATATATTTCTCTGGCAGATTCTGTGGATTCGTGGCTCGGAGAAGTTCTCATAAGGGCCCAGGGCAGATGGAGAAGAAGATGAAAAGGGAAGAACTCCGATCAGAGAAGACGTCCCCTGTGAGTCACTAAATTTATGTGCACTGTAACGTATATAGTGTAGAGCTGGGGCTACCTCTATATGACTGTATGAGGGGATATTGATCTTTTGTTCAGAGGATTTTATTCAGTAGCAGCGGTGGTGTTAGTCAGTATTTGGTGGTGTTAGTCAGTATGTGGTGGTGTTAGTCAGTATGTGGGGGTATTATTTGTTACTTGTAATCTGGTGTGGTGTTCATTGGTCTTAGTATACCAGATTTGGTCAGTAACAATATGGTAGCAATGGTTGTGGTGTTGCGGTAATATTTCCCCCTTGTATACTGGTAATATTGGTCTCAGTATACAGGATTTGGTCAGTAACAGTATAGCGGTAATATGTATGGTGATACTATTTCCCTCCTGTATACTGGTTTATTGGTAATATCGGTCTTGATAGACAGGATTTGGTCAGTTACTATATAGCGGTAATATGTGTGGGGATATTTGCTCTTTGTATACTGGTGTTATTGGTAGCTGTATGACTTGTATCTAAGTATACAGCGTTATCATACAAAAAAATTGTCTTATAGCCTAATTACACCGGCCAATAATCGGTAACAAGTGCTCCTAGGAAGTCTATTCAGCCGATGATCGGCCCATGTAAAAGTGCCAGAGATCTGCTGACATGCAAGCAAATGTCCCATAGTCGACTGATTTGATCTTTTGTGCGGCTAAGATCATTGCTGTCGGCTGCACATCACCTGCCCTGCTGATTAGCAATCATTTGCAGCCCTATGCTGCCCCATATCACGCTGTGTTAATGGACCCTTATTAATGTTACCATAGATAAGTGCGGTGGCAGAAGGGTGGGCCCCAAGAATGATTTTCCCTGGTGGGCCAAGGCACTCCAGTCCGACACTGCCCATACTCCATGCTTTCTAGCTGGCCAGGAGGCTTTCATTCTTGTCATCAAACTGCCACAAGCCAACTTAGAAGCTCTGATGGGTACCACAATCTGCTGCCCGCAGCACCTGTAGTAAAATATGACATTATGTAAGAGTTAAGAGTTATGTAACCTATATAATAAAAGAAGGAGGTGAATCTTGGGGGGTAAAAAAAATTAAACATAAGAACAAATTGGCACAAGCTAAGGATATCTGAAGTAAAAAAATCTTAAGCATGAGTAAATATCGTGTGCTATTCTATTTGTAAAATTATTAAAGTTGCTCACTACTACTCTGTGTAATTTGGTAAAATACTCAACTATGGTGCAACCTCATATGTATAGAGGCTGCTTGCTACATCTGTCTGTTCTAAGAGGAAAATAAAAAATAAATATACAGTGCCCGTATTAAGAAATCTTGCTTGTTTACGGAGTTAATTTTTTTTATATATTGTTAGCTTGTTTTTCAAAGTGCCCTGAAACCAAGTTACTTGTAATCCAATGTTTCACTGTAGAGGTAAACCAGCTCATATGTAAATGAAGTTATACTGACATCTAGTGCCCGAGATTAAGACTGCCATTATTATTACCTCAATGATATTGAAGCATAATGTGAAAAAAACACAAAGAAACCCTAAAACAAATACAGTTGTGAACATTATTGGCACCGTTGATTTAGTAACATTCAGCACTGTGGATGTATGGCGTTGGCTTTGCAAGGGCTACGACCTGAAGCCCATAACCCAGCAATGTGATTGTGGATTTACGATGGTTGCCGTGTCAGACAGAAGCCAAATCATGGCCTCAAGGGCTATTCTGGGTCTTACAGGCCAGTATGCAGCAGTATCAATGTATTACTGCATAGTATACCAGAAATCAGAAGATGACATCAAGTCCCTTAAATGGACCAAAAAAGTTTTAGAAAAATAAAATTATAAAAGAAAAAATAAATAAATGAGAAAAAGCCAAAATTGCCATATTTGGTCACCTTGCAACCCAAAACATTAGAACAAAAATGATCAGAAAGGTCACATGCACCCAGAAATGGTACAAAGAAAAACTGATTGTCTTGCAAATAAGCCCTAAATTATAAGTATCAGAATATGGCAACACAAACATTTTTTTCTCAAGACTTAACCAGATTTGAGATGGAAAAAAAAAGGTAACAATAGTTAACAAAGTTCCTAAATCCTCTTATGACTTCTTTGAGGGGTACAGTTAAAAAAAATAATAAAAAAATGGGGTGATATACAAGGGTTTCTAGCATACTGTAACGCCTGGAGTAGTGGATCCACTGGACCGTCACCAGCGATGGCACTAACCTCACCAGGGAGCGGAGTCTAAGGGGCCGCTGGATTTCACCAGAGCCCGCCGCAAGGCGGGATGGACTTGCTGCGGCAGGCGACCCCCAGGTCGCTACCCCTGGCTTGGTTGCTGGTGACGGCAGGCGAGGCGTGGCAGGAGCAGTAGGCAGGAGATGGCACTGGCAAAGGTCTGCAGGTGAGAGCGCACGTGACAGGCTGAACGCAGGAACAGATGGAGTGACAGGGAAACAGGAACCAGGAACAGGGACTAGGGACCGGGTAACGGATAGGACTCAGGAACAGGGACTGGGACCAGGTAACAGATAGGACTCAGGAACAACAGGGGGCTGGGCCAAACGCTATGGGAAGCATGTAGAGGCTCCAACACTAAGGACAGGGCATGCTGGGATTTATAGGGGAGTGATTGGATGCAACTACCAATTAGGGGCGCACTGCCCCTTTAAATCTGAGACAGCCGGCGCGCGCGCGCCCTAGGAGGCGGGGACGCGCGCGCCGGCCGGCACAGCGGGAGACAGGAGCGTGGAGAGGTGAGGCGCCCCCCGGGGCCGAGGTGACAGCAGCGCCGGGTCCCCGACTATGGACACCGGCTGCTGCATAGGGCAGGTAGCGGTCGCGGCGGCGGCCCGGAACGCGGGACGCCGCCGCGGCCGTAACAGTACCCCCCCCCTTTGGCCTCCCCCTCTTTCTTGCCTGCAAATGGCACAGGAAGCCACAAAGTCTTTGACATCTTGGGATAGGCTGGGCCACCAGTAGTGGCGAGAGATCCGTTGGCCGGTCTTACGGACTCCCGGGTGCCCGGCCTCCAACGAGGAATGTCCCCAGTTCAAAATACCTCTTCGAAGCGCAGGGTGAACATGAGTCTTTCCGGGGGGTACTCTCTGAAGAGTGGAGGTGACGACTGGTACTAGGCGATCAGGCGGTATAACGTGGCAAGGGACCTTCTGTAAGTTCTTCCGGTGGTGAGAGGACACGACCTTAGTCTTGGGTACGGGGAGAGGGTACACCTCGGCAGAGAAGGCATCCGCCGAGTCTTGGTCTTCTGCCGGTAGGCCGGATAGAGGCTTGGCCGGGACAGGAAATGACAAAATACACTTGGTCTGAGGTGACTTGAGACACTGGTGGGAACAGTCCTGACCCCAACTGAGAATCTCCCCGGTTCTCCAGTCCAGCTGAGGGGCATGTTCTTGTAGCCACGGGAGTCCCAGGAGGACCGCGGGGGAAGAATGGGGCAGAACGTAGAAGGATATCTCTTCTTGATGTGAAGGACCCACCTGGAGGACTAAAGATGCGGTCTGGTAGTACACACGGTCGGTAAGAATTTCGCCCGTGACCGAGGAGATAGTCAGGGGCCTGGCTAGTCGGGTCACGGGTAGCCGCCATCTTTGGACCAATGTTGCCGCAATAAAACTGCCTGCTGAGCCAGAATCGAGGAAGGCAGTAGTCTGATGATTTTGTCCTGAGGGAGTCCGGATGGAAACAGGCATAGACAGACTTGGAATGGTGGCATTCGCACCTAGGGACACCTGTCCCACCGGACCTAGGTGCGAGCGTCTTCCGGATGTTTGGGGACGTAGGGAACATCCCAGCCGGAAGTGATCGGAACCACCGCAATAGAGACAGAGATTCTGCTCCAAGCGCCGGATTCTTTCATCAGGCGTCAGGTGAGCCCGTTCCACCTGCATAGGAATCTCAGGAGAGGGCTGGGACATCGAAAGGTCAGGATTCTGGAAAACCGGCGCCAGCTGGGGGTGGCGACGGGAATGGGTTAGTAAATGTTCATGCCGAACCTCCTCCTCCCTCTCCGAAAAACGAGTATCAACTCGGGTGGCCAGTAGAATGAGTTCGTTCAGGGAGGTAGGCAGGTCTCGGGCAGCGAGCACGTCTCTCACTCGACTAGACAGGCCCTTCTTGAAGGTAGCCAACAGGGCGGCCTCGTTCCAGTCCAATTCAGCTGCCAGGGTGCGGAACTGGATGGCGTAGTCACCGACAGAGGAGCTGCCTTGAGAGAGGTTGAGGAGAGCAGTCTCGGCCGAAGAAGCACGGGCAGGTTCCTCAAAGACGGAGCGAAACTCGAATAGGAAGGCCCGGAGATTGGCAGCAACAGGATCATCACGGTCCCACAGTGGCGTGGCCCAGGCCAGGGCTCTACCCTCTAATAGGCTGATGATGAAAGCCACTTTAGAGCGCTCGGTGGAAAACTGACTACTCAAAAGTTCAATGTGCATGGTGCACTGAGTCAGGAATCCTCTGCACAACTTAGAGTCCCCAGAGTACTTGCTTGGGAGAGCCAGTCGGAGTGAAGAAGCAGCGTCAGGAGATGGTGTGCGCTGGGCAGTAGTCTGCTGCTGTAAGGCGGCAGTGAGTTGCTGGATCTGCTGTGACTGTTTCTGGATTTGTTGAGCCTGTTGCGCGACCACTCTGGCGACGTCACGGAGATCTGGCACCTCGCCGGGATCCATGGTTGGAGCCTACTGTAACGCCTGGAGTAGTGGATCCACTGGACCGTCACCAGCGATGGCACTAACCTCACCAGGGAGCGGAGTCTAAGGGGCCGCTGGATTTCACCAGAGCCCGCCGCAAGGCGGGATGGACTTGCTGCGGCAGGCGACCCCCAGGTCGCTACCCCTGGCTTGGTTGCTGGTGACGGCAGGCGAGGCGTGGCAGGAGCAGTAGGCAGGAGATGGCACTGGCAAAGGTCTGCAGGTGAGAGCGCACGTGACAGGCTGAACGCAGGAACAGATGGAGTGACAGGGAAACAGGAACCAGGAACAGGGACTAGGGACCGGGTAACGGATAGGACTCAGGAACAGGGACTGGGACCAGGTAACAGATAGGACTCAGGAACAACAGGGGGCTGGGCCAAACGCTATGGGAAGCATGTAGAGGCTCCAACACTAAGGACAGGGCATGCTGGGATTTATAGGGGAGTGATTGGATGCAACTACCAATTAGGGGCGCACTGCCCCTTTAAATCTGAGACAGCCGGCGCGCGCGCGCCCTAGGAGGCGGGGACGCGCGCGCCGGCCGGCACAGCGGGAGACAGGAGCGTGGAGAGGTGAGGCGCCCCCCGGGGCCGAGGTGACAGCAGCGCCGGGTCCCCGACTATGGACACCGGCTGCTGCATAGGGCAGGTAGCGGTCGCGGCGGCGGCCCGGAACGCGGGACGCCGCCGCGGCCGTAACACATACATGCCTCTCATATCCACTTCTGAAATGAAATGGTCCCTAAAAATTTTGATTTTTGGAATGCTCATTTCATTGATAAATTTTTAATCCCTCTACCGTTCTAAAAAGTAAAAGGAGATTTGACATATTGTAAATTGACATATTTCTTACAAGCAGAGAATATCAAACTTTGAAAAATATTCCAAAGTTTATCAAAATGTTGACATTTTACACAAACAATCACTCTATACATTGACCTAAAGTCAAGTACAAAAATAAAGTTGCAGAATAACTTGGATAAATTAACCCCTTGCTAATCCATGAGGTGCATGGCACCTGCTGGTCATGGCCAACATCAGTGATGACTAATTAAGGGATCATTTAACTGTTTAGATGCAGTGGGTCAATCAGCTCCCCCGCAATGTAATCCCGCGGTTCCAACTGACTGTCATGTCCTCTCCTGGGCCTAAGGACCTGCTGTGACATCTCTGCCGATAAAGTCTGCCTGAGACAGACTGTATCAGCAGAGCAACGATCAGTGTAATGCAAATAGGGGAAAAGCCTTACACTCTGCATCATACCTGGGTACTATTCTGACTCTCTAATGTATGAATTGGACTGCAGTCTATACTTCTTGCCTGACTCATCTGGTCTGCTGGGCTAGCTGCAACCCACACCTGGGCCATGCTTGTGCAGTGACCTGGGGCTGCCTAGCAGCAAAACTCAAGCTTCATTATCCTGGAACAGTATAAATAATGAAGACCTAGAGGGCACTTATTGAAAAGCTTAAGATGTTTGTCCAGAAGGTTCTGACTGAAAGACGTCTTCATGCGGCCTAAGCCAGATGGAAATGAAAAAGGAAAAGAATAACCTCAAGAGAGTCACTGGATATAACTGTACTGTAATCTCTTATATGGTCTGCAGATATTAGCCTTAAAATTCTAAAGAGGCCATAGCACATGTACCATTAATAGAATTACAATCTTTATTAAATTGTATGAAAACAAATTACAATAAAAGTTACATTATTAGTTCAATTGTGTTCATGGAGGTAAGACAAACTAGCACCAGGTATTTTCTCAGTAGAAAGTAATGATGATAAGTCACTTGTATATTGCACAATGACCCACTATATAAAGAGAAGTGCAAGGTACAGTACACATTTGTTCAGCAGCAAATCAAAACAGGCAGGTTGCAGTCACTATATATATATCTGGTCATAAGCCCATAAAAATGTTTTGTAATATACGTGCATCAAACCCAGAACTGGGCCCATTGCTGGCCAATTTCAGATCTATTACAGACAGGGAACTGGTTATTTCAGTTCTTTGTCACAGTAAAGAGTTGGGCTGTCAGCATTTAATCCCAATGGGACTATATGTAGGAGAGCACTATACAATCAAACAGGTCATATAAGAAAATGGGCTACAGGGATAGTACTACTATGCTGATAATTGGTAAGAAATGTGAAAGAAGAGGGTCAAGAAGAAAATTTTAAAAAGCTACATATGTTGGGTAAGCTATTAGGTCATTTGGTTTCACCCAATTATTGTTCTGAACATAACAAGAACTTTTGAACTCCCTTAGTATTCTCCTTTAACACTCCTGTTATTAAGGCATTCCGTGAATACAACACCCTTTTCGGGAAAAAGTACTTCCTTGTGTTTCCCTTGTGGAACGTTAACAAATGCTTTCAAAATGTGACCTCCTGCTTTAGCATTTCCCCTCTAAAACATGTTTCCTTTCATTGCTTCCCTATTTAATGTATGCACTTTTCCACTATTTCTTTAACCTCTATATTCATAGTTGTATAGGAAAGGCTATGTGTGTTAGATCATCAGTACATACAGAACTTATACACTCCGGACTACAGTAACTGAAACTGAACCTAAAAAGAATATTGTTTATCCCCAAAGGTATGCTCTGTTTTATTAAGCTTTGTGGTGTAGGTTTTAACTATATTTATATTGTGAATGACCAGCTAGGCATGTACAACAGTATATAAAATATAGGTAAACATATGTGTATAATATTAACAGCAGTAGGGCTCCTTTTGTTGGCTACAGTTAAGCTTTTCCTTTATTGTTGCAGCTGCCATGTATTCTATAAAACATGTAAGTAGTCTAAAAAGATATAAACTACAGAATACATAGTTTAATTGCATGTGATCAATGTATGTAAAAGGAGATATTATGAGCTAGGGAGACTTAGAGGACATAGAGAAGCAAGAGTAGAGAAAATAAGAAAGTACATAAACTGTATACAGAGAAAACATATTGCAGTTATTGTTCATGCCTTCTGTATACCTTTACATACACTGACAGTATAAATACTATACATAGCAGTGGTTGGACATATAATAAGAGAATGATCTGTTTCATTACTGTTGGGGCCTAGGGATGTAATTTACAATCTACCATACTAACTTTAATCTAGCCCTTCTTTGTAAGTCTGAATTAATGGGAAATTAAATTGGCATTCTTGCCCAATGTTTCCTTGTTTCCAATTCAAAGGCATTTCCTGCTAACACAAAAGAGCTTTGTCTTTTTATAAGCAGTTGTGCACCTTTGCCAACCACTCCGTCATTAGAATTACAATCCTATTCATCCTTGACATCCAAGACACATCTGGAAGCTCCGAGCCCAGACAGACTCAATAACAGTACAGTACATCCCAATCCGGGAATGGGAGGCCTGATGCACTTATTCCAAGTGTTAGTGCTCAGGCAGATGTCGGAGCCCTCAGTACAGCTGCCTATGTTTACAGGTAAAAATCGATTATTTTAATTCAGGGAATGTAGGATAGACTTTAAGGCAATAAGAGCTTGAAAAAGTCTTTGATCTATTCAATAAAATAACTTGTGGACAGATACAGAGGCTCTTCTAAGGCTTTGCAGTGGCTGGCCAAGCTTTTTGTTGTCATTTCTAGCTGTTCAAGCTTTGGGGTGTTCTAGCAGTTTCATGTATCAGTTGATATTTCTGAGTTTGTGAGTTGGTGTAAATTCCTATCCAGCTTTATATCTGGGGATGTAGATGAAGCTATGCCCACATGCAGTGGCCAATGGCTTTGCATGTTGCTAGAAATACTGTCATCTTCCTAGCAAAGTGGAGCAACTATGGTCTCATGCAATATCCACTGCATAATAGCCTGCACTTGCTGTACTCAGCCTAATAGTCAATGACAATAGTATCTTATTCTTGGCTTAAAAAATCCACAAATACAGTGTAGCTATATATCATGCAGATCTGGTTGGTATAGCATATGCCCCAAAACTCCCATGCACCCAAACTTAAGCGGTAATCTTTTCACAGACTTTACTAACAAGAACCTTAAACGCTTATCACAGCAGTCATTTTTTCCCATTTTCCTCATCATCCCCCTAAGTTTTCTATCCATACAGTCATGTGAGGGCCTTATTTTGGGGTACATGGGTTAAATAAAATGATAATTTTATAGTTTAGGTTCTTACACATATAGTGATACCAATTATGTGGTATATTAGTGTTTTTTGTATTATTTTTTACATATTGAAGCATTACATGTTTTTACCTTTTTTATTGTTTTTATTATCATGTGGATAACTTTTTCTGTTCCACTAGAGGACTTTACCAGACAATTGCATGAAAACTGGTAAAATACTCAAAAAAGAATTATAATTAATAATGAGATGAGTGTGGTACTGCAGCTCAGCTCAGCTCTGTCTACGTGACTATGTACAATCCGGTACAAACCTTTTTAACAATGGAACTCATTGGAGTCTGTAATGCTAATTATTATTGGTCCATGTGCTTAAATCAACAATTAAAATAAAAGGATATCCTTTAGGCTGTATTCACACATAGGGGGACATGTATCATCCGGCGTATTTTTTTTCTCGGCGTAAAGAGCAGATTTGCGAATATTTTATTTGCAAAACGGTCGATTTGCGAATAAAATATTTGCAAATCGGCTCTTTACGCCGGGTATGCCGGGGAGGGGGTGTGGAGGGGGCGGAACAGGGGGCGCGGACTCACAGTCCGCGCAATTTATCTTTTTTTTTTTTTTTTTTTAAAGATACGCCGAAAACCTACTCCAGTCCTCAGCTGGCATAGGTTTTCGGCCTTACGCACCGGCTTGCACGGGATTTATGAAGAGGCAGTCCGCCGCAGAAAACGACGGACTTAATAAATGTCCCCCATAGTGTTTAATAAGCGCTTTTTTTCTGGTTTGATTCTGCCAAAACTGGGGCAAAAAATAGCAATATTTTACCATGATTGTGCAGTTCTCTGCAAAATATTGCTAATTAACATTAATTAAGCGCTAATTAAACGCAATGTGTGAACAAAACCTAAACAGTTTTTTTTTTTTTTTTTCATGGCATTTTCTAGGTTTTCTTGTGCTCAAATGTGTGTTAGGTATTGGTTAAATATGTTGGTGACTAGAGTTGGTGACTAGCATTGTGTGACATTTTCAAGGTCAAAGACGCTTTTAGCAACACATAGCATGCTTTAGCATGCTCGTCGGACCTTCTTCTGCTATTGTGGGCCTGTTTGTTTTTATAGAGCCTTGCTAGTTTGGCTCTTTAACAAAGAAATGATTCATAAGGTTATTATCCTCATTTGATTTGAATTTTGTACGAATAGTTATTTTTCTGTATTTGAATTGTTTATGTGAAGATGTGTTTGTCTTTTTTTAGAGTACAAAAAACAGAAACAGTTAAACTCTTCCTTAAAGGGGATCTGTCAGCTGTAATTCACATTCGAAACTGCTGATACTGTTGGATAGCTGTTAGGTCAAGGAGACACATGGTACAGAAGAAAACAGTTTTTATTCTGAGGTACGAGTCACGTTCTGGAAACACAGACAAGTATATAAAAGGTACCATGTGTCTCCTAGACCTAACAGCTATCTAACAATGTCAGCAGTTTAGATCGGACGTTTAAGCCAACAGATCCCCTTCAAATGGGTTGTCCAGGCAAATATTTCTGCATGGCTGCTGGTTCTATAAAAATAATAAACATGTTATACTCTCCTGCAGCTGTCGCAGTGATGCTCCCGGTCTTCCACTGGTCTCTTCTTCTTCCAGGTTCTATGCTGTCCAGTCCAGTCCCCACGGGACTTTCCTATTCAGCCAATCAGTGGTCACAATTGTGTCTCAACTCACTCATTGATAAGCTACAGATCCAATGGGGTTGGTACAGCACAGAACCTAAAAGAATAGTAGAGGACTGGGAGTGTTGGCGCTGCAAGAAATCGGAAGAGGTGAGTATAGCATTTTTATTAGCAGTGAAGAAAAAAAAAAATATTTTGCCTGCATAACCCCTTTAAGATATGCTTTACAAATAAAAAATAAACTTTCTCCTCATGTATAGCACAGTCTTGTAACATTTTAATTAGGGTATCATGGAATTGAAATAGTTAATTCTATACATGATTGTCTATCCTGTGGCCCTCCAGCTGTCTCAAAAATACAACTTCAAGAAGGCTTTAACAGTGGTAAGCATGTTGGTAGTGCTGTGCATTAAGCTATAATATAATTGATGTAACAGCAACCAGAAGATGGCAACAAAAAGGATAACCGGAAAATGTAGGTCTATCAAATCACAAGACACATTATTACAACCCATCTGTTGTTGAAATAACAAGTTAAACATACAAAAAGCATAAGGCAGATTCTACACAGCAACACGTGTCATGCGACAGCACGTCACATCGGTCTTGTGACTTTATTACACTTGCCATCTGTCTTAAAAAAAATAGTCAGACTGCAGAGAAGTCGCTCGAGGGTTGCAGTTACATTTGATCTGCATTGTTGCCAAAATTATTATTGCAACCAAAAATCCATAAAAGTTTGGAATCATACTATTTCACATCAGTGCATTTCCCTTAGGATTGCATACTTCTTTGTTTTTAGTCCCTAAACAGAACTGTTATGTTTGTAACTGTGTTACTTTTGTTTATCTCTTATAATATACATTTTAATGATGTCTTATTGTGTTACACAGCTTTAAAC
The DNA here is from genome assembly GCF_027789765.1 of Dendropsophus ebraccatus. Classification (NCBI taxonomy): domain Eukaryota; kingdom Metazoa; phylum Chordata; class Amphibia; order Anura; family Hylidae; genus Dendropsophus; species Dendropsophus ebraccatus. The sequence goes on from NC_091458.1 coordinate 65,207,394, forward strand.
CTCCATACGCTATAAATGATGTGGCTTTCTCTGCTGGTATTGGTGGGTCTGATTCTTTTGTACAGATGGTACAGGCAGAGTCAGATACTGGAGAATCTCTCAGATAAATATGTCTTCATCACCGGGTGTGACACTGGATTTGGAAACCACCTGGCCAAACAACTGGAAAAACGGGGAATGAAGGTTTTGGCAGCTTGCTTGACAGAGTGCGGGGCTGAGAAATTAAAGAAGGAGACATCAAGCAGAGTGCAGACTATAATCCTTGATGTCACTGATAGTCAAGGTGTGAGATCTGCTGCTGACTGGATCAAACAGCAAGTTAAAGGAGAAGGTAAAAATACTACATGATAATCATGTTGACTACTGCATGAGTTTGGTTTAGTCTGCATGCGATAATCGAGACTAAAACACGTCTCTCCACATCCTGGAAAGGGGGGGGGGGGGGGGGTTAACTGAAAACTTTTGCTCATCTGGTTTATAGGCAATGGCTTCCACCCCACCCCCCACTCCCCCTTCTCAAGCACTTTCAGGCTATGTGATGGCTATTTAACCAAAAAGGAGAGTGATGCAGTAATGTATCAGGTGACGTATAACTACATATTAACATTATTTTCTTTTTCTGTTTTGTTAATAGGGTTATGGGGACTTGTGAATAACGCTGGCATTAGTATACCTACAGCACCCAATGGGTGGCTCAATAAGGAAGACTTTGTCAAAGTGCTCAACGTGAATTTATTTGGAATGATTGATGTGACACTAAGTCTACTTCCTTTTATCATGAGAGCCAGAGGGCGAATTATTAACGTGTCCAGTGTGATGGGCAGACTGGCGTTTGTGGGAGGAGGATACAGCATTTCCAGATTTGGAGTAGAAGCTTTCTCAGATGCTTTGAGGTACAATATTTTAAATTCCATCATGTGTGGATGCTGTTTTATCTGGATGCAAAGTTACTGCTCACCCCTTTGATACGTCTATGGGAGAATTATTTTTTCCTGTGAAATGCAATAGAGAATAGAAAGACAGAAGGACATCTTTCTTTGTAAAATGATATTAAGGTTAGATCATTTAAAATATTGTATAGCTAAATATTTTTTTTTGTTTAGGCCACTTAAACCAGAAGAGGAGCATACACATACTGTATTTTCAGGCCTATAAGACAACTGGGCGTATAAGATGACCCTTGATTTTTACGGGTTTCTCTTATACGCCGGAAAATGGTAAAGTGAAACTTTTTGCATTCTAACTCCTCTACACAGGTGTAAAAGGTGAATTTAGCAGTTTTCATACCTTATTTTATATCATACGTCATGCTGCTTGTTCAAGTATAAAGTGATCTTTTATCAAGTGCAGATTGTGCTAAGTGGGCGGGGCTTCATGGCAACAGCACCACTTAGCCAGGCCCACAGGGCCACCGTTGACCCCACCCCTCCATGATGTCATAGGGACATCGGCTCCGCACCCCGGCAGACCATTGGAACAGGCTGGCCTAAAGGTCTAGGTCCCCCCCCTCTAGGTTGGCCCATACCAGTGTGTGTGTGTTGAGGGGGCGGGGCCTATATGTCTATGACATCACAGAGGGGTGGGGCCAATGGTGGCTCTGTGGGCGGGGCTAAGTGATGCTTAGCACAATCTGCAGTTGATAAAAGATCACTTTTTACTTGAACAAGCACCATGACGTATGATATAAAATAAGGTATGAAAACTGTTAAATTTACCCTTTACACCTGTGTAGAGAAAACAGAATGCAAAAAGGGGGTGCATGATCACTTTAACTCCTGTCTGACTGCAGCAGGGTTTATTAGCTGGAGCCCTGCTGCAGTCAGGCAGGGGTTAACTGAAGTTGAAAATAAACAACAATCAACTCACCTGTGACTCGTTCCCGGCAGCTGAACATCTCCCATTATGTTCCCGACGCAGACAGTGTGATGCACACTGTCTGCGCCGGAGGTCCCTGAAGCTCTCCCGGCAGCCGAGCGTCTCCGAGCTTCTTCCATGAGACGCTCGGCTTCCAGGAGAGCTTCAAGAACCTCCGGCGCAGGCAGTGTTCATCACTTCGGGAACTTCCCGTGCCTCTGTCTTTCTCCTGAAGCTCTCCCAGCAGCTGAGGGTCTCTGAGCTTCTCCGATGAGATGCTCAGCTGCCGGGGGAGCTTCGGGGATCTCCTCGGGGTGGGGATGAGGCCAATTTTGAGCTCCCCCACCGTATGCGGCAACCATACCCGGCGTATAAGACGACTCCGACTGCTGAAAAGATTTTTTTGGGGTTAAAAAGTTGTGTTATATGCCAGAAAATACTGTAAGTTACAAAATCCCCTGAAAATTAACTTTGTAAGTTCCCACACTGTATGTAAAGGAATCTTTTTGCTATAAGAATAAAGAATCATTTGTAATCTGTCCCTTACCCTTAGTTGATTCCTTCTACATTTTTTCTTCCTCTTTCAATGTGCCAGGATTCTGATGTAAGTTTATCTCAGCAATAAATAGGTAGATGGTGACTGACATGAGGTGAAGACTCACTCCTCTCCATATTACACTGCCCTAACACTGGAGATCTTTACAGTACAAATATAACAATATAAGATTCTATGTATTGTGTATATATATTGTATATAGGTATATGGGTTGTTTGTGTGGAGGAATGAGTGTGGGGATGGACCGGTGTTTTATGTTATGGTGTTTGTAAATGTTTCTATTTGTTGTTTTATTCTGGTAAGATACGGTATGTTTTTTTTCTGTATTTATTTATTGTTATGTATAAAGTTTTAACAAAAGAAATACAGTACAGTAAAAAGAATACTGTTCCTATATAGCTCCAACATATTCTTCAGCGCTGTACAGAGATTGTAGTCACGCATATTGGTCCCTGTCCCCAATGGGGATCACAATGTTTTGGAAAGTGTGATAAAATCCATGCAAACATTGAGGGACATACATGCAGCTGTTATCCTTGATGGCATTTGATCCCAGGATGCCAACACTATAAAGCAACATAGCTAACCTCTGTGCCCCCCACAATATGGCTAACCTGTGTGCCCCCCACAACATGGCTAACCTCTGTACCACCCACAAGGTAGCTATCAGCTCCTTCTCTTCACCATGTCATGCTGCCCTTACTGCTGCAGTTTCTACTGGGCTCAGATGTTAGCTCCTCCTATGGGGGCGGGGCTAAATCAATGTAAATGTATGCCCCACACAACTGATGACTCACTGTTCCCTTAATGGAGGAACAGGAAACAGACAGGGAGCGTGACATCACAGGAAGTAAAGAAAACACAGGCAGAAGGGTCATGTGACTAAACCGGAGAACACAATAAGCACTCTAAACAAAAAAATGAAAGTGCATAGACAACAAACAGCATCCACAAAAGTCAATTCAATGCTAGTTTATTAAAAAATCCTGGACAATTTGCTAGCTTCTATGGGAGCATCGGCGCTCCTGCTCCTACAATGAGAATCACACCCAGAGAGGAAAATTTATAGAGAATTTTTGCTGCCAGCGGCACTACTTTACTGCCATTTAAAACAGTGCAACTGCGCCAGAACCTATATTTTATGACTGGTCATAATAAGAACAGGGGGAGATTTATCAAACCTGGTGTAAAGTGAAACTGGCTCAGTTGCCCCTAGCAACCAATCAGATTCCACCTTTCATTTCTCACAGACTTTTTGGAAAATGAGAGGTGGAATCTGATTGGTTGCTAGGGGCAATTGAGCCAGTTTCACTTTATACCATGTTTGATAAATCTCCCCCATAATCTTTCACAATTTTCTATACACAGTGAAAATAATAATCTATTTCAATATAGGTCCTGAAACTGTATGATAATGCACACAAAAATATTGTATATAATGTATTTATTACATACACACTTACATGCACCGCTGTTTCTGTTCATCAGGCGTGAACTTCGACCCTTTGGTGTTAGAATTTCTGTCATTGAACCAAGTTCGTATAAAACACCAGCTACAGATGAGGAGACCACAATACAAAGCCTCCATTCAATCTGGTCCCAGGCTCCTGAGTGGGCAAAGGAAACCTATGGACAGCAGTATTTTGAAGTCTGTGAGTAGTATTGTTTTTAGAACTTAGTACTAAGTACAGTGGTACCTTGGTTTAAGAGTAACTTGGTTTAAGAGCGTTTTGGTTTAAGAGCTCACAGTTTTTCAAAATTGTGACTTGGTTTAAGAGCATTGCTTTGGTTTAAGAGCTCCCTGTACTGGGTAGGAGCACGAGTGGAGGAGGGGCATGGTCTGCATAGCGGGGTTAACAGAACTGTACTCTGACTCAGGAAGTTTTCCACACCTTCCAAATCATAGTAGATGCACTTCAGGCTGGGGCTTGCATCAGGGGACAGGACTGTGGAGGTAATCTCTTCATAGCTGTAACCCCTCTCTCCCCAGATAGAGAGTGCTGCTATACTGTCCCCACATTTTCCCTTCTCATTCCTTCATGCTCCCTGCAGTCTCTGTCCTCCCTTGTGTTTCCTATCCTCTCCATTACTGTACAGTAACTTATATCACATATTCAGCTGTTTCTGAAGGTTTGTTTCTTCTGTTTTACACGTTATTCAGAATATAAAATGATTGTTTTTGAGTCATGGAACCAATTGTCTGCACATCAGTGATTTCTTATGGGAAAATTTGCTTTGGTTTAAGAGTTAATTTGGATTACAAGCACGGTCCCAGAACGAATTATGCTCGTAATCCAAGGCACCACTGTATTATAGAATCCTCCCAGTTTTGAGGCAGTGTCTTTTTTGTATTCAATGAAATAAATGCGATAAGATCCCTGATGTGTACAGAAGAGTCAGTGGTTACCTCCAGCCGAAGGACAAGACTTGTTATTACACTCAGGGGCGGTCTTGGCATTTCTGGGGCCCCAAGCAAAGTCATGTCTGGGGCCCCCCCCATGCCCCCCCTCCTCGACATGCGCTGCCCCCCCCCCCAGTAGTCCTCTTATAACCCTCCTACCACCATACAGAGATTACATATCACCTCAAAACTGCTCTGAACAAAACAGGAAGATATTACCAATGATGCCATAACATAATACTGCCACACCATGACCCCTATCACTACAGACCCTATAACAGAGTGCAGTTACATCCAGTGACTTACAGGAGGCGTCTTCTCTGATCAGCGTCTTTTACTTTTTTTTCTTTCTCTTTCCATCCAGCGTGAGCCACCTTGAAGTCTTCTCCCGGCTGGTAATCTTCCTTCCAGAATCTGTCAGAGAAATATTTTAGGCTCCAACACATACAGTAGTTAGGTCCCCTCTACGTCTATATAGTAGTTACGCCCCTCTGTGCCCCCACAGATTAAAGGTGTCCCTGTGCTCCCACTTAATAATTAGGTATGTTCTGTGCCCCAGTATAGTAGTAAGGCATATAGGCACTTCTGTGCAGTCCCAATGTAATTAAGACCGCTGTGTGCTGCCCCCAGTTATATAGACCCCTTGTGCACTGCGGACAGTAGTAAATACCACTTGTGTGCTGCCCCCAGTAGTATATACCTCTTGTGTGCTGTCCCCAGTGGTATATAGACCCCCCTGTGTGCTCCCGCAGTTATATATAGACCTGTGTGATCACCCAGTTATACATAGCCCCCCTGTGTGCTCCCCCAGTATACTATATAGACCCCCTGTGTGCTGCTCCCAGACGTATATACCCCGTGTGCTCCCCCCAATTGTATATACCCCCCGTGTGCTGCCCCCAGTTATATATACCCCGTGTGCTGCCCCCAGTTTTATATACCCCCTGTGTGCTCCCCCACTTGTATATAGCCTCCCTGTGAGCTCCCCCACTTGTATATAGCCCCCCTGTGTGCTCCCCCCTTATATAGCCCCCCTGTGAGCTCCCCCACTTGTATATAGCCCCCTGTGAGCTCCCCCACTTGTACATAGCCCCCTGTGAGCTCCCCCACTTGTATATAGCCCCCTGTGTGCTCCCGTTTATATAGCCCCCCTGTGCGCTCCCCCTGTTTATATAGCCCTCATGCACTCCCCCACTTATATAGAGCCCCCCTGTTTGCTCCCCTGTTTATATAGCCCCCCTATGCGCTCCCCCGTTTATATAGACCCCCACTGTGTGCTCCCCCCGTTTATGAAGCCCCCCTGTGCGCTCCCCCGTTTATATAGCCCCCTGTGCGCTCCCCCCGTTTATATAGCCCCCCTGTGCGCTCCCCCCGTTTATATAGCCCCCCTGTGCGCTCCCCCCGTTTATATAGCCCCCCTATGCGCTCCCCCCATTTATATAGCCCCCCGTGCGCTCCCCCCGTTTATATAGCCCCCTGTGCGCTCCCCCCATTTATATAGCCCCCTGTGCGCTCCCCCCGTTTATATAGCCCCCTGTGCGCTCCCCCCGTTTATATAGCCCCCCTGTGCGCTCCTCCCGTTTTATATAGGCCCCCACTGTGTGCTCTACCTCCTATATAGTATATAACACAAAAAACAAAAAAAAACAAAACATTTTTACTCACCTGGGACCGGCATCTCCTCTTCTCTTCTCGTCTCTTCTCTTCCTTCTTGTGGCTGCGGGAAGTGTTTCCCCTGCGGTCACATAAGGCCGCTCTCCCGTTGTCATGGCACGGGCGCTCCAGTGACGCCTCGAGCGCCGGCACCAGAGACACAGAGCAGCCTCTTGTGACCGCAGGGAAAACACTTCCTGGGGCCACAAGAGTGCCAATGGCTCCTGCCCTGTCAGTGACGCTGCTCCCTGTAACTATGTGCGCTCGTTACGAGCGCACATAGTTAGCCGCAGCGGTCTTGGGCACCAGAGCGTGGTGCCCAAGACCGCTACTGATTACACTAAATCCTAAGGCCAAGTTTTACACATCATTGTGGGCTATTTTCCAAACCATAAAACTGCTGCTTTCAGTAGTAGAACAGCTGTTTGCAATTTTGTGGGCCAAAATTCTCAAATGGGCCAAAATAAAGCTCAAATTAAAAGAAAAATTTTTTGAGCCTCAAAATGAGGCTTAAAAAACAATGTGTGAACATAGCTTTATTGGGATTAACTTTGCACATTCATCATTGTTCAAGATTAGTGATGAGCGAACATTTTCGTAAATGTTCGTACAAACATGACGCTAATTGTTCGTGTTCACCAATCACAATTTGTTCGATGATCGAAATGGTTATAACCATCATTTTCGCACATATTCGAACTTGTGAACATACGCAACAGCGTAATTTACGCTTTGCACCTGATAATCTGTACGCATGTGTGTTAATCTAGACCAAAACTTATATAATGTGTACACAAATAAATGCAAATTAATGCATACACAAATGCACACAGAGCTGTGTAATTTACATTTTGCACCTGATAATCTCTACACATGTGCTTAGACCGAAACGTACGCTTCTACTGTATGTTCAATATTTGTTTGTTAATGTTTGGCGAACATGAACTGATCGCAATCCTTTTTTTTAATGTTTGTATTCGGGTTCCGAACCGAACATTGGGATGTTCGCTCATTGCTATTCAAGATCTCCTATGTATTTTCTTAAAGGGGAACGATCAGTAGGTTAGACAAATTTAACCTGCTGATAGCTCCCTTGTGTGCACGGGGCGCTGAGGATGAAGGCATGGCCTTTACCTTTATTCTCAGCGTCATTCCTAGGGGGTTTGTTTTGAAATCCACTGGCCGGTCAGGCTGCTAGGGGCACTGGAGGCTACCACCTCCAAGTACCGATCTGGCCAACCAGTTGCATTGATAATCATTAGAACTGGTGGGTTAGTGGGGGTGGGGGGGGGGGGGGGAGGAAATGAGCATGTGGGGAGCAGACCCGCCACCAGTGCTTCTATTAGCCTCAATGGGAAGCCAATTTCACAACAAACAGCACAGGAATGCCGAGGATGAAAGTAAGAGACATACCTTCATCCTCAGTACCCTTAGATTCGTCTAACCTGCTGATAGCTCCATATTTTGCATGGGGTACTAAGGATAAAGTTATGTAGTCTAACCTGCTGATAGTTACCCTTTAGACTGCGTTCACACGTACAGAATCTGCAGCAGATTTAATGGTGCAGATTTTAAGTTACAGATTCAAAGCAAATCTTCTGCGGATCCTGTACATGTGAATGCATCCTTAGGCCATTTTCACACAACGTATGTGTTGTATAAATCACGGCCGTTGTTGCAATTTGCAACAATAGCCGTGATTTATACAACACATACGTTGTGTGGGAATTAATGGAATCCTGGCCGAAGCGTATACACATAGTATATACTCCGGGATGATCTTCAGTAACACCGGCCATTCTGTCATCCAGCTGGGTCGCAGAACGGCCGGTTTTATACTTGGTGTGAACATGGCCTTAAGCTGTTTCCTACGCGCTTTTTTTTTTTTTTTAAAGCAGAATTATTTGCACATAATTTATAAACATAAAAATATAAGATGTCCATATATCCCTATTATATTTACCCCTTTTTAAATCTCTTTCTATTCCAGATTGCAGATTCATCCAATACAGACTATCAAAGTGTAACCCTAACATATCCCAGGTGACTGACTGCATGGAACATGCTCTGACTGCTGTACACCCATGGACACGATATTCTGCAGGATGGATTACCAAACTCTTCTACCTTCCATTATCTTATCTCCCAACTTTTATGTCAGACTGCCTACTGGCTAGCCCTCTGTCAAAGCCACCATATTTTTCTGCTTCAAATATTAGTAAATGACTTAAATGACTGTGATAGAATAATAAACTGTAATTGTGCTATGCTTATTTAACTTTTAGCTGTCATGCTTTGAGATTTTATAAGCCTTTGAGGAAGGTGGGGGCACATTAGGGCTATGATTCTACAAGGTTTTGGTTTTTTTTGTGGGGGGGGGCAGCTCCCACGAAATTTTTTTTTAGCTTATTTAACACGCAATACAGAGTTATAGAACTTTGTAATGTGGTTAAATACCCGGTCTGGCCCCCTTCCCCCACTTTCGGACCCTCGACCCCTCCCCCCCGGAAGTTAAAGACTGTATACATTACCTATTACGATCGTCATGGTCCTCTTCTCCTGGGCGGCATCTGGTGACGACGATGTCAGAGCCGGGGGGCAGTCCGAGTCTTCTTCCTCCTCGGCGTCTTCATAGAAAGTGAATGGGCCAACAAAACACAGTAATCACTGAACTCAAGGAGAACAGCGAAAAAAATTCCAATGAAGTACTCAATCAAGAGTCTCCACTGATGCCCCCCCAAATTTTTTTTTTTTTCTTGTTTTGCATATAGAAAGTGAATGGGACGGAAAAGGCTGCTGGTGCACATGCGCACCAGCATCCTTTTCATTGGCTGGAGCGCATCACATGGCTTCCAGTTTGCTCAGCCCTGATTGGCTGTGGTTGCTGGAAGCCATGTGATGCGCTCCAGCCAATGAAAAGGCAGCTATGGAGAGGCAGACGGTGGGCGAATTGAGTGGTGATCGTCACCGGTGGGATGGTGAGTATGGTGTCTGTGTGTATCTGTGTTTTTTTTTCGGGAGTTGTCCTTTAAAATCATGATCATTATTTGTGACTGTCATTAACAATAAAGAGACGCCTTTTTCCTATAAAATTCTTTTGTGGGAACATAGCCTTAAACTGAATAAATCAACAGATAAAGGGCCACGCTGAGAGAAAAAATGCACAATGTGTGGTGACCCCCAGATGGTGTTAAGGTGGAAGTGTGACGCCATTACTGTGGTGGATGGCCGAGATACAGCCGGACCTTACAGTTTTGTAATGGCACTCCTGCTTTTAGAGTGTAAGGCCGGTTGTACCCTTTTCCACTGTGGTTGGTGTCCCGTCGGGTTGCTGCAGGGTCCCTTGGGATAGAAATATCACAGATACACCACTCTGTACTTGTGTGTATGTAAACTGTCAAATATGTGTACAAATATGTTACTTTCACAGACCCACGCGTTAAAATTTAACTTTTAATAGATACAATTAAAACAAAGAAATTCCAATACTGCACAAAAGGCACATCAAGATTAATGTAACCTCACAAATCATCATAAGATAGGTTGGATCAGGAACATATTTATCAGGTCACATTCTTCAACCAAATCCTGATTATATAAATTCTGTAATATTTGTCTCAACGCGTTTCACCCAGTATTTCTAGCTGGGATCCTCAGGAGACTTATCCAAACAATAGGATATTAGTAAGATGATTAAATACGGTGAGGTAACCGATTAAAATAGGGGGTCGTGGCACTTATCTTTTATTGGATACAGTATATGGGTCATATACCCAATTATGACCTCCGAAAAAGCACTTGAAGCATCACAACAACAGGTACATGTATGGTATCTCCATACACTGTCCTTTACCTCTGGTTCTTTATAGCGAACCTCTATACCATGACTACAGTCATCATTGATTTCAACTGTCACACTATCAGATTGTTACGGCCGCGGCGGCGTCCCGCGTTCCGGGCCGCCGCCGCGACCGCTACCTGCCCTATGCAGCAGCCGGTGTCCATAGTCGGGGACCCGGCGCTGCTGTCACCTCGGCCCCGGGGGGCGCCTCACCTCTCCACGCTCCTGTCTCCCGCTGTGCCGGCCGGCGCGCGCGTCCCCGCCTCCTAGGGCGCGCGCGCGCCGGCTGTCTCAGATTTAAAGGGGCAGTGCGCTCCTAATTGGTAGTTGCACCCAATCACTCCCCTATAAATCCCAGCATGCCCTGTCCTTAGTGTTGGAGCCTCTACATGCTTCCCATAGCGTTTGGCCCAGCCCCCTGTTGTTCCTGAGTCCTATCTGTTACCTGGTCCCAGTCCCTGTTCCTGAGTCCTATCTGTTACCTGGTCCCAGTCCCTGTTCCTGAGTCCTATCCGTTACCCGGTCCCTAGTCCCTGTTCCTGGTTCCTGTTTCCCTGTCACTCCATCTGTTCCTGCGTTCAGCCTGTCACGTGCGCTCTCACCTGCAGACCTTTGCCAGTGCCATCTCCTGCCTACTGCTCCTGCCACGCCTCGCCTGCCGTCACCAGCAACCAAGCCAGGGGTAGCGACCTGGGGGTCGCCTGCCGCAGCAAGTCCATCCCGCCTTGCGGCGGGCTCTGGTGAAAACCAGCGGCCCCTTAGACTCCGCTCCCTGGTGAGGTTTGTGCCATCGCTGGTGCCGGTCCAGTGGATCCACTACTCCAGGCGTTACAGTAGGCTCCAACCATGGATCCCGGCGAGGTGCCAGATCTCCGTGACGTCGCCAGAGTGGTCGCGCAACAGGCTCAACAAATCCAGAAACAGTCACAGCAGATCCAGCAACTCACTGCCGCCTTACAGCAGCAGACTACTGCTCAGCGCACACCATCTCCTGACGCTGCTTCTTCACTCCGACTGGCTCTCCCAAGCAAGTACTCTGGGGACTCTAAGTTGTGCAGAGGATTCCTGACTCAGTGCACCATGCACATTGAACTTTTGAGTAGTCAGTTTTCCACCGAGCGCTCTAAAGTGGCTTTCATCATCAGCCTATTAGAGGGTAGAGCCCTGGCCTGGGCCACGCCACTGTGGGACCGTGATGATCCTGTTGCTGCCAATCTCCGGGCCTTCCTATTCGAGTTTCGCTCCGTCTTTGAGGAACCTGCCCGTGCTTCTTCGGCCGAGACTGCTCTCCTCAACCTCTCTCAAGGCAGCTCCTCTGTCGGTGACTACGCCATCCAGTTCCGCACCCTGGCAGCTGAATTGGACTGGAACGAGGCCGCCCTGTTGGCCACCTTCAAGAAGGGCCTGTCTAGTCGAGTGAGAGACGTGCTCGCTGCCCGAGACCTGCCTACCTCCCTGAACGAACTCATTCTACTGGCCACCCGAGTTGATACTCGTTTTTCGGAGAGGGAGGAGGAGGTTCGGCATGAACATTTACTAACCCATTCCCGTCGCCACCCCCAGCTGGCGCCGGTTTTCCAGAATCCTGACCTTTCGATGTCCCAGCCCTCTCCTGAGATTCCTATGCAGGTGGAACGGGCTCACCTGACGCCTGATGAAAGAATCCGGCGCCTGGAGCAGAATCTCTGTCTCTATTGCGGTGGTTCCGATCACTTCCGGCTGGGATGTTCCCTACGTCCCCAAACATCCGGAGGACGCTCGCACCTAGGTCCGGTGGGACAGGTGTCCCTAGGTGCGAATGCCACCATTCCAAGTCTGTCTATGCCTGTTTCCATCCGGACTCCCTCAGGACAAAATCATCAGACTACTGCCTTCCTCGATTCTGGCTCAGCAGGCAGTTTTATTGCGGCAACATTGGTCCAAAGATGGCGGCTACCCGTGACCCGACTAGCCAGGCCCCTGACTATCTCCTCGGTCACGGGCGAAATTCTTACCGACCGTGTGTACTACCAGACCGCATCTTTAGTCCTCCAGGTGGGTCCTTCACATCAAGAAGAGATATCCTTCTACGTCCTGCCCCATTCTTCCCCCGCGGTCCTCCTGGGACTCCCGTGGCTACAAGAACATGCCCCTCAGCTGGACTGGAGAACCGGGGAGATTCTCAGTTGGGGTCAGGACTGTTCCCACCAGTGTCTCAAGTCACCTCAGACCAAGTGTATTATGTCATTTCCTGTCCCGGCCAAGCCTCTATCCGGCCTACCGGCAGAAGACCAAGACTCGGCGGATGCCTTCTCTGCCGAGGTGTACCCTCTCCCCGTACCCAAGACTAAGGTCGTGTCCTCTCACCACCGGAAGAACTTACAGAAGGTCCCTTGCCACGTTATACCGCCTGATCGCCTAGTACCAGTCGTCACCTCCACTCTTCAGAGAGTACCCCCCGGAAAGACTCATGTTCACCCTGCGCTTCGAAGAGGTATTTTGAACTGGGGACATTCCTCGTTGGAGGCCGGGCACCCGGGAGTCCGTAAGACCGGCCAACGGATCTCTCGCCACTACTGGTGGCCCAGCCTATCCCAAGATGTCAAAGACTTTGTGGCTTCCTGTGCCATTTGCAGGCAAGAAAGAGGGGGAGGCCAAAGGGGGGGGGTACTGTTACGGCCGCGGCGGCGTCCCGCGTTCCGGGCCGCCGCCGCGACCGCTACCTGCCCTATGCAGCAGCCGGTGTCCATAGTCGGGGACCCGGCGCTGCTGTCACCTCGGCCCCGGGGGGCGCCTCACCTCTCCACGCTCCTGTCTCCCGCTGTGCCGGCCGGCGCGCGCGTCCCCGCCTCCTAGGGCGCGCGCGCGCCGGCTGTCTCAGATTTAAAGGGGCAGTGCGCTCCTAATTGGTAGTTGCACCCAATCACTCCCCTATAAATCCCAGCATGCCCTGTCCTTAGTGTTGGAGCCTCTACATGCTTCCCATAGCGTTTGGCCCAGCCCCCTGTTGTTCCTGAGTCCTATCTGTTACCTGGTCCCAGTCCCTGTTCCTGAGTCCTATCTGTTACCTGGTCCCAGTCCCTGTTCCTGAGTCCTATCCGTTACCCGGTCCCTAGTCCCTGTTCCTGGTTCCTGTTTCCCTGTCACTCCATCTGTTCCTGCGTTCAGCCTGTCACGTGCGCTCTCACCTGCAGACCTTTGCCAGTGCCATCTCCTGCCTACTGCTCCTGCCACGCCTCGCCTGCCGTCACCAGCAACCAAGCCAGGGGTAGCGACCTGGGGGTCGCCTGCCGCAGCAAGTCCATCCCGCCTTGCGGCGGGCTCTGGTGAAAACCAGCGGCCCCTTAGACTCCGCTCCCTGGTGAGGTTTGTGCCATCGCTGGTGCCGGTCCAGTGGATCCACTACTCCAGGCGTTACACAGATAAAGTGCATACAGATACCAAGCGCTTATAGATACAGCATAACAGCTCATCACAATAGTTTGAGGACAATCCCCCACAAAGATCATATAACATACATCATTGTATACATCAAGAAAGAGCAGGCAATTTTAGGATAACCAAGGTAAATAACAGTCCCTAATGGGACAACTCACGACCCCCACGTATGTGTGCCAGAAATGGTGGTATGATGTGTCAATATCATGCTGGCATACAGGGCCGGTTTTAGACTAAATGTGGCCCTGGGCAAAGTTGAAGGTGGGGCCCCAAATGCTGAAATATTGTAGCAGCAATTTAAGGTTCCCATACACTTTACACTTTTGTTAGTAGTATCTTCTGCTCGTGGTGGGTTCGGCCATCAGTGTAAGCAGTATAAGGCTCTCTGGACAGTCCTCTGAAAGATGATATCAGTAGACATAGGGGGTTAGGCTTGATGAAAAATCAATGCCCAACCTCTTTGTTCTCAGAGAGAAAAGCCGCCATCAGATTTCTATCTCATTAGTGATGTGTGTGCAGCCCTTGCTGTATATAGTGAACAATAAAGATATATACTACCTGATCACGTTCCCCGGTGTCCTTGTCTGTGCGATCCCCCAGTCCCAGCTCTCACTTCTGGTCCTCTCTCTGAAGTGATCGGTCGTTCAGCCAGTCACTGGCCGTAACAAACAGACAAGGCCTGAGGACACCGTGGAACGTGATTAGGTAAGTAACAGCTTTATTATGTTATACGCACAATCAGCCAATGATTTTTACACTTTGCAAAAGACAATGATCATTTGATTACTGTTGTCTCTATATACACAGAGTGATATCGTCCGGATTCGGACAAATTTCGCTCCGTGTATTATGGCCCTTAGTCACATTGAGTCAATTCAGAAGGTTACATGCCAGGACTGCCGCTACATGCTGGGACTGTCGCTACATGTCAGGACCGCTGCTACATGTTAGAACTGTCACTAGTTGTGTAAACACAAAAACTATTTATATGCATTGTTTTAAAAAATAAAATAAAAAAATCACTATATCAGGACCAAATATTACCTCCTTACCATAATTGAAGAAAACTTTACTATATATAGGCCAATATTACCACCATAAAGTGACCGCCCCATAATGACACTATATACACTATATACAGACCAATATTACCGCCATAGAGTGACCACCACATAATGACACTATATACACGCCAATATTAGCACCACACCATGACCGCCACATAACAATTCTATATACACTATAAACAGACCAATATTACTGCCATAGAGTGACCATCACATAATGACTCTATATACACTATATACAGTATACACTATATACAGACCAATATTACCGCTATAGAGTGACCGCCACATAATGACTCCATATACAGTATACACTATATACAGACCAATATTACCGCTATAGAGTGACCACCACATAATGACTCTATATACAGACCAGCACACACCATGACCACCACATAATGGTGGAGATTTATCACACATGGTGTTAAGTAAAACTGGCTCAGTTGCCCCTAGCAACCAATCAGATTCCACCTTTCATTTTCCAAAGATTCTGTGAGGAATGAAAGGTGGAATCTGATTGGTTGCTAGGGGCAACTGAGCCAGTTTCACTTAACACCATGTTTGCTAAATCTCCCCCAATGACTCTATATACACTATATACAGACCAATATTACTGTCATAGAGTGACCGCTACATAATGACTATATACACTATATACAGACCAATATTATGTGGCGGTCACTCTATGGCGGTTATAATGGTTTGAATATAGTGTATATATAGAGTCATTATGCATTATGTGGCGGTCAGTCTATGGCGGTAATATTGGTCTGTATATAGTGTATATGGAGTCATTATGTGGCGGTCACTCTATGGTGGTAATAACTCTATATACACACACTATATACAGACCAATATTACCACCATAGACTGACCACTGCATAATGACACTATACACACTATATACAGACCAATATTACCACCATAGACTGACCACTGCATAATGACACTATACACACTATATACAGACCAATATTACCACCATAGACTGACCACTGCATAATGACACTATATACGGACCAATATTATCACCATACAGTGACCACCACCTTATTTTTTTCTCAATAAAATACACCGTATTACCTTAGTGACATCATCATACACTATACATAGGAGCTGCAGCCAATCACCGATCACCTGCAGCAATTACATAGGACTAATGAGGCCAGAGAATGGCTGCAGCTCCTATATACAGTCTATTTACCTCAACATTTCTAATGCACAGTGGAGTCAGCAGGGGTGATACACACACTAATTATATTATATATACACACACACACACACACACACACACTATATATATGCACACATATACTATATATAGAAAAAGACCACTTGGTCTAGTCTGTTATTTTAGTATTTCCCTTCTTATTATCTTAGGATAGATACATGTTTATCCCAGGCAGGTTTACATTCTGTTATTGTAGATTTACCAACCACATCTGCTGGAAGTTTGTTCCAGGTATCTACTGCTCTTTCAGTAAAATAATATTTTCTCACATTGCTTCTGATCTTTCCCCCAACTAACCTCTCACTGTCTTCTTGTTCTTGAGTTCAGTTTTTTACTAAGAACACTTCCCTCCAGAACCTTATTTAGTCCTTTAATATACTTTTCAATCATGTTCTACTATTCCCTTCTTTTCTCCAGATTATACAGATTCAAATCCTTAAGTTTTTCCTGATATTGTTTATGCCTGACCACCTCTACCATTTTTGTAGCCCGTCTTTGGGCCCGTTCTATTTTATCAATGTCCTTTTTCCCTCTAGAAAAGTCTTTGGTAGAAATCAGGACCGTATTCACAGTTCTCACTGCTCTAGGTACTAAGCCCAAATATATCTCCAGTAAAGGCCCATTTATCGTCAAAGTGATTTCCTATGGCCATCGGACTTATTTCAGGTCATCTGCATACTAAGCGCTGATGATCCGATCACACAATCACACAACTGCTGGGACCCCTACTGATTTTAAGAACAGGGGCAATGTCCTGTATGAAAGAACTGATAACCAGGCAAACATGCTGCTGCTTCAATTCATACTTATACAACTGACAATGGGCAAGCGCTAGATAAAGTACACCTGTCATATTTACATTGTCATTTTTTTCAGCGCCTAGTGGTAAATACGGACCTGGGAATAATTTCAACTTTTCAGTGATAAAACACCCAAACACATAGGGGGACATGTATGAAAAGGCGTAAATGGGGCAGATCGGTGTAAAAATATTCTCAAACGATATTTTTGCCAATATCTTTTTCGCATCTGCCCCATCTTCGCCAGTTGAGCAGAGAAGGAGCGTTACGGGGGATGCAGCCGCACGCAGAGGGGGTGCAGCCTCTGCGTGCGCCGCATTTATATTTTTTTCCGTGAAAAAATGATACTGAAACCTACGCCAGCTCTAAGCTGGCGTACAGTAGGTCTCACAATTTTTGCACAGACGGGCTCCGTGCGATCGGGATTTATGTAGAGGCAATGCGCCTCTACATAAATCCCCTAAGCTGCGGAGCTGCGGGGACATTTGTAAGCCCAACTTAAAAAACCCTGGACTTCATAAATGTCCCCCATAGAGTGCTGCAATTTAAAGTGAATGTACCATCAGGCCAGGGCTGAAGCACTGGAGACGGGCCGACCTACCCCCAGTGG